>NW_027457606.1:600000-900000 GCF_050624435.1 Tenrec ecaudatus
CCTTGATAACTTCAATATTTTCTCCATTTATTATGATGTTATCTCCAGCTCCTGTTGTGAGGTTTTGAGTTATCATTAAGGTGGACTCTACTTTGAGGAAGCTCTCTTTCTCGGTGATATTTTGATTGTTTTGCAATCTGAGGGGCTCATTTTCTGGCATTATATCAGACAATATTTTACTGCTATGCATAAAGTTTTCAATGGTGAATCCCTCAGAAGTGGACTGATTGTTTTGTCGTCCTGTCAGTTCTTAGTCTGGAAGCTGTGTTGAAATCTGTTCACCGTGGGTGATCCTGCCTTGTATTTGAAGTACTAGTGAACTAACTCCCAGCATCACAGCAAAGCACAAGCTACCACAGTGCAGCAAATTGACAGATGGGGCTCGGGAGGGGAGTTGTCATTGTTAGACACTGTTAATTTGGCTCTAACTCATAGCACCCACAGCCTGTTTCCTCACAGTTAATGTTGGAGACCGTTTTTGCAGCCAGTATTTCAATTCATCCCATTGAGAACCTTCTTCTTTTTTTCACCACTCCACTTTACCAAGTATGATATCCTTCTCTAGGGACTATGCTCAGCTGTTAACATGTCCAAAGTATGTGATATGGAGTCTTGCCATTCTCACGTCTAGGAAGCATTCTGGCTCTACTTCCGCCAAGAAAAATATGTTCCTTCTTCTGAAAGTCCATGGAATATTCAGTATTCTTCACCAGCATCATAATTCAAAGACATCAACTTTTGTTTTATCTTTCATAATTATTGTCCATTTTCAAGTACATATGAGGTGATTGAAAATGCCATAGTATGATAGTTATATAATTTTATGTCAGTTTGAAGATATGTAAAAGTGTAAGGTTGGTATCCAATCTGTCAATCACACCATAGCCTGATGGTGCCTCTTTGTGGCCATGGACTTCTCATAAGGAGGGCCCTGGGAACCTCCCCTTCTTTTTGCATTCACCTGACTGCTTCCTGCCCACGTTGAGAGCTGCCAGAGTCTTGCCATGCTTCCATCGACCTTGGGTCCACACGACATTGCAATCACTGGCCTTTGACATCCCTGCATTCTGCATCATTGCATGTAACTGTGTAAGTTGGAAAGGAACTTATGGGCTAGTGTTGGACTTATGGACTTGAGTTGGACTGGCCTGGGATATTTCCTTGAAATAGAAATACTACAGTGACTTCTTGATAGAAAACTATTTATTGCACATATATGAGTGGCAATTGATTTGTGTCTCTAGTAAGCCTGGCTTACATCCAGTTCACTGCCATCAAGCTGATTCCAACCCTTAGCAACTCTATAGGACAGGGGAGAGATATCCCTGTGGGTTTCCAGTACTGGAACTTTGTATGGGAGCAGAACTTTTGATCTTGTGTTGAGCAACCCAACTGGGTTGGTTCTGACGCATTATGTTTGTAACCACTATACCACTAGGGCTCAGCTGTGCCTTATTCCTCAAAGTGACATCTTTTAACACTGGAAATTGGTCTTCAGCAAGATCTACCAGTGTACTCGGTCATATGACTTATTTTCTTTTTACACTGTTTTGATTGTGATGTGAGGGAAAATCTACAGAGTATATTGATTTTCCTTACAATTCATGCAATGGTTTATGATATTGATTGCAATACCTACAATGCAATACTACTTTTTCTATTCCCTCCCTTTTTTTGCCGTTTCCATTGGTCTTTCGCTCCCATTCCTTCCTGCCTTCTGAGTAACTCCCTGACAAATGCTGGGCTCTGAATTGTACATCGTTGACAGTATAGGTCTCCTATTTGGGGGCTGAAAGTTGAGCCATGGAGGTGAGGTCATATCCTAATGTTAGTCTTCTTATTTTGAGTTCTACATTTTCCCCAGTTGATCCAGGGCCTACTACTGTGAGCACTTTCAGAGCAATCTGCAGTGAGAACCCTATGCTATCTTGGTCTTCTGGACTCAGCGCTGTGGAGCCTGGGCTTCATGTGGTCAGTGAATCCCTTTCATCTTCTTTTGATGCTATCTGTGTAATTCTGTATTTTGAATCTCTTCAATTTTTTCAGCTAGTGAAATGCACATGCTTTTCATTTTTGCTGTCCTAATTCCAGGTCTTTGCACCTTTTAATATAATTCTTTATTCCATCTTTTTGAATTCCCCTTTGAAATTTTATGTTCAGCTTCTTTATTCAGCGTCTTTACTTCATCAACTATTTCTATATTTCTCTCTCTCTTTTTCGTACTTCATCATTTCTTTCATTGGCTTCAGCTACTCCACATTCAAGGTGACATCCGTTTTGTCTTTTCTTTAGTTTCTATCTTTTTAATTATCTTTGAATTTCTTTATTTATGATGTTCTTGATATTATTGCAGAACTCGTATCATCTCAGGTGATTTGTGTTCAATGTGTCAACTTTCTTCTTGAAGTATCCTCTAATTTAGATGAGATGTACTCAAATTCATACTTTGACTCTTGGGGACTTGTTTTAATTTTATTTGAATTCGAGTTGAATTTGCCATTGATGGTTTTTTCCACAGTTGGTCTCCAGTCTCGTGACTAATGATATTAAACTTCTTTATACCGTAAATACTTGAGTATAAGCCTAGTTTTTTTCAGCACATTTTTTATGCTGAAAAAGCACCCCAGCTTTGGGGGGTAATATTAGTTGCCTTGGGTTATACTCGAGTATGTATAGTAGTTTATTTCAACAGATATAGTTGATTTAATTCCTGTGTATTTCTATCCAATATACATGATCCATGTCTATGGTTACTGTTTACATCCCTGAAAAATAAATCTTCAATCAATAAGCCACCCTTATTGGAAAATTCTATCATGAGATCTCCCATGTGGCTTCCATCCCCATGGCCATATTTTCTAACTAGTGATCCTCCTCCTTAGTTTCCAAATTTTGCATTCAAGTCATCAGTAATCTTGATTGCATGTTTCATCAATTTCAGACTGAAAAGGTTGGTAAAAATCCTCAATGGCTTTATTGTTAGCATTAGTGGTTGGTGTGTCAATTTGAATAATAACTTTATTAATTATTCATCCTTGTAGGTGTAATATATCCTACACCTAACAATGGTGAACATTGGAATCGATGTTGAAACATTCTCTTTTTTAACATGAAAGTCATCCATTCCTTTCAAATTTGTTACTCTGGTATGTAAACCATATTATTGTGACATTCAAAATGGCCAATACCAGTCTATTTCAGTTCAATAACACCTAGAGTGTTTGAGCTTTATGTGTTCCATTTTTTCATGGCTTCCAATTTTTCTAGATCCATATTTCATGCATCCCATCTTCTTGTTAGTGGTTATTGCAGTACTGCTGTTTCTTCTCATTTTGAGTCATTGCCACATCAACAAATATAGGTCCTGAAAACTTTATATCACTAAGGTCAACTCTACTTTGAGGAGACAGCTCTTCCCCAATTATATTTTGAGTGTCTTCCAACTTGAGGGGTTCATCATCCTGCACTATATGAAACAATATTCCACTGCTATCAATGTGCTCCACAAACACCACTATTTTTTTCAGGTGTAGATTGGCAGGTTATTCTTTCTAGTCTATTTAGCTTGTAAGCTTTTCTGAAAATTTTCCACCACAGGTAACTATGCTTGTGTTTGAAATACCAGTGGTATATCTCACAGGATCATGGTGACTTTCAAGTTATGATAGTTCAAGAACCTGACATGTCTGACAACTTGGCATGCTAGCCTAATTCCGAATGGCCAGCATATCTCTCTTCTTGCTTTCTCTAGTTTCTGTAGACCACTGTACCTAAGCATGCATGGCTTAGGAGGTTGTGGAGTTAATTCTTGCTTCCTGGAGTAACCCTTAACCAATAACCCATAGGAGTTGTTGGACAAATAGCCACACTCCCTCACATTCTGGGCAGAATAACTAGTAGATTTTCTACAGTGTCTCCAGTAAGATTAACCTCCAGTTGCTCACAATTTTAAATTGTTTCATAATGTACTTTTCATTGGCTGCCTTCTTTCCCTTTTCTGTTTCCCATTTCCTTATTGATATCTCCCCCAAAAATGGCTTAATTAAAACCTTTGTCTCAGGATCTAATCCTATGGGGAACCAAAACTCAATCACACAAGACATTTGTCAAATCATGGACTTAGTGGTTATATCTATTATATGTGTAGGTCATGGAAGAGGAGGATTCATACCATCACTTTGAATAGTCATTCGGAGTGCCAACTGGGTCCCCAGTATAAATCCTGGACATCAAAACTCACTGTTTCCTGTATCACAACACTTCCTTTTAGACTTCTGTCGTTCAAAAAACTCAACCAATAGCTTGCTGTCTCACTTCAAATTTTGTAGTGTGCAAATATGGCTATGTTTTCATTGTGTGTTTAGCCCTGGACAAATCAGCTTTGACCAGGAAGGTGAAGTCATGTGGAAAAACAAACCAAAAACACTAGCAGCTGTGTGTTGTGGAAGAAAACGCTGTGGATGAAGTGCAATTTTTAGGGAACAGAGACCAGCAAGATAAACCAATAAGTGCCCACTGTTCTGATGTTAAGGAGAACGCTGGTGAGGCAGTAATTAAGCACTTAAGGGCTAATCAATCAGCAGTTCAAACCCACCATCTTCCCCAAGGAAGAGTTACGATGTGGAAGTCTGACCCCCTTAAGATTTACATTTATTACCACTACCAACTGATCTGAGAGGGATAGCATTAGGGAATCCTGGATAGCATTCCAAACGAGCTCTAATTGCAGAGTGGACTCCTCATTGAGCTCCTAACCACAAAGTAAGTGGTACTACCCTATCAGTTGCTCCATGTGAGAAATATGAGTTTGTCTGCTCTGGTAAAGATTTAAGCCTTGGAAAATCAAAGGGTGAAGTTCTATTCTATCTTGTAGGGTCTCTATGTGTCAGCTTCAACACAATGATAATGAGATTGCTTTGGAATTTTGGGATAGAATAGGAGAAATATGTGCAGCAAAGTTTAAACTTATTTTAAAAGTTCAGGGGTATTGCTCAGAGAGTGGTTCTTTGAACCCACAAGACTGTTGTCCTTAGGCACCTTCAGATCTGGAACTGAACTCACTCCCTTGGCTCAATCTTCAGCCAAACAATAGGTAGATCTATAAGGTAAAAAGTAACACTAATCAACTATTTGAATCAAAAGGATATAATTTATTCAAAGATAAAGTTCAGAACGGTCAGGAAAGAAGGTGGAATGGAAACAGGAAATACAAGGAGGAAGTGCGATAAGTGATATTACGTTGAGCAGATTGCAGTCATTATCATGAAGCAAAATATGTGTGAACTGTCAAATGGAAAACGGATGTATTCTGTAAACCTTCACCCAACTCACAATAAAGAGATTTTTTTTCAGCCTTGGAAACCCATGAGGCAATACTATTCTGTCCTATAGGGTACTCATGAGTTTAAATCAACTCAGTGGCAATGGGATATTGAAGCTGATGCTTTCTGCCGATTCTAAAAAATAGGGTTATTAGCAATTATTGTGGAAATAGCATGAATGAGACTATGTAAATGTGGTTGGTTACAGATAAATTCTTGTAAATGTTAAAGGATAAGTGATTGAGGATGGACTTACCCAAAAAGAGAAAATTATTGCAAGATTTTGTTCAAGGGATAAAATAAAAATAGGCTTCCTGTGGATAAGACTTAAGCCTATAGATATGGAATTTAAGGAACTGGTATTCCATGATGGTCACCTTCCCGACACAATCACTCAAGACAAAAGGTGGGTGTATAAACAAATGAGGTGAAGAAAGCTTATGGAGCCTATCTATCAAAAGATAAAGAGTCTAGGGTTTTAAAGACTAGAAGGTTAACAAGTGGCCATCTAACTCAGAACCAATAAAGTGCACATGAAAGAAGCACACCAGCCTGTGTGATCACAAGATGTAGAAGGGATCAGGGTTCAGGCATCAAAGAACAAAAAAATCATATAATTTTGAATGAGGGTGGGGGGTACAGTTAGGGGATCCAAGATCTATCTGTAGTCAACTGGACAACCCCTTACAGAAGGGTCGCTGGGAGGAGATGAGCCAGTCAGGATGCAGTGTAGCAACGATGAAACATATAACTTTCCTCTCGTTCCTAAATTCTACCGCGCCCACTATCATGATCCCAATTCTACCTTACAAACCTGGCTAGACCAGAGAATATACACTGGTCCATATAGGAACTGGAAACACAGGGAAACCAGGACAGATGACCCCTTCAGGACCAGTGCTGAGAGTAGCAATAACAGGAGGATGGAGGAAAGGTGGGGTAGAAAGAGGGATCTGATTACAAGGATCTACATATAACCTCCTCCATGAGGGAGTGACAACAAAAAAGTGGGTGAAGGTAGATGTCAGACAGTGTAAGATAGGACAGAATAATAATTTATAAATTATCAAGGGTCCATGAGGGGGAAGGGGGAAGGAGGGGAAATGAGGAGCTAATACCAAGGGCTCAAGTAGAAAGCAAATGTTTTGAGAATGATGATGGCAACAAATGTACACAGTGGATGTATGTATAGATTGTGATAAGAGTTGTAGGAGCCCCCAATAAAATGATTCTTTATAAAAACCTCAAAGAGCAAAACACACTATGGTTTATTGTACATCAATGATACTTCAATAAAATTACATAAAAGAGGGGAAAAAGAAATGGTATTTAAGGTAAAGAAAGTATTCCCTTTGAAGACCATATTGCAAATATATATTTAGGCAGGCAATTAGATAAAGATATTTTAAGTCTGGGCTTCTATACCTGCCATCTGTCTGTTATGAAAAGTATAATTAACAACTAGAATCTCTCATACAAAATCAACTCAATATGGTCTTTCTGGTCTGACCTCCATAGTGTTCTACTCTGCTTTGATGGAGCTCATCATATCATGACTCTATAACAAGATTGAGCAGTTATTTGCATTCTTATGTGGAAGGTAAATCTGTTTGGCCATTCTGTTAGACTAGTTCATTTTCTTTCCTACCATCCCATCTGCCATTTTAATTCAAAACAAGGAGAAAAGCATGTATGTGGGAAGGAGAAGATTTTGGTGTGGAAGAAATTCTCTTCTAGACTGCAAGGTAAGTATTTACCCCTCTAGCCCTGTTGGAGGAGGGTAAAACGAAGAGAGACAAGGCAAAGAGAACAACATAGTTAGTTTCATGCCTCCTTACTTGACCTGGGGATTGAGGGGAATATCAGTGACTATGGACCTGTTGTGCTCCCCATTTGGAAGCATGAAGAATAGAGGCTGCCAGGCAGAGCAGCCCTATGGGAAGTCACTGAAGACAAACATATAGAGAGTGCCATCAAGTCTACTGTGATCCATGGAGACCTTATATGAAATGGAATGGAGTGCTGTCTGATCTTGCACCATTGTCACACATTCCTGAATGTTGAAGTCCATTGTTGCAGCGATTAGGTCAATCTGCCTCAATAAGGATCTTCCATGTCCCTCAATTTCATCAAATATGATGTCTTCCTCTAGCAATTGTCCACTGATAGTGTGTCCAAAACACATTAGTCAGTCAGTGTTCTCTTGTGATCCATAAGGTTTTCTTTCAGTAATTTTTGGAAGAGGACTGTCAGGCCCCTCTTCCTTGTCTGTCTTAGTCTAGAAGCTTCACTGAAACCTGTCCACCATGGGCAATCCTGCTGGTATTTGAAATCCTGGGAACAGAGCTTCCAACATCATAACAATACACAAACCATTATAGTACAACCAACTGACAGATGAGTGGAGGATATCTATCTATCTATCTATCTATCTATCTATCTATCTATCTATCTATCTATGGAGAGATAGAGAAAAACTGGCAATGCAGTCTGATTAGGCAATATTCTGATGATCTGCTGCTAACAGAAAGTATCCCCACAAATAACATCTTAAAGTAATGATAATATCAATTTTGCTCACAAATCTGCAATCTGGGCAGAGCTCAGTGAGGACACTAGTTTTGACTTCATCAAGCATTAGCTGGGGTAGCTCAAAGGACAGAGGCTGCAGCTCTCTTAAGACTCACTCCCTCACACGACTGATACTTCTATTTGTTGGAGCTCAAGAAGAACCCTATATGTGACATTTTCATTTGGCCTGGTCTTCCTTGCAAAATCCTGACAGGGTCCCAATGGTGAACAACCCAATACGACCAGGTGGAAGTCACAGAGCAACACTTCTGCCATAGTCAAAGGCCTGCCAAGATGCAAGGAAGAGGGAAAGCAGGCCCTGTTTCTGGAAAAGGGAACACAAACTCATCTTGTAACAAGAGAATGTGCGATGTGAAACATTAGGACAGTCATCTTTGAAGGACACAACCAGCCACGAGCCAAGATACAGATTTCTACGAAAGCGAAAGGGCAGGACTCAGACTTAAAGATAAAGCCACAGACTTCATAGGACAAGAGCAATGGGGAGACAAGCAAAGGAAAGCTCTAGAACGCAAGCCTAACATGGCTAAAGATAGGGACAATGTCAGGACTGAACTGGAAGCAAGCAGACACCTGTGCAAGGCAGAACCCGTGAAGTTGTGAGTGCCTTCAAAGCTAAGTCAAAGTACCTTGGGGCGTGAGAAGGGAAGGAGCAGGAGAAGAAATTAATGGGTAGGTTCATGGAATTTTTAAGTCTGGGGACAGAGCATCAGGAATAGCTGGGTTCTGGCACTCAGTTGATACCATCAGAGTTTGAACCTTTTCCTTTCAGTGCTGTTTCCTTTTGAGTTTCACGCAGGCTTCCTGATGACAGCTGTAGTTTTATCTAGAAGCTCAGGAATTCTATTAGAGAGAGGCTCATTCCCTTTCTAATCATTGGTGGTACTATCAGGTAAGCATTGGATTGCTAACTGCAAGGTTGGCAGTGCTACCCTACCAGCTACCTCATAGGGAAAAAGATGGAACTTTCTGCTCACATAAATATTTACAGTCTGAGAAACCCCACAGGGACCTTCTATGATTCAAAATGGACTCATTGGCAATGGGGCAATTGTTTCTGGGGCATTTTTTAGGGTTAGATATCATTAACCTAGCATGAGTCTCATACTGAGTCTGACCCAGTCCCTTTGGACAGAGGAAAGTCATGCCCTGACTAGCCAGGCCTGGAGCTGGCAGATTGGGTCAATGCCAGCAGAAGCATGGAGATGGAGCATGGTGGAAGAGTGATCCCAAAGATACAAGCCATGTGCTGTATGTGGAAGAAGGGCAAATGAATGCTGCATTAATTAACCAGTCATTGACAAAATGAGGTTGCATAACAAATGGCTCCAAAACCCAGCAGTTCAACAAACAGCCAAACCCCTTCCCTCCCACACACACAGTTCTTAAAATTCAGGATCAGGGAGATTAACTGGAACTTTGAACTTGGCACTTTGGAGCAGTAGAGATCTTGGTGTGACTGAAAGCCCAGAAGAAGCCTAATTTGGGGGAGGTGAGATAATAGGAATGGAGTTTTCATTGAGCATTTCTTGAGAGCCTTCAAGCAAAAGCGATTTTTCTATATTCATGTTTTAGAAGTAGATCTCTACCCATTGGGTAAAGCTTTGGGTATGGGATTGGTGTCAGTATGCAGGGAAAAAATAAATGGGCTTGTTATGGATTAGGAGCCTGTGGTAGTCACCTAATCTTGTGTCAAGTTAAGGATTAGGAGTGTAGGCGTGGAGTGTAGGCTGCCAATCTGGAGATAGTCAGTGAGATTTTTATGTGGGCATAGCCTTCTCCTGAGAACTCTGAGAAATCTGGTACTTCCTCCTTGGAGGTGGAAGACACCTCTCTCTCTCTCTCTCTCTCTCTGCTACTCCTTGGGAGACATTGCAGAAGGCAAGCCAAATGGATGCGACCAGACCTCTGAAGCCAAAGAAGCCTCAGAGAGATCGCTGCCAGCACTGAGATGCTTACAATGCCACTGGATCCACAAGACTTTCCACCCATTGGCCTGTGATTATCCTGCATTCAGCATCACTGCACATGTTTTATGGGTCTGAAAAGGAATTTATAGATTGGTATCAGACATATGGGCTAATATCAGACTTATGGATTTGATCTGCACTGGGCTGGGATGTTTGCTTAATGTACAATTACTGTTTGATATAAAACTATCTCTCTGGATTTATAAGGTAGAATTAGACCAGAACATGTACTCTGGTACAGACAGGAGCTGGAAACACAGGGAATCCACGACAGATGATCCCTTCAGGACCAGTGGTGAGAGTGGCAATACCAGGAGGGTGGAGGGAAGGTGGGGTAGAAAGGGTGAACCGATTACAAGAATCTACATAAAACCTCTGCCCTGGGGGATGGACAACAGAAAAGTGGGGGAAGTGAGATGTTTGACATGTAAGAGATGACAAAATAATTTGTACATTATCAAGGAATTATGAGGGAGGGAGGGGGAGGATGGAAGTGGGGAAATGAGGAGGTGATACCAAGGGCTCAAGTAGAAAGCAAATGTTTTGAGAATGATGAGGGCAACACATGTACAAATGTACTTGACACACAATGGGTGGATGGATGGATGGATGGATGGATGGATGGATGGATGGATGGATGGATGGATGGAATGACTGTGATAAGAGTTGTATGAGCCCCCAATAAAATTATCAAGGGTTCATAAGGAGGGGGGTGTGGGGAGGGAGGAGAAAAATGAGGAGCAGGTGCCAGGGGCTTATGTGGAGAGCAAATGTTTGACAATGATGAGGGCATTGAATGTATAAATGTGCTTTATAATGGATGAATTTGTGGATTGTGATAAGAGTTGTATGAATCCCTAATATAATGATTAAATAATAGGGAAATGATTTTTAAAAACCACCAACTCTCTGTCATACACATGAGTCTCCCTCGAGTTTTCTCTAGCATACCCAGACTAATACACAGATCGCCCCTGTCCTATAGGGCCGCTATGAGTTGGCATGGACTTGAGGGCAGTGGGTTTGTTAGGACTTTGGAGTTCAGCAGGCCTTTGTTGGTGTGTTTGAGTCCATTTTTGTAGCTGTTGTGTGCAGGTCAGTGGCTCATCTTCCAGCACTCTATAGGACCATATTTTGTTGTGACCCATAAGGCTTTCATTTGTTAATATTTGGAAGTAGATCACCAGGTCTTTCTTCCTAGTCTGCCTTAGGCTAGAGCAGTGGTTCTCAATCTGTGGGTTGTGACCCCTTTTGGGGTCCAGTGACCTTTTAACACGAGTCTCCCGATTCATGGCAGTAGCAAAATTACAGTTATGAAGTAGCAAGGAAAATGATTTTATGGTTGGGGGTCACCACAACATGAGGAATTATATTAAAGGAAGGTTGAGCACCACAGGGTTCGAGGTTCCACTGAAGCCTGCCCATCATTGCTGACCCTTCTGGGGATTGTCATATTGGCGGCACGGCTTCCTATTTCACAGCAACACTCTTGCTACCACTGCACCACGAACTGATAGACAGGTGGTGGACTGTTCTTAAAAGCCACCTGATTTACGATGCTTTGTTTTGACAGCCCTGGAAAATGGATACAGAATCTAGTTTCATAGTCAATGCAAGACACACCTTGGGGCAGTAGGGATGGCATGAAGTGAATAGATTCAAAGTATATTTTAGGGAGAGGAAGGATGACAGTTAATGCCTGGGGGCTGTGCAAGAAGGAAGGAAGCAGAGACGCCAATGATATTAAGTGCCTGAGTTAAGACAGGAATTTCCAGGGAAGCTGGTGGGTCATAACGGGAGAATTTCACACTCCCCGGGGACAGGGGGAGCATTGATTAGTTCATATGTCTACGCATCTTCTCAGACAATAGAGGCTTTGTCATCCTCAAATGAAGCATGCAGTTGGAGCTCAGAGTGGGAATGCAGTGCAAATGAGGACTGGGTTGGTTGAGATGGGTGGACCAGGGCCACTAGTCTATTCTGAGGAGCTTCAGCAAACCTGCCCAGTGTCTCTTGGAGAGTGGGCATGTCTCATGGCCACAGAGGGCCTTTTAATGTTTCACCTCCCACTGCAGCAGCGAGAGGCTCTATCAGCTCATCCTGGAAAGGAAACATACTACCTGCCATCAGGTTCATTTCTTCAAAAAGGATGGAAGAATACAAATGAAAGACTACAGTTTGAAGGGGTCTTAGGCAGACTATCAGGCTCATTAAAGCTTCATTTATTAAAACTTCATTATTCAGAGACATTCTCCCAGTAGGATGTATGCTGGGGTGGGGGTGGGCATGAGGAGGAAGGCTTGGAGCAGGGTAGGGGATCAACCCACACCACCAAAAAATACCTTCCCACGAAGCAATTCCAGTGGGCACAGATTAGATAGAAGTTTCATCCTCTGGTCACTTGATGTTTGTCCCTCTCTTTATCTGAATGCACTTTCCACATTGCTCAGATGAAGCATCAAATTTGTATTAAAATGCAAGTTAGGAAGCATCATCCCCAACCAACCCTGTTCATCAAAATGGTAGTGCTCTCTCCGGGTGGTGCTTGTTTGTCAACAAGCTGAAGCAGTTGAGCTGGGGCTCTGTGAGGCCCAGGAGCATGAGTTAATTAATATCCGACCCATAATGCCTTGCTGGGTTTATGCCAACAAAGCCCTGTCACTCCTTACCTTTGGATTTACTCACTCCTTGAAACAGGCATTTATTTACACACAGTTTGACCTCATGATGGTGTTCAGCAAATGTGGATCTTACTTATTTGCATTGTTCTGTGACAGTTGCAAAATTCGTTAGTGGCTCAGGGATCAATCCTCTGTGGACTTCCCCGAAGCTAGATGAAGCAAGCGGGTTCTCGCTGATTCATCCTCCCTCCTTAGCAATGCTTGCTAGTCAGGATAACATAGTGCTCATTAAAGAAACTGCCTGTATCAGTTTAAATTTGTGACCTGGGCGGGAGGGAGGGTCATGATCACAAGTGACAGAAACTGACACTTGACTAACTTAGGGAAAAAGGCCTAATGGTGGATAAATGGTGGGAAGACAAGAAAATGTGGCAAATGCCTGGGCAATCTCAGGGCTGTGAAGCAGGTACTGGCGAAACACTCCTCCTGAGGCCAAAGCGTGCCCTCTGTAGTACATTAAATCACATTCACACACACCCATTCATGTTCACATGGAACCTGAGGCTATGGCCTTACTTGGAGAGGAGGTATTGGCAGATGTGCTTAGTTAAGGATTTCAAGAGCTCCATCTTTCTGGGTTTAGATTTCAGATGGATGCTACATGCACTGATTGGTGTATTCTTATAAGAAGAGGACTGGGCACAAAGAGACCCCGTGTGAAGACACTGGCAGAGATTGGATCAGTGCATCTATAAGCCAAGAAATATCAAGGATTAGCAGCAGTGACCAGAAGCAGAGAGAGGCTACTTTGATTCTCCTTCAGAGCTCTCAGAAGGAATGAATCTTGCCCACACCTTAATTTTAACCCTTTGCCCTTCAGAAAAGTGAGAGAACAAATGCCTGCTGTTTAAGTCACTCGATTGGTAGCCATGTGTTACAGCTACCCAAAAGAACCATTATGGATTGATCTGTAGCCCCCTCAAAATATGTGAGAAATTGAACCTTGGTGGACATGATCCTGTTTGAAAAGAAGGGAGTTCTTTTGTAATATAAATGAAGTTGTATGGCCACTGGAGATCCCCTCATAGAGGGGTTTAGAAGAGGAGATGGGTGAGTCAGAGAGGCGATGCTGGGAGAGTGGAGGGTGAGTGGGTTGGAAAGGGGGAACTGATTATGAGGATCCACATGTGACCTCCTCCCTGGGAGATGGACAGCAGAGAAGGGGGGGAAGGGAGACTCGGGATAGGGCAAGATATGACAAAATAACAATGTATAAATTACCAAGGGTACATGAGCAAGGGGGTCAACCCGCCCCAGTCCTCAAAGTAATGTCTTGCTTTTCAACACTTTAAAGAGGTCTCGTGTAGCAGATTTGACTAGTGAAATGTATCATTTGTTCTCTTCTCTGCTGCTTCCATGAGAATTGATTGTGGATTCAAGCAAGACAAAATCCTTGACAATTTCGATCTTTCCTCCATTTATCATGATGTTATCAATAGGTCCAGTAGTGAGGGTCTGGGCTTTCTTTACAATGAGTCATAATCCAAACTGAAGGCTTTAATCCTTCATCTTCATCAGCAAGTGAATCAAGTCCTTCTCATTTTCAGCAAAATTGTGTCATCTGTATAATGCAGGTTGTTAATAAGCCTTCCTCCAACCTGATGCTCCATCAGGCACTGCCCCTTAATGAGTTTAGGTCATGAAGGGTAGTCCTCCATAGGCACATTGATTATTACCCTACCCCCCTCACATAATAAATTCAGAGAGAGAAAATTTCCCCAAAGCAATGGAAAGCTTACTAGAGAAGTGGAGGGTGCTCAAAGCCAAAGGTGACACAAACTGGAAATCAGTACTAGTTTTAAATACCTGCAGTCATCTAATAGTTCACTGCACTATCTAAGGAAAGGTGAGGAGAACTGGGGCAATTCCATTAAAAAAAGACAATGCAGGGTATGTAAGTCCGTCATTCCTCTGGAGAAGAAAAACACATATTTGGGTTGTAGAGCTTTGTTTGCTAATCAACCAAATGTAGTTTTAAGGCAGGGGTGTGTGTGCACGCGTGTGTGTGCGTGCGTGCATGTGTGTGTGTGTGTGTGTGTGTGTTGAAGGGAGGGGCTTGCCATTCTATTTCATAGCCAGGAGAAAGATGAGCCTCTTCCCATATGTTTTGCTCTGTGGCAAGTTACTGATCTACAAGGAACTTTTATTTGACAAGGACATTGCCGAGAAAAAAATGGGAAGCTTATGTTCATCTCTGCTGAGAGGTGGAGTCAAAGAGATGGGCTTTATGACAGACACCCTGATCGTGCAACCAAACTATGAAATGGCCTCATACATTCAACACACATTTGCTGCACCTCCCCAGTGTGCTGCCCACATATTACCAGGCAGAGTGTTTTATGGGCAGCATTTTAGAGTTAGGCAGACAGAGGGAGTGTCTTTGTGGGTGTTGCCTTTACCAGTCCTTGGATTGTTCTGGGACAGGCATGTCTTTTTCCTCTAAAGTAACTGATCGCGTGTAAAGAAGGAGTCTCCTCAGTAAGACGGGTTAAACCAAACCCAACCTATGACAATCATCTCAATTGGAACACATAGCGACCCTATACAAATACCCGTAGGGTTTCCAAGTTTGTAACTCTTTTGGGGGGCCAACTACCATGTCCTTCTCTTTCAGAACCACTACAGTGTTGACCGTTGTGTTAGCAGCTGAATGCTTAATCACTGTGCCCATTTTGTTTGCTGAGCCGCCCTCAAAACACTGAACAGGTTTTCTGGGTACCAAGTGTGTCCACTTCTATGTCTGACATAGGGTGTTTGCTGAGCCGCCCTCAAAACACAGAACAGGTTTTCTGGGTACCAAGTATGTCCACTTCTATATCTGGCATAGGGTGTTTTCTCCAAGTTGATAGGAGGTGCAAATCAGTTACTAGGGTTTTGGCAGAGTCAGTATGGAAACTGGGAGGGTGTGTGAAATTTGAACCAGAGTAGAACAATTCCAAGACACTTCCTAGGGATTCCTGGCATATAATATGCAAATGATAGTCAAGATATATAACTGTGTCTCTGTTCTTGGTTCTGTCAGTACCTGGTGTGGCCACAAAGGAGAAACCTGTTCTCCTGCTATTTTGAGCATCTAGTGTGAATGACAGGAGATAAGTCACATGCTAATGAACCCTGGTGGTGTAGTAGTTAAGCACCATGGTGCCCGGCTATCAAAGGATATAGCGTCTGGGGTCTTAAAGGCTGGAAGATAAACAGGGGGCCATCTAGCTAAGAAACAACAAAGCCCACATGGAAAAAGCACACCAGCCTACCCCGACAAAGCGGGTGCATAAGCACATACGAGCATGTTTTCTTGATGTGCACTCACCCTTTACATACAACTCTCTTATACATATGTGTTTCTGTGGATTTGTTTCTCGAATGCACCCAGACTAACATAAGCTGCGTGGAACGCATTTAAGAAGCCTAGACAAGGGCAGGGCAGGATATTCGGAGGGACTGGATCCAGAATTAGAGAGGAAGGAGCCCTGGTGGCAAAACGGGCTGCTAGCTCCCTGTCCCAAGGGGGACAATGAGACTGCTGGCTCCCATGAAGATTTACAGTCTTGAAAACTCCATATAGGGTCACTGTGGTTGGAATCCACTGGACGGCAGTGACCTTTTGGGATTGAAGGTGGAAGCCACCAATGACTTCCTGCCATTCAGCCAAGGAGCCTCCGGAGAGTGTGTGAACTTCTGGAATGCAGTAAACAACCTCTGCACATCTGCTTTTTGTGCTGCCCAAGTCATGCCCTTGGCCTTTGCTTAAACATATTCATCCAGAAGTGAACCATCACATCTGCTCCCTTGGGAAGCTGGGGGCTGAGCTCTCTGGTTCCACTCTGTCAGCATTTCTGGTCCGGGTACCTCCCCTCTGCCCCGGCACAGGCAATGTGCTTTTGGAAGCAGTGCTCCCTGGGTAGTGGGTGTGATTTGCCTCCTCTGGCCTAACATGATGAATGCTGAGAGGGGGTGGATACTAGGGGGTTAAACTCCCTGAACTTTACCTAGCCCAGGGGAAAACTTATTATTTAAAGTAAGTTTTAGACAAAATCTTTAGAAAGATAAATTGTTAACTTTATGTACACAATCACTCCCCAACACACAGGCTCAACCTCATAGGCTGTGTATGACCTTGAGCAGGTGCTCAGTCACAATGGGTTTCTATCAGGATTGAGAGTTCAGCTCTCTCAACTCTCCAACTGGTTATTAGTACCATAGTCTCGTTTCTATTTATGTATTTACTTTGTTTTTAGAGGGAAAAGACTCCCAATTCAACTATATTTTATTAGGAACTCCTTTGCTAAGTTTTACACAAGAAAAACGCCCAAACCGCTGTTCTGGATGAAGGAGAGCATCCGCATGAGGCCACAATGGTGTCAGAAGGACCCACAGCCACAGTTACTTAAATAAAATGACACCCATTCTGTCCTGCTGACTCTGACTCATAGTGACTCTGTGTAGGGATCCTGAAGTTGCTACCTTTACAGGGAGCAATAACCTCATCTTTTTCCTGTGGAATGACTAGTGGCTTTAAACCAGCGACCTTGCTCTTAATAGTCCAACACTATCCAGCATTACCACCTGGGCTCCTGAAAACTTAAATAAGACATAGAAAACAAACAACTTTGTCACAAAATTGTGACTGAAGACAGATCAATTCATGGATTCAGGAGGGCCTGTGAGAGCATGAGCGGGACCTTCATTACGATGTGCACACTACCGTATATCGTTGAGTCTGGCCCGGGAAGTGGACGCAAGCACACTGCCTGAGGGACAAACTTTCCACTGCCAGTCAGCAGTAGGAAAGAACTCAATGGTGGCTGAATCTGTGGCCCCTCAAAATGGATGTAGGGTCTCCACATAGACTCTAACTGTGAGCCACAGCCTATTGCTCAAAATTTAAGCTCAAATACGACTTAAACGCCAAACATTCTGTTTCCTTAAAATAGGGTACTGCCAGGATCAGCTAGAAGTCTGCATGACCTATCAGATCTCAACGCCGATCTCAAATCACTTCACATGATCCATTCTACCAGTCATGTCAAGGACAACTAGAGGTCTGCATGAGCGAGCCCAAATCGCCTCCTCACTTACCCATTCCAGAGGCTGTGCCTGTATAACCTATCGACTAACACATTCCCATATGCCGTGGTTATGAAACCAACCATCATGCTGAAATAAGGACCAATCACGATGCAAGGGTCAGGGTCAATGGGAAAGCAAAATAGGGGCTGAGGGGAGCCAAGAGGGGTCCCTTCACTCAATCCCTAAACCTGATCTAATGTCACTAGACTGGGGTCTTCCTCACATCTCAAGGGCACCCGATTCATGATTGAAGTGAATTGTGCTTATTCAATCATTGTTCCGCTTGCTGTCCTGCTGTGCTGCATCCTCTTCTTGCTTTTTTGTGCATGGCTCCCTCTGTTGTGGTGACAAATGGCTCGAGAGGGATTTGACATAGGGAGAAAGCCCACCCACATCAACTGTCACCAGAAGCAGACACTAAGTCCATTTCTCTCACCTCACAGAACTATGCACACCAGACACTGGTAGGGCTGCCTGGGAGGGGAACACTTAGTGCAGTGGTTCTCAACCTGTGGGTTGCGACCCCTTTGGGAGTCATATGACCCTTTCACAGGGCTCACCCAATTCATAACTGTAGCAAAATTACAGTAATGAAGTAGCAAGAAAATCATTTAATGGTTGGGGGAGGGGGGCATCACCACAACAAGAGGACCTGTATTAGGAAGGTTGAGAACCACTGCCCGAGTGTGTTTAGGACTTTGCTGCCCTCAAGGTCATCAGACATTCTTGAAGGCAGAGCCACTGCAGGAAGCCCTTCTGGGAAATGCCCTGAAGACAGTTCTCAACCAAATCCACCCTCACCCTCCGAGATCCTAATCATAGGACGCATGGAAATGCTCCCTGCCACTTCGAAGGCTGTAAGTCCATGGGAGCAGAAAGCCTCCTCTTTCTCCCTTGGAGTGGTGGCTGGTGAGTTCAAACTGCTCACTTTCTGGCAAACATAACCCACAGACCAGCTCCCCCTGAGCTCAGTTTGGTTTGCCGCACAGCACACATTGTTTGGAACCTTCTGAAATAGCTATGCATATGTGCAGGTTGGGGGGATTTCGCACAAGATGCAGTTTTCCACCCTCTCTTGGCAAAAATAATTTTTGCAAAAGGCTTGTATTCTCTTCTGGATCTGAGTAGCAGCTACTCTCATGAAGTCATAGCACATACATTCATGCTACAGTCCTCCCAACTCCCTAATGTCTTACGCCGAGTCTGCTCCATGCTTTTCTGTGTCCTACATGGCAGCTGTAGGCACCCAAGGCATGGGCTCTGCAGCCTGGGTCCAAATATCTCCTTCCCACTTCCTCACTGTGTGGTCCTAGGCTCATGACTTTATCATCCTGTGCCACTGATTTTTCATTTGTAAAATGAGGCCAGAATAGAGTCCACACATAGGCTTGTTAAGTGGAATAATTGAATTATTATACACAAAAAGCTTAGAATGGTGCTTGGCATCTTGCAAATACTATTAGGTGGTTTAGCATAGGGACTGGGTCATCCATTACATATGCTCAGGTTCAAACTTCCGGCCAGGAAGGGGTGGTACACCTAGGTGGGCATTTCACCTGGATTGGCCCATCTGGGCCAGGTGAATTCAATCCAGCCATTGGGGTTGACCATGACCGTCAACCATGCCTCCCTATGGAGGAATTGAAAAGGCAGGATCTTGACCGCTCCGATGTCTCCCTTCGCCCACTTTTCTGTTGTCCGTCCCCCAGGGAGGAGGTCACATGTAGATACTTGTAATCAGTTCCCTCTTTCCAATCCACCCTCCCACAACCCTCTCAGTATCACCACTCACAAATTATCAAGGTTTCTTGATGGATGGGGTAGCGGGGAGGGAGGGGAAAAATGAGGACTTGATGCCAGGGGCTTAAGTGGAGAGCAAATGTTTTGAGAATAACGAGGGCAATAAATGTACAAATGTGCTTTACATAATTGATGTATATATGGATTGTGATAAGAGTTGTATGAGCCCCTAATAAAACGATTTTTTAAAAAAGAAAAAAGGCAGGATCCCGGAGCCCACTGAGTGACTTTCTCTCCAGCAGCTTCTAGGTAGGCTGTGCCCCGTGAGGGGCCCTGAGGTGCCTGTGTAAACCTGAAACTTCTTCTCTCAAAAAACTCACTTGGATCACAATCCAGGCTTCGAAGTGAATTCTTTCTCGCGCGAAGCCAAGGCCTGAGTATATCTCTCCCAGGAGAGATCTAACAATAGTATCTCTTATTATAGAATTAGGAGCCCAGGTGGTGTAGTGGACTGTGCATTAAGCTGCTAATCGCAAGGTCGGGGGTTTGAACTGACTAGCCCGTCCGTGGGAGAAATATGAGGTTGTCTATTTCTGTAAGGCAGTGGTTCTCAACCTTCATAATGCCCCCACCCTTTAATACATTTCATGTTGTGGACACCTGCAACCATAAAATTATTTTCATTGCTACTTCATAACTGTAATTTTGGTATTATTATGAATTGGTTGACCCCTGTGAAAGGGTTATTTGATCCCCAGAGGTGTCGCGACCCACAGGTTGAGAACCGCTACTGTAAGGATTTAAAGTCTCAAAACCCCAAAGGGGCAGTTCTTTGTCCTATTGGGCCGGTATGAGTGGGAGTCAATAAAATGGTAGTTAGGTTTTTTTCTGCATCAGTATCAGATTCTGGTGGCAATCTCAGTCATCCTGCATTGTGGTCTGGTTTGAACTCTGGTAGATCTGTGGGAAATGACTGCCCTGGTTTGAGGTGAGGGCCATGGTGCTTCAGTGGTAGATCTCTCATTGTCTTTCACCGGGAAGACCCGGGTTCGATTTGCAGCCAATGTGCCCCAGACTGTCAGTGAAAGTTTGTGTGTTGCTATGACACTGAGCAGGCTTCAGTGATGTTTCCAGACTGAAATAGAATAAGGACGAAAGACCTGATTATCTCCATTCACACATTGACCTATGGCCCGCCACGGTTGGCTTCCCCTCCCAGCCCTGGTGATAGCACAGACTGGCATAGTTTGCTCCGCTTCCCATGAGGTGCCCATGAGAAGCTGACTCGACAACCACGGTCAAGTACAACAGCTTGAACTCCTTTCTGGGTCTACAGAAACAAGAACAACCTTCTGAAATGAGGTCGCATTGCTATTTGGGACTGGGAGAATGCCTTTGTGACAAGGATTGTGCTCTGGATCCCAAAGGCGACTTTTAAACACAGCCACATAGCAACTCCGGAAAGTGGCATAGTAGAAGCCAGGTTTAAAAAAAAAAAAAGTTCTACTGACTTGCTCAAAGGAGGCCAGAAGGGATGGGGGTGGGATGGGGTGGGGTGGGAGACTCCTCTAAAAATGAACAAATTTGTTTCCTTACATATTTGTCATGTCTTTTGGTCCTGAAATATAGGGGGGGGGGAAGCAGACGAGAAGAGAAAACGGCGACTGACAGTCATCTTGTTGGTGTTCCCACAGCATCCCCTCCTTAGGCACTTGCTGCCATCTCATCCAACTCCACTCAGTATATTTTCACCCAGCAATGATGCAGAAATGTCTGTGTACTCCAGTTTTATTGTAGTCAGGCAGCGTTTACGGGTTTGACTTTCAACTCAGCATGGCAGGACGTCTAGAAGCAATTATAACCAGCACCTGCTCTGTCTGTGCGGTGGGCAGGCAGTGACGGATCCCCAGCTTCCGGAACACTTGTGCCCCCTCCCAGCTCAGGATAATGACGGTGACACTCGGCCTCCTTGTTGTCTGGGGGAGCTCTAGGAGCTCTCCTCTGAAACCTCATATTATTGGCATTTCTTTGAGTGAACACATCAAATTAGTGACTGTAAAGGAAGGTGTAGGAGATGATTATTGGTGACAAGACAAGCCTCAACCACCTCCAGAGAGCATGTCTCCTAAGTGCAAAGTAAGGAGAGGGAGGAAACAATTGACCACAAATGGAATAGGCTCTGAGTCTCGCCACACAATGTATGTGCGTGGTCATTTGGCACCAACATTATGACTGGAGGACGGATATGGTTTGTGCAGCCGTGATTGCCATCCAGAACGTGCCGTGCTATTGTGAAAAACGATTTTTTTATTCTGAGCAAATCTCTGCTTCCACTTGCTTTAATGCTTCGCCAGAGAGCCAGGGACTCTGGGAGGGGTGGGGACGCACAGGGCTGGGCTGACCTCAGGAACTCATGGGTAAAGGGCTTTTTCTCACTTGGAAGCAGGCTGGGTTCACAGCTGTTCTTTCTGGTAAAGCTTGTTTCTGAACCTTGCCACGTCTGAGTCCGAAGAGGGAAATGAAGGTGACAAATGCTGCGAGGAGCCCTGGACACATCTTGGCTATGGTCCTGCTTAAGTCTGTTTCATTTGAATCCCAGTTTTACCTTTCCTCCTTTCTGGGTTCCGAAGCATCAGATGGGTGCCAAACGCTTCCACAGACAACTAAAGCTGAACAAGGTGGAGGCAAATGAAGAGCAACGGGAGGTTGGTGTTTGGGAGACTGAATACTTGGGCTTCCTAGGCCAGTCCAGCTGGTGGTTAGAGCCCTGTTTCAGATTCCACTGAAATCTCCTAGTGTCCAAGGACCAAGTGGCTCCTAAGTCCAGAATTTCTGTTACATGTCTCACCAAGGAGAAGCTGGGCCAAAATGCATTGAAGAATAAAGCAGGAGCTTGGCTTGTGAATCCACTCTCTGATTCTGAAATTTCAAAGGCTCCGTGCACAGACACTTCAACACTGAAAGCACAGCAGGGAAAATCAAAGACTTGGGCTTCCTCCTTGCCCCTCTTTTAGGGCTTTTATGGTTTTCCAAGGCGCCTCCCAGAGCCGAGTGTTGTATAGGTCATGTTTAAAAATGTCGTAGTTCTGAGGGACTTGCTGTTCTGCTTTCTTTTGCAAGGAGACCCGGTTTCTTGTCATGTGGCCAAACACAGAGCACAGATGACTGTGGGCCCCCTCCCTTTCCCCTGACCTTTGCTCTCTTCTCTGGATACCCTACTGACCTGTTCTCCCTTACAAGATCTGAACTGCTCATACACTTCGTTAAATTCTCATCCTAGCGAGAAGCATCTGAGCATCTTATTAGAGCCTGTATGAGTTCTGTTCTGGATGCCTATTTGTGTAACTTCAGGTCTCTGGCATGGAAACGTCCCATGCCCACAGACCCACACAGGTAATATAAACTCCAACAGTAGTTTAAGGTTTAAGGTGGTCACAGGGAACACTGGGGCCCGTGTCTCCTGGTGAACCACACAGGCTGTCTAAAGGGGCTAGTTCCATCTCAATGTAGCCATGCAGGAATGTAGACCGGTTAGGTAGCAAGACAAGGGGTTGTTCCTCTCCATGCTTAGGGGGCCCCCTACGGGAGGTTGGAAGCCAATGCGGGCTAAGCCCAAGCCAGGAGAGCTTAATTGACGCCTCCCAGCTGAAAGCCCTTAAAAGGCTGGAATCTGGAGACCACCGCCCCTTCCCTTCAGCTGCTTCTCTGCCTTCCACTCAGCAGGGCTGGGTGTGCAGTGTGATGAGGGTGCCCGTGTTCAGTTTAGTGTAATGCCGGAACCTTCTTCTCTCATGTATATAAACCCACTCGGATTACCAACCAGGCTTTGGTGTGAATTTCTTTCCAGTGTGTAGCCAAGGACCGAGACATTTCCCACCCGAGAAACCTAACAGACCCAGACTTACAATAAACCCATATTTTTATTTATAAGGCAAGAGGTGACCAGGTCTAGACAATAATGGTGAAGAGGGCCCTGGGTTTGAGAAAGATTCTGAAGTAGAATCCATAACCCTTAGAAATGTATTGGCCTTAGGGGAGGGGCAAAGAGGGCTGGATTGAGAAAGTCTCTGGCATCCAGTTCTGACTTGACTTCTGGATCCTGAATCCTTCAGGGCCATGACCTTGCCCTCCAGCCAGACCTTCCAATAGCCATCTTCTCAGAGCCTTGTTAAGTTCTCATAATACATTACACCTGCCATCCTGTGAGCAGCTACCAAACCCAGGCACTTTTTTCAAAGACAAGCTCGCTCTCTCTACCCCTAAGAGCAAGTAGTTTGGGGATGATGGATATGAGATACCACAGAAGACAAATCTGTTATCTTCCATGGTGCACAAAACATGCTGTCACAACCAGGACTCGTGACAATCCCTCAGTTTCCTAAATTGCTTCACTGCTACTTTTTAATTAAGCCTCATTAGATTGTCATAAATTGATAAGAGGGATGACCCTGAACTAGATGCATAAATTAAAGCTTTCCTCATCCTGTGCTTTTATATGAATGTGTTAATTATTTTTGTCATTAGGGAGAATAATGGAGGGATGGAGCAATACCAAACGGAGTTTGACAAAGTGTTGGTGTTTGCTGCGGCAAATGTGGTGCGTGTCAGTGTCAGATACAATCCGTCACCCAGTGAGTCTGCAATTAACACCAAGGGACAAAGGTAGGATTCCCTGTAATAAATAGCCTTCCTCCCAGATGCTAATGGGGACCCAGCAGGACCCACTGTTGTGTTGTCGCAGTTGTACACGGGCCCTTAGAGGAGACAGAGCTGGTGTTTGAAACGAGTCTTGTTTGCCCCCAGTTGGAGCTCATCCACCCCAGGACAGTCCTATCCACTGCCAGGGACTCGCAGCTCCCCCTCCACAGTATGCAGCTAGCTCTCCAGCTCCCAGATGCTCCCCCGTATGCAGGGCCTGGGGCAGGACGTGGGGTGAGCAGTGGGCACTGGGCAACCTGGGGTCCCATCCAACCTGGCCCAGGGCGTGCACAGTCCCACCTTGCAGGCCTCCTGGAGCGTGGTCTCTTTCCTCTTACAGTTGGCCCTCAGCTCGCCCCAGAGCTGCTGCAGTTCCTGTAGCCTCGCCTAGAAGGTCTCTGAGGCCCAGTGGCCCCCCTGTAGGCCCCTCTGTCCCTCCTCCAGCCACAGTGGGCACACAGACCTCCTCCAGCCACCAGCCTTGTGGGTGTTGGTTTTGGCACTAGCTTGTAAGCTTCGTTCCCCCTCTATGTAATGGGCACAACAATGGATTTTTTTATTTCAAGGAGAGAAACCATATACAGTCCTGAGTGGGGTCCATCTTTTGTAGATGGGAATAGAGACACTTAAAAAAGAAGGGAAAAAAAAGGATTGACCTCCAGTCACTTCACCGGCAGGGACAAATGCTCTGGTCTCACTGTGTCCCCTAAAAACATCATGTCAAAACGTTTTCTTTTAAATTATGGACATCACTGCATTATAGTTACGACAGCCAAAGGTGGAAGCCGCCTTTGAGTCCGTGGACAGATGGATGGACCAAGTCAGTGAGTTCAAGTTCTAGAACGGAGTGGTGTCCTTTCATTAAAATAGGGGGATAAATGTCAGGTCACAAATGAACCTTGAAAAGACATGCTGGGAATGAAATAAATAAAATTCCCAACTCACTGCCATCCAGTCAACTCTGACTCATGGTAACCCTAATGGGCAGAGTGGAACTGCCCCCACGGGTTCCGGGGATGGTAACTCTTTTACAGACATAGAAAGCTTCATCTTTCTCGCAAGGCGCAGCTGGTGGACTTGCACTGCCGGTCTTGCAGATCACAGTCCAATTCGTAACCACTACGCCAGCAGGGCTGCTGGTAATGACATAAGCCAGACACAAAAGAACAGGTGTAGGACCGAGCCAAGTAGAGAAAGGGTGAGCACAGGCAAAGGCACAGAGGCAGGCAGATCGGAGATATACGGGTTCACGGTGGCACCCTTGGGCGGGTTAGTGCCCTGTGACCCCGCTACCCATTTATTTATTATTATTATTACTTTTCCTTTCCCCGCCTCTTTTTTATCTGTCTACCATGTGTATCCCTGAATTTGGTCTGGTCCCTGCCATATTACCTGGTCCTCACCCCAGGAATGTTCATACAGTAGCTTTCCCCCTATGTCCCTTTTGCATTTTTTTAAAGCTTACCTCCGTGGACTCAATGTGTACTTGTCCTTTTGTGCTTGGTTTACTTCGCTTAGCATGCTTTCCTCCAGTTCTTCCCATGCAGTGATGTGCTTCAAACTTTCATCACTACTTTTTAGCGATGCGTAGTACTCCATTGTATGTATGTACCACAGTTTTTTTCCCCCCACTGAAAAAGAAGTCATTATTCTGATCCCACCAGCTGTACCATCTGTTATGCGCCTTCCTCCTTGGCAATCCGGTCTTTCTTGAGTGGTCCCATGAAAGCTTTTTTCTCTTCCACGGTCTGGAAATGGCCATGGCCCAACTTGGAGGTGGTGTCGATGAACTTGAGGTTGATCTTCTCCAGGGCACTGCGCTTGGTCTGCAACAGCAGGGACTTGTGCAGCGTCAGCACTTGCTTCTTGGTGCCCACCATGCCGCCCTTCAGCATACAAAATCATTGATCACTTCCCCATAGTGGACAAAGTCGCCCAGGGGGTTGATGCTCTTGTCAGAGAGATCGTAGTCGGTGGAGGCGTTGTTCTTGATAAGCTTGCCGTCCTTGACGAGGTAGCCCTGGCCAATCTTATAGATCTTCTTGTTGATCTCTGTGCAGTGGTGGTAGCCTTTCTGCCCAGCGCGGGCCATCGAGAAGGCCACACGGGCGGGATGCCAGGCCCCGATACAAGCCACCTTGCGCAACCCTCGGTGGATCTTTCGGGGCAGCTTCTTGGTGTACCAACGACTGGTGACCCCTTTGTAGCCTTTGCCCTTGGTCACCCCCGTGATGTCGATCATTTCATCCTGGCCAAACACCTGGTTCACTGGCACCAGCTTCTCTTGGGCCCAGTCCAGCTTCTCAGCCACGGAGCCCCCGTTCACCTGCATCTCCGTCAGGTGCGCCTTCTCCTGGCGCAGGGGGAGCAGGCGCGTCTGGGTGTGGGTGATGGCGCGCATGACCGGGCAGGACTTCTTCATGCTGCTAAAGTCTTTCTCGAGCTGCTTCTTACCCTTGTCATCCTGCCACTTCTTGCAGTACTTGGTGAAAGCCTTCTTCTGCGACTAGTGCCAGTTCTTGTAGAACCGCCGCTTGCACTCGTCGTCACTGATGTGTTCCGCAAAGACCGTCTTGAAGGTCCGGAGGCCGCGAGGTGTCTCCACATAGCCCACGATGCCCACCACCACCATGGGAGGGGTCTCCATGATGGTCACGGCCTCCACCACTTCCTTCTTGTTCACCTTGGAGCCTGGCCTGTCGACCTCGCGCACAATGTGGGTCATGCCGGCCTTGTAGCCCAGGAAGGCCGTCAGGTGGACCGGCTTGGAGGCGTCATCCTTGGGGAAGCTCTTCACCTTCCCGCCGTGCCAGCTGCGGCGCTTCCGAGGCAGGAAGCCCAGAGACCCATGCTGGGGCGCCGAGAACTTCCGGTGTGACATTACATCGTTGATCCCCGCTGGTAGAGGTACCCCAGCTTTTTAATCCAATTGTCAGGTGATGGAAATTTGGGTTGTTTCCAATTCCTTGCAATTGTGAACTGTGCCAATGAACTTTGGAGCACAGATGTCTGACCTTGGTTTGTTTCTTGCCCAGTAAGGTGGTGGGGGGGTGTTGCTGGGTCATATGGTAACTCTATTTCCATCTGTTTTAGATATCGCCAGTAGACCTCTTTCTTACACACATATGAGTCTCCCTGGATTTGTTTCACGTATGATGTGTCTGTGTCATTGTGTGGTCGTGGTCTCTTTTAAAACTTGATCGATGTTTTCTTTACATTGTTTGTCCTGAAGGTCTCTTTTGTACCCTAAAACAAGGAGTCAAGGAGATGCATGGGACTTGATTGCTGAAGGGGGGCAGGAGTGAAGAAATGGACCCAAAGGGTGTCCATACCACTTCTGGGCTCTGCTCTGGAGCTGTTGCCAGCTGTCCATAAACTGTTGGCACCTGTGGCCGAGGCTGCGGGCTGACCCCAGGCTTCTCTGGCAGAGGAGGGCTGCCTTCTGCTCCGGGATATGGGGGATGTCCGGAGGCTGAGGAAGGGGATCAGGTTGTGTTCAAGAGGCCCCTGGCATGGGAGTATACTGGCTCAGCTCTTCCTCTGCAGGGTCCCACAGAAGAGGTCCCCTGGCCTGGCCCCGATGCTAGACCCAGTGGCATACCTGCCCCTGAACTTGGAGGAGGCCCATCTCCTGCTCCAAGGCCTCGTGTCTGTGCAGCAGCCTCTCCATGCTCTCCAGATCCTTCCCAAGGTCCAGGACTCTAGCAAGGGCACCCTGTGGAGGACGGGCACATTACAGGCTTGGCCTCTGCCCTTCTGCCCAGGGTTCTCTTCGATCCTTTCTTCCTGGCTGGTCTTGGCCTTGGCCTCGGGCAGGTGACAGAGTCTGATTAGTGTCTGCACAGTGACACTGCGGGTGTTGGGGACAAGGCTGCTGGATGGAAAACCAGTACCTAGCAGGGGTCCCAGGTCTTCCTGTCAATTCCCTTCCTGCCTCCCTTCCATGGGGTCTCTGTCTCATAGGCCAGGTGTTTCTGAAACCGCATCAGCTTCTCTTTGTGGTCCCCAAGAGGGACAGGCTATTCCAGCTGCTGGCCCCACCCCTGGATCCAGTCGCCGTCCTGTGTGATGGTGGGGACATGAGTGCCCTGATGTTCATACTGCCTTGGCCCCAAGCGGTGACCCCGTCTACCCCTCGGGCTGTGCCAAGGAGTGAAATGCTGACCAGGCTCAGGGACAGCACAATAATTTTTCTTTCACCCAAGATGACAGGGCCCAGGCCCATTAGTATTCAGATCTAGGAAGTGGCTGGGCAGGGGCCATGGGTGGGTTCTCATGTGGAGGGTGCCCCTCACCCACCCCTGGGGCCCTGTCTACTCTGTCCATCAGGATGACAGGTGTCCACACGGGTCTGAGAATCAAGGGCCCTGGGCTCCAGTCCTAGCTTTGCCCCTGGAAAAGCCATTAAACTCTCCACATCCTGTTCCACCGCAGGCCGCCCCTTGGCCCCTAGTGGGGCTGAAGGTCACTTGTAAAGGTAAAATGGGGTTCAGGTGGGGTGCCCTCTGACATGGCTAGCAGCCATGAGAAAGCCGGCAGTAATCAGAGAGGTGTGAAGCTTGTGTCGCTGACCTTCTCCCAGGGCTTCCACTCAAGCCGGCCGCTCTCGTATCGTGTCCAGCAGGCCCTGAACCCAGGGGCCTGGCAGCACCCTGGCCTGCTCTCTCAGCGCAGCCTCCTGCGTAGTGGGAGGTGGGAGGTGGGAGGTGGACCCAGCCCTGAGTACCGAGTGTACCCCTGCTGGGGCTGGCTCACAGCCCATAGCCCTCACTATAAGTCTCTAACTCTCACTAACAGCTCTGCAGTTGAGGGTTGGCCAGGCTCCTGGGCAGAAGGAAGCAGGGGCCATGTGATATGGGCAGATCCAAATGCCCTCTGTGGTCCCCAGAGTGTGGCCTAACCCATCCCCATGCACTTCTGGGTGCATGGGAACCTCGGCTTGGTCACCAGCCCTGGATTGGAGCCCCTGGCTCCTTGGTAATCCCTCACCCACCAGCACAGGTTCGGTGTGCATACACACCTCACCCGTGTGCCCCCAACAGTCTGGATACCCCGGCCTTATCAGGGTCACGCCCATGACTGTCCCGGCCATCACCTCTCTGTCCTGTGTGCTCAGCACCTCTGGAAGGTGCCATGCTTCTGGATCAGCCGCTCCACCTCTTCCACAGAGCCTTCCAGGGCACTGGCTTCCTGGGAGACCTGGGGCAGCCATGGAGGTGACACAGAGGTGTGGGGGGGGGATCGGGGGCACAGATGGTGGTTCAAAGGGAACCCTAGACAGCAACATCTGCCAGAACCTTGGTTTACAGCCTGGGCTCTCTGGGAGTGCATCAAGGGGCCTGCGGCTGGGGGTGGGGAGGTGGGTGCTGAGCAGGAGGGGAAGGAACCTGAGGAAGAAGAGCACTCCAACCTGGGGGCCATTAGGAACATGCCAACTTCTGATGAGGTGGGGAGGAGCCCCATCAATTTCCAACCAAACCGTGTAGGGATTGGCTGGCCGGGGCCAGGTGTGGGGAGGAGATGGCCCTGAGTGACCTGAGGCTCAGGTGTCCCCTTGGCCACTTGGGAAGACACACTATCTAGCTCCGTATCAGAATAGCAGCCAGTGATCCAGGAAGCAAGGGGGATTGGAGTGGTACTACAGGAGGACTGGAGGTCCTGGGGTCAGTGTGTCTGTGTGTGGTGAGGGGAGCTGTCTCCTGGGCCTGCAGGATCTTGTCCAGATGCCACAATGTCTGAGGAAGAGCTGCTTGCGGTGCATGGCCTGCCGTCTCCCTTGCTTCCGTTCCCAGGCCTGAAAGACCTGCTCCCAAGCATCCTGCATGGCGCATAGCCTTTCCTGGACCTGGGCATGGGCATGGACACAACCGAAGGTCGTGCTGAGGGAAGCTCCAGAGAAAAGGTGCCTGACTGTTCCACCCAAGGGGAGGGTATTGTTTGTGTTTCCACAGGGAAAGAGGGACCAGATATAAAGCCAGTGCCAGATGAATGCAGTGTGCCCGCACGGAGTGGGGAGCCAGTGGAGGGGCCTGAGGGCTGGACTCCCATACCAGCTATGTGGACAACTGCCCCTGCCCCAAGAAGAATTTACTTCAGAGGACAGCACTGAAGCTGCATCTAGGAGAGAGGGGCATGTTTGATCAGAGCAAATGGGAGCAAAGAAGGGGGAGGAAGAGAGAGTGGAGCACATCCTGGCCCATCAAGCCTGGAGGACGATATCCCGGCTCTGAACAGCCAATGGACAGAGTGGACAATGTGGCTGATCCCACTATGAGACACACCGTCCATTGATGGCCCAGGGCCCTAAGTGGGACAACACTGGAGACTCAGGGTTAGAACTGGCCCAGACTGATCCTATGACACTGAGGCAAACCTCTAAAAGTGTGTGGCAGAGCAACCGTGGGAGCAGAGCAGGGAGCCCCTGAGGTAGTACAAAGGACAGACTCTGGGGCCAAAGCATGGTACCCCATTGGACCTGACTGAAGGACACACCTAGAGATTAAAAATCAGACCTTCATCTATGAATAGGTTTTTCTTTCTTTAAAATTTTTTTCTTTTATTTTATTCTTAAAAAAGCATTTTATTAGGGACTCATACAACTCTTATCACAATCCATACTTACATCAGTTGTATAAAGAACATCTGTACATTCCTTGCCCTCATCATTTTCAAAGCATTTGCCTTCCAAAATTAATTTATTCTTCTATGGGTAATTGGTTTCCTTTTAGTTGTCATTGCTGTGTTCTCACTCATTGCCTATCTTGCAATGACTTGATTTTTGGTGCATATTATTATCTCTACAGACCTATCTAGATACGATAGACTGCATGAATAGTTTGGAGGAGAAAACAAGGGGACCAATAGTTCCGGGGGAATAGGGGAGTGGGAGAGAAGGGGGCAAAGGGGTAGTGCTGACCAACCCAGGGACAGGGGAGCAATAAGTTATCCAAAATCAGTAGCAAGGAGGGTGTGAGTGGTCTGGTAGGGATTCAGCAAGGGCAAGGTAACCGAGAGAAATTACTGAAACCCAAATGAAGGCTGAGCATGATAGTGGGACAAGAGGAAAGTAAAAGGAAATAGAGGAGAGAACTAGGTGACAAAGGGTATTTATAGAGGTCCAAAGACTGTAATGTACATATGTAAATATATTTATATGAGTGTAGGAAAACAGATCTATGTGCATATATTTATAGGTTTAGTACTAAGGCAGCAGATGGACATTGGGCCTCCACTCAAGCACTTACTCAATGCAAGAGCACGTTGTTCTATTAAATTGGCATTCCAGGATTCACACCTTCCCGACACGATTGCTGAAGAAAAATGTGTGCATAAGCAAATGTGGTGAAGGAAGTTGACGGTGCCCGGCTATCAAAAGATATAGCGTCTGGGGTGTTAAAGACTTGAAGATAAATAAGCGGCCATCTAGCTGAGAAGTATCAAAGCCCACATGGAAGAAGACCACCAGCCTGGCTGACCACGAGGTGTAGAAGGGACCAGTTATCAGACATCAAAGAACTAAAAATCGTATCAGTGGGTGCCCACCTTCCTGATACGATCAGTGAAGACAAACGTGTGCATAAGCAAATGTGGTGAAGAAAGCTGATGGTGCCTGGCTGTCAAAAGATATAGCATCTGGGATCTTTAAGGCTCAAAGATAAACAAGTGGCCACCTAGTTCAGAAGCAACAAAGCCCACATGGAAGAAACACACCAGCCTGTGTGACCACGAGCTGTCGAAGGGATCATGAGGTATCAAGAATCAAAGAACAAAAAATCATATCATTGAAAATGTGGGTGAGTGCAGAGTGGAGACTCAAAGCCCATTGGTAGCCAACCAACCGGACACCCTTTACTGAAGGGTTGTAGGGAGGAGATGAGCCAGTCAGGGTGCAGAGTAGCAACGATGAAACATATAACTTTCCTCTAGTTCTAAAATGCTTCCTCCCCCCACTCTCATGATCCCAATTCTACCTTACAAATCTGGCTAGATAAGAGGGTGTACATAGGTACAGATAGGAACTGGAAACACAGGGAACGCAGGACAGATGACTCCTTCAGGACCAGTGGTGAGAGTGGCGATGCCTGGAGGGTGGAGAGAATGTGGGGTGGAAAGGGGAAATTGATTACAAGAATCTACAAATAGCCTCCTCCCTGGGGGAGGGACAGCAGAGAAGAAGGAAGGGGGAGACTTTGGACAGTGCAACATATGATAAAATAATATTAATTTATGAATGATGAAGGTTTCGTGAGGTAGGGGGGAATGGGGAGGGAGGGGGAAAATGAACAGCAGATATTAAGGGCTCAAGTAGAAGGCAAATGTTTTGAGAATGATGGTGGCAACAAATGTACATATGTTCTTTTAAAAAAAAACCCTTTTATTATTTAAGCTTAATTTATTCCCAAGCCATGAGTTTTTGCTTCTTCAGTTTCTTCTGGGAAATCTTTTTCTTCAGTGCAACCTCCTCTTCTGGCTTGGGAACGATTTGTTCCTTCTCAGTCAGGATCATTTCAATGTGGCAGGGGGAGCTCCTGTGTGGATTAATCTAGCCAAGAGCTCTCTAAGTCCGGTGGTGCATCTTGGGGGCTTTGTTCACCTGGATGTGCTCGATGACCTGAGAATCCACATCTAAACCCTTAAGTTCAGCATGACTTTCTGCATTTTTAAGCATGTGAACCAAAAATTCAGCACTCTTCTTGGGCTACCAACTCTGGGTCCCACCCCACTGTTTGGCCTGGGCACATCTACCAACACCATCATTGTCCCGTCGGAAAGGCACACACTGCTTATGCAGAGTGAAGTCTTTCAAGTATTTGGTGGCTTTCCAGATGTGCATGCCTTTGATGGCCCGGGCAGTTTCACGGGTGTTTTTGAAGTGGACCCGGAGATTCGACCCTCTGTATTTTCAGGATTTTGTAGGGTTTTCTGGATCAAATGAGTAGCGAACCATTTTAGCAGGTCACCTCAGGCCGCTACAGTTAGAGGAAGAGCCTGTACATATGTTCTTGACACAATGCATGTATGTATGAATTGTGATAGGAATTGCACGAGCCCCCAATAAAATGATTAAAAAAATAGAAAAGAAAGGTGCTTGGCCCTGTGGGGCCAGGGTGCGGTGGTCCAGTGGGCTGGGGGAGGGCCAGAAAGGGGAGCTGACCTCCACGGCGGACGGCCCTGTAGCCTGGAGCACCTGCTGTCCCCGCTGGGTGGCGCACTGGTGCAGCTCCTTCTGGGCCTCCAGCTTGGCCCGCAGCTCTTGGTGGACACTGAAGCTTTGGGCTCCACTGCCGGGGTCTTGGGGCTCCTCCACCACCTGCAAATCTCACTGCACACTGGCTGCCCAGGAGGCATAGTCTTGCACCTGGAGCCTGGGAGAGCACGGGAGAGCACGGGGTGAGGGGACCTGGTACCGAGGCAGCGTCACAGCCGGCCTGAGTCCACCACCACTCATGTCCAAACCTCCATGTCTCTGCCGCTCAATCCCACAGCCTTACCAAGTGTCTACTCGGCCTCAGCTCTGCCCGCCACCCCTCCTTCCCACCCAGTTCTCCAGGGCCAATGAAGTCCCTCATGGGCCGCTTGATAGCTTTGCCCACCCATCTACAACTTTTCCAGACCCCCACTTAGAGGTAGCCTTTGGTGGCCTTGTGTGAGAGCCGAGGGACTCAGGACTCTTGTCCCTTCACTGCCTCACTGTGCAGATGGAGGTTTTTGGTGTTTTTTTTTTTATTTAAATTTAAATTTATTTATTTTATTGGGGGCTCTTACAACTCTTGTTACAATCCATACACCAATTGTATCTGACATAGTCATACGTATATTGCCATCATTCTTTTCTAGACATTTACTTTCTATTGAGCCCTTGGGATCAGCTCCTCTTTTTTTCCTCCTCCCCCAATCATGGTTCCTTGGTAGATTATAGATTGTTATTATTTTCATATCTCACATCGACCATTGTCTCTTTTATCCTCAGGTTTCTGTTGCTCCTCTCCCTGCGAGGGGTGTGTGGTTATATGTCATTCATTGCTATCGGTTCCCGTTCCTCCCATCCTCTACCTCCCTTCCCCCTACCCTTTTGGTATCTCTATTCCCATTCCTGTTCCTGGGTTCCATGTGTCGTGAGTTTTATCTCTTGCTAATACCTATTCACTCTAGTCCAGAGTGGGAAGCGGCACTGGGGTGATGATAGTGGGGGGTGAGGAGGCCTCAAGTTGTCAGAGGCAGATTGTGTGATTCATTGGTGCGATCCATGTCTCCTCAGGGGGGCCTCCACCCAGTGGGACACAGCATCTGGGAGGCTTGTGGCTTTCTCCTGAGACAGCATGGTGGCCAAGGGCCCGAGCATTGAGTGTGGGACTCTGGGCCTGGGGTGGCAGCACTTGCAGAAGCCACCCCCTCCCCCAGGCACCCACCTGGATACGGACGAGCACGTGAGACAGTTGGCTGTGAACTTTGAGGGTGGCCTCAGCGTCTCAGAGCAGGTGGGGTCTGGCCTGAGTCAGCTCCCACAGCTCCAATCAGGCAGCCCTGCACCCAGGCGGGGGTCAGCAGTTATCCCAGCATGCTCATTCCTCCCCCTCAGCTTCTGTCTGGTCAACCCTTCAGCTTCCTGGCTGGGTTTAGAATTTGTCCTAAGCTCCCAACGGGCCACCGTCCTGAGATCTTGCTCGGCGCTTTAGGCCTTTCTGCAAACTCTCCTCCCAGGAGCACATTATCACTAGCAGTTTACCCCTTGCTCTAACGATGCTCTAGGAGGCCTGCTTGGGAAGTGTTGGGCTGTTGCCTGGTTCAGTCCCACTAACTGCTCCTCAGGATAAATAAGAGGTTCCCTGCTCCTGGAAAGATTTACTGACTTGCAAACCCTCTGGAGGATCCCCATGAGTCAGCAGGTGGGGTCATTCTAAAGCCCAGCACACGGCAGGTAGCCACGTTGTGTGCCACCCAGGCATGCTGTGTGTTTGGAGAAGACTGCACACCCTTCAAAGGTAGAAGCTGCACCCCTCCATGGTTCTTGCATGCAGCAAATGCCGGGCCCCTGAACTCCGGGCCAGCCTCTGGGCTAGGATCATGGGCAAATCGGGATCTCGCCTAAGCTCCATCTGGGCTGGAAACGCAGTAGCTTGTACTGTGACCTGGGTCAGCCTGGGGCTGTGCAGGGCATCCTCAGCCCAGCTCAACTCTTCCCAGAACGCCCCTGCAGGTGCAGTGAGCCCGTGGCTTGGGAAAGTGACCCTGCTAAGTGGGCTTTGTGACCAGGCTCCCTGATCCACCGACCCAGCTTTGCCTACTCCACAGGCCGCAGACAGCAGGGGCTGCCCTGGGTTCCCTGAACTCGGGCCCTCTCCAGAGACAGTGGTTTGGCAGAGCCGCAGCACAACAAGGGTCTCCCTGGAAGCCTCTTCATCCCATGCCCAGCACCTCCTCCCAAACTCACCCCTGCTCCAGGTTGCTGGTACTCACTGTAGGTCCTGTCACCACTGCTGGGCCCTGGGGGCAGTGCTGGGCCGCCACTCCAGCAGCCTCTCCGCTAGTGGGGCAGGCTGCCCCCTGGTGGCCACCCATCTTCACTTGGTGCCGAAACATTGCAAACTTGGTTAAGAGGAGCTGAGAAGAGAGGAGAGGGGTCCCAGGGGGCCCTGGCTGGTGGGCTGTGAGACACCTCAGTGAGTGACTGGGCAGGGCAGGACTGAACAGCCACAGAACTTGCCCCTCTACGCAGAGAGGGGAATAGGAAGCCACAGCTGTCCTCAGTCCAGACTGATGTTCCACATCAGCCCCTTGTGCATGCAGCCCCCCTCCACTACCCGTCTTCATTCGGCTCCAGGGCACCTTCCTTGCCCCTAGCCCCTTCCTCACTAGGGTGTGCTCATAGTCCTCTCTCCTCTGGCCACCTGCTGCTGGCTGCTCAGCCAGCTCTGCAAGTCCTCGGCTTCCCTCAGGAAGCCCTGCAGTGCCAGCATCCTCTTCAGATCCTGGCCCCTGTGGTGACAGCCTGAGTCCCCCAACAGTTAGTGTGCATGTGTCCACACTCTGGAGGTCAAGGGACCCAATCAAAGGGGCTGCCTGAAGGACAAGGTTCTTCATGGTCTTTGCCCAGGCTGCTCCTCTGGATTCAAGAAGCAAACCCAGGGCATGGGGAGTTGGGGCTGGCGAGGGTGTGGCTGTGGGGAAGGGCATTTGACTGGAGCCAGGGAGCTGAGCCCCTGCCCTGCAGGCTCTCCTCAAAAGTTTGTGGGAAGAGGAAACAGTGAAGGACTCATCTTTTCCTGACAATGTCAACATGGCCTCTGTCACGGTTCTCTTCAAGGCAGGGGTAGCATCTAGGGGAATAAGCAACCCCAGCCAGGTTTCTGGTACCCACGGATGCAGTGACCCTCACTGTTGGGCTGCCAACTCCCGCAGTGTCTGCAGCTGCTTCCAGAGCTTCCCCTGCATCACACCCAGCTGCTCTGAGACCTCAGTTACAAGGATCTACGTATAACTTCCTCCCTGGGGGATGGACAACGGAAAAGTGGGTGAAGGGAGACAAAATATGTAAGATCTGACAAATTATCAAGGGTTCATGAGTGAGGGGGGAACAGGGAGGGCGGAGAAAAATGAGGACATGATGCCAGGGCCTTAAGTGGAGAGCAAATGTTTTGAGAATGATGAGGGCAATGAATGTACGGATGTGCTTTACACAACTGATGTATGTATGGATTGTGATAAGAGTTGTATGTGCCCCTAATAAAATGATTTTTAAAAATTAAATCATTATAATTTCTAAGGACAATGCCATTTGTATTTCAAAGCAACATTCACGAAAGCTATTTTTTCACCTTCACTATCTTCTATTTAGTTTTAGATAGTGAAAAAACAATTCGTATGCCTTTTTATGAGATGTAATGCAAGTAGACATAAATTTATGCATAATTAAAAATTTCAATGAACAAAATATTTTGTTAAAGAATTTGACCTTTTGTGAAAATCATCGAAAGCATATAGCATTTTATTGAAGGGTTGGGAATGTTTTCCTCTATTTTATTCTAGTATTTGGTCTGAGGTTCTTACGGCATATTCTGATTGTTGTCATGTAAGAGAATGTACATTCCATATAAGAGAAAACTTTCCTTATAATATTTTCCTATCCATTGCTTCCTGCTGAATCTCTCAATTGTTCTTTTATCATTATTTTTTCCTATAAAAAACCCAGGCTGCTTAATTTTATTCTTATTAATCATTTATATAAGTTAGGAAAATATTTATTATATATACATTTTTATTAAAAATCTTTTATTGGAGACTCTTACAACTTTTGTTGCAATCCATATTGATTGCATCAGGCATTTTGTACATATGTTGCCTTCATTCATTTATAGACATTTCTTTCTTTTTCTTTTTTAAAATCATTTTATTGGGGCTCATACAACTCATCACAATCCATACATACACCAATTGTGTAAAGCACACTTATACATTCGTTGCCTTCATCATTCTCAAAATTTGCTTTCCTCTTGGGTTCCTGGAATCAGCTCATTTCCCCTTCCCCCTCTCCCCCTCTCACCCTGCTCCTCTTCCTTCATGAACCCTTAATAATTTATAAATTATTATTTCCTCTTATCTTACACTGCGCGGCGTCTCCCTTCACCCAATTTTCTGTTGCCCATCTCCCAGGGGGGAAGTTATATGTAGATCTTTGTGATAGGTTTCCCATTTCTACACCCACTTCCCTCCCAGTATCGCCACTCTCACCTCTGGTCCTGGGGGGTTCACCTGTCCTGGATTCCCTGTGTTTCCAGTTCCCATCTGTACCGCTGTGTATCTTCTGGTCTAACCAGGTTTGCAAGGTAGAATTGGGATCATGAGAGGTGGGGGGAGGAAGTGTTTAATAACTAGAGGAAGGTTGTGGGTTTCATTATTGCTACACTGAACCCTGAGTGACTCATCTCCTTCCCACTACCCCTCCGCAAGGGATGTCCAGTTGTCTACAGGTGGGCATTGGTCCCCCGTCATGCACTCCCCTCATTCACGATGATATAATCCCCACTCCCGCCTTTGTTGCTTGAAAACTGGTCCCCTCAGCACTTCATGATCACACATGTTGGTGTGATGCTTCCATGTGGGCTTTGTTGCTTCTGGGCCTGCTTGTTTACTTTCAAGCCTTTAAGACCCGGGACGCTATATCGCTTGATAGCCGGGCACCATCAGCCTTCTTCACCACACTTACTTATGCACACATTCATCTTCAGCGTTTATGTGGGGAAGGTGATCACACAATAATGGTTTTTGTTCTTTGGTGTCTGCTACCTGATCCCTTCAACACCTCGTGTTCACTTAGGCTTGTGTGCTTCTTCTCTGTGGGCTTTGTTGCTTCTGAGCTAGATTTCAGCCTGTTTGCCTTCAAGCCTTTAAGACCCCCAGAGTTTCATTATAATGTGCAGAGAGTGGCTATGAGCCAAACCCACTCGACTGCACCCAACAACAATAACAACAGGACTTGTGCTTCTAACAATATGCTGAAGAAGACCTTAAGAGAATCTCCCCTTCGTTTAGAGCAGCGGCTCTCGACCTGTGGGTCGTGTCTACTTAGGGGGTCAAACAGCCCTTTCATGGGGTGGCCTTAATTATAGCAGTAGCAAAATTACAGCTATAATGTAGCAACAAAAATAATTTTATGGTTGGTTGGTCATGACTACATGAGGAACTGGATGAAAGGGTCGTGAGTAAGAATGTTGAAAACCACTGTCCAAGAGGAAGACTCAATTCTTGATACAGTTGAAGGGCAACAAAATAGAGTCAGCCCCAATATAGATGGGATAGCACAGTGGCTGCAACAATAAACACAAGCCAAAGAAACACTGCAAGGATGGCACAAGACGGGACAGTGTTTCATTATATTGACATAGAGTTGCTATGTGTCAAAATCCACAAGAAAAAAAATAGGACTTGTTTTTCTAACAATGTACCTAAGTAGACCTTAAGAGAATCTCCTATTAGTTTAGCGCAGCGGTCCTCAAACTGAGGGTTGTGACCCCTTTTGGGGAACGAATGACCCTTTCATGGCAGTGGGCCGTTCATTAAAGTGGAAAAATTAGAGTTATGATGTAGCAATGAAAATAATTTCATGATTTGGCAGTCACCACTACATGAGGAATGGTATGAAAGAGTCGTGGCATTAGGAAGGTTGAGAACCACTTCCCTAGAGGAAGACAGAATTCTTGGTAGAGTAGAAGGGCAGCAAAGGAGAGGCAGCCCCTACAAGATTGATTAACCCAGTGGCTGCAACAATGAGCACAAGCAAATGAACAACTATGAGCATGGCATTGGACTGGGCAGCATTTCATTATATTGTGCATAGAGTTCTTGTGACCAGAAACCCACTCAACAGCACTCAACAAAAATAACTACAGGACTTGTGCTTCTAACAATATGGTGAAGTAGGACTTAAGAGAAAGTCCTTTAACTTTAGAGCAGCAGTTCTCAACCTGTGGGTCGCGCCCCTTGGGAGGGTAGAATGACCCTTTCACAGGGGTGGCCCAATTCATAACTGTAGTACAATTACAGTGACAAAGTACCAATGAAAATAATTTTATGGTTGCTGGTCCCCACTAAATGAGAATCGATATGAAAGGGTAGTGGCATTAGGAAGGTTAAGAACCACTTCTCTAGGGCAAGACACAAATTTGGTACAGATGGGAAGGAAGAGAGCGGCAGTCTCCAACAAGTTGGATTAGCACAGTGGCTGCAACACTGAGGCCAAGCACACAAGCACGGTGAGGGTGGCACAGGACAGGGCAGCGTTTCATTATATTGTGCATAGAGTTGCTAAGAGTCAAAACCCACTCGACGGAACTTAACGACAATAACTACAGGACGTGTACTTCTAACAATATGCTGAACTAGATCTTAAGAGAAACTCCCCTAAATTTAGAGTAGTGGTTCTTAACTTGTGGGTCGCGACCCCTATGGGGTTTCAGACGAGCCTCTCACAGGTGTTGCCCAATTCATAACAGTAGAAAAATCACAGTAATGGAGTAACAATGAAAAAAAATTACTGTTGGAGGATCACCAAAACATTAAGAATTGTATAAAGGAGCCATGCCATTAAGAAGGTTCAGAAACACTGCCCAAGAGGAATACACAAAACGTGGTACTGCAGAAGGGCAGCAAGTGAGAGGCAGACCCTACAAGATGGAATAGCTCAGTGGCTGCAACAATGAGTGCCATCAACAAACCACTGTGAGGACGGCACAGGACGGGGCAGCGTTTCATTATATTGTGCATAGAGTTGCTGAGAGTCAAAACCCACTCGATGGCAACTAACAGCAACACAAAAAGGACTTGAACTTCTAACAATATGCTGATGTAGATCTTAAGAGAAATCCTCTTAGTTTAGAGCAGGGTTCTCAATCTATGAATCACGAACCCTTTTGGGGAGTGAGTGGGTTGAATGACCCTTTCACAAGGGTTGCCTGATTCATAAGATTAGCAAAATTACAGTAATGAAATATCAGCGAAAATTTTGTATGACTGGGGGTCCACCACTATATTGGGAACTGCATGAAAGGGTCGTGGAATTAGGAAGATTGAGAACCACTGTCCGAGAGGAAGACACAAATGTTGGTAGAGTAGAAGGGCAGCAAAGGAGAGGCAGCCCCTCCAAGTTGGAATAGCTCAGTGGCTGAAACAACCAGCGCAAGCAAAGAACCACTGTGAGGAATGCACAGGATGGGGGAGCGTTTCGTTATATTTTGCATAGAGTTGCTATGAGCCAAAACCCACTTGAAGGCACCTAAATACAATAACCACAGGACTTTTGCTTCTAACAATGTGCTGAAATATATCTTAAGAGACATTCTTCATAGTTTGGAGCAGAAATTCTCAACCTGTGGGTCACGACTCCATTTGGGTGATGAACTACCCTTGCACAGGGGTCGCCCAATTCATAGCAGTAGCTTCATTACAGTTATGAAGTAGCAATGAAGATAAATTTATGACTGGGATTGTACCCACTACATGAGGAGTGGTATAAAAGGCCTGTGGCATTATAGGAAGGTTGAGAGCCACTGTCCTCGAGCAAGACAGAAATCTTGGCAGAGCAGAAAGGCAGAAAATGAGAGGCAGACCCCCAGATGATAGATTAGCGCAGTGGCTGCAACAATGAGTGCAGACAAGAAACCACTGTGAGGATGGCACAGGACGGGGCAGCGTTTCATTATCTTGTGCGTAGAGTTGCTGAGAGTTGAAACCCACTGGGCAACACCTAACAACAATCACTGTAGGACTCATGCTTTTCACAATATGGTGCTGTAGATCCTAAGAGAAACTCCTCTTAGTATAGAGCAGTGGTTCTCAACCTGTGGGTCGCTAGCCCTTTGGGGGGGTCAAATGACCCTTTCACAGTGGAGGCCTGATTCATAACTGTAGCAAAATTAAAGTTACGAAGTAGCAATGAAAATAATTTTATGATTGGGGGTTCATCACTACCTGAGAAAATGAATGAAAGGGCAGTAGAGGGGCAGCAAAAGAGAGGGAGCCCCCCAAAAGTTGGATTAGCCCATGGCTGCAACAATGACAACAAGCAAAATAACCACTGTGAGGGTGGCCCGAGACGGGGTCACGTTTCATTATCTTGTGTATAGAGTTGCTATGAGCCAGCACACACTCAAAGGCACCAAACAAAAACAACAGGACTGTGCTTCTATGAATATGCTGAAGTAGACCTTAAGAGAAACTCCCCTTAGTTTAGACCAGTGGTTCTCAAACTGTGTCACAGTGCCTTTAGAAGACTAATGAACCTTTCACATGGGTGGCCTGATCCATAACAGAAGCGAAATTACAGTTATGATGTAGCAATGAAAATATTTTATGGTTGGGGTGTCACCACTACATGATGACTGGTATGAAATAGTAGTGGCATTCAGAAAGTTGAGAACCACTATTCTTGAGGAAGACACAAATCTTGGTACGGAAGGGCAGGAAAAGAGAGGTAGTCCCTAACAAGATGGATTACCACAGTGGCCGCAACAATGAGCGCAAACAGAAGAACCACTGTGAGGATCCACAGGGCAGGACAACGTTTCATTCCATTGTGCATAGAGTTGGTATGAGCCAAAACCCACTCGAAGGCAGCCAAAAACAAGAACAGGATTTGTGCTTCTAACAATATGCTGAAACATACCTTAAAAAGAAACTCCTCTTAGTGTAGAATAGCAGTTCTCAAACTGTGGGTCGTGATGCCTTTTGGGGGGTGGGGGAGAGAATGACTATATCACATGGTGGCCTGATTCATAACAGTAGCATAATTTTAGTTATAAAGTAACAAGGAAAGTAATTTTATGATTGGGGGGGGGTCACCAATACATGAGGAATGGTGTGAGAGCGTCGTGCATTAGGAAGTTTGAGAACAACTGCCCTAGAGGAAGACACAAATCTGGGTAGAGTAGAAGGTCAGCAAATGAGAGGCAGTCCCCCAAAAGATGGATTAGCACAGAGACTGCAACAATGAGGGAAAGCAAAAGAAAAGTGTGAGGGTATTAGAGGATGGAACAGTGTTTCATGATACTGTGCATAGAGTTGTTATGAGCCAACTATGAGCCAAACCCACTCGACAGCCCCTAACAACAATAAGAACAGGACTCGTGCGTGTAATAATATACTGAGCTAGACCACAGGAGAAACTGCTCTTAATTTAGAACAGCGGTTCTCAACCTGTGATTTGTGACCACTTTGGTTGGTTAACAACCCTTTCACAGGGTGACTAGATTCATAAGACTTGCAAAATTACAGTTATGGAAAAACAGTAGAAAAAAACCTTAATTCTTTGGGGACCACCACTACACATTGGGAAGTGTATGGAAAGGTCATAGAAATAGGAAAGGTGAGAAACACTGTCCTAGAGGAAGACGCAAATACAGTAGAAGGGCAGCAGAAGAGAGGAAGTCCCTACAAGACGGATTTGCACGGTGGCTGCAACAATGAGCGCAAGCAAAGAACCACTGTGAGGATGATGCAAGTCTGGGCAGGCCTGTATTATATTGTGCACAGGGTTGCTATGAGCCGAAACCCTCTCCACGGCCCGAACATCAATAACAGGAGGAATCATACATCTAACAGTATGCTCAACTAAACCTTGAGAGAAACTGCTCTTAGTTTAGAGCAGCCGTTCTCAACTTGTGAGTGGTAAATCCTTTGGGGGTGTTCAAATGACCCTCCCATAGGCGTGGGCCGATACGTAACAGTAGCAAAATTACAGTTATGAAGTAGCAACAGTATAATTTTTTTGGGTGGGGGGTCATTACTACACGAGGCTCTGTATGAAAGGGTCGTGGCATTAGGATTGTTGAAAACCACAGTCCTACAGGAAGACACAAGTCTTGATACAGTTGAAGGGCCACAATATAGAGTCAGCCCCCAAATAGATGGAATAGCATAGTGGCTGCAGCAATGAGCTCAAGCTAAGGGAACACTGTGAGGATGGCATAAGATGGGGCAGCGTTACATTATATGGAGCATAGAGTTGCTATGAGTCAGAACCCACTCGACTGCACCTGACAACAAAACAACAGGACTTGTGTTTCTTATAATGTGCTGAAGTAGACCTTAAGAGAAACTTCTATTAGTTTAGTGCAGCGGTTCTCAACTTTTGGGTCACGAGCCCTGTTGGGGGATGAATGAACCTTTCATAGTGGTCGCCCAGTCATAACAGTAGAAAAATTAGAGTTACAAAGTTGCAATGAAAATAATTTTATGATTTGGCAGTCAGCACTATATGAGGAACGGTATGAAAATGTTGTGGCATTAGGAAGGTTGAGAACCACTGCCCTAAAGGAAGACATAAATCTTGGTAGAGCAGAAGGGCAACAAAAAATAGCCAGCCCCCCCCCCCAATATGGCTCCAACAATGAGCACTAGCAAACAACCACTGTCAGGATGGCACAGGTCTGGGAAGCATTTCATGATATTGTGCAGAGATGCGATGAGCCAAAACCCCCTCCGCGGAACTTAACAACAATAACAACAGGGCTTGTGTGTTTAACAATATGCTGAAGTAAATCTTAAGAGCAACTCTTTTTAGTTTACAGCAGGGTTCTCAACATTGGGTCGTGAACACTTTCAGGTGGGGGGTGTTTCGAAACACCCCTTCACAGTGATGGCCTGATTCATAACAGTAGCAAAAGTACAGTTATGAAATATCAATGAATATAATTTTATAATTTTATGTTTGGGGTCCACCACTACATTGGGAACTGTACGAAAGGGCCGCAGAATTAGGATGTATGAGAAACATTGTCCTAGAGGAAGACACAAATGTTGGTACAGCAGAAGGGCTGCAAAAGTCAGGCAGCCCCTACAAGATGGAATAGATGCAGCAGTGAGCGCAAGCAAAGGACCACAGTGAGATGGCACGAGATGGGGCCGAGTTTCATTATATTGTGCATACAGTTGCTATGAGCCAACACACACTCAAAGGCACCAAACAATAATAAAAAGAACTTGGGCTTCTAAGAATATTCTGAAGTAGACCTTACGAGAAACTCCTATTCGTTTAGACCATTGGTTCTCCAACTGTGTGTCGAGACGCCTTTGAGGAGACTAACGAACCTTTCACATGGGTGGCCTGATCCATAACAGAAGCAAAATTACAATGATGATGTAGCAATGCAAATATTTTATGGTTGGATGTCACCACTACATGAGGAATGGTGTGAAGTGGTTGTGGCATTTGGAAAGTTGAGAACCACTGCTCTAGAGGAAGACACATATCTCGGTACAGAAGGGCAGGAAAAGAGAGGCAGTGCCCAACAAGATGGATTAGCACAGTGGCTGCAAAAATGAGTGTGAGCAAAGGAACTACTGTATGGAAGTCACAGGACGGGAAAGCATTTCATTACATGGTGCATAGAGTTGGCATGAGCCTAAACCCATTCGAAGGCACCAAACAACAGGATTTGTGCCTCTAACAATATGCTGAAGAAGACTTTAAAAGAAACTCTTAGTGTAGAGTAACAGTTCTCTAACTGTGGGTCACGACGTCTTAGGAGGGAACAATGAGCATTTCACATGGGTGACCTGATTCATAACAATAGCAAATTTATAGTTATGGTGTAACAAGGAAAATAACTTTATGATTGGGGGGGAGGTCACTAGTACATGAGAAATGGTGTGAAAGAGTCATGACATTAGGAAGGTTGAGAACCACTGCCCTAGAGGGAGACATAGATCTAGGTACAGTAGAAGGGCAGCAAAAAGAGGCAGCCCACAGCACGGTGGAATACAACAGTGGCTGCAACAATCCGCACAAGCAAAAGAACCACTGGGAGGATGGCGCAGGAGAGGACACCTTTCCATCATATTGTGCTTAGAGTTACTAGGCGTCGAAAGCGACACAACAGAATCTAACAATAACTATAGGATTTGTGCTTCTGACAATAGGGTGAAGTAGATATTAAGAGAAACTCCTCTTAGTTTAGACCAGCGGTTTTTATCCTGTGGTTTGCGACCACTTTTGGCGATCGAATGACCCTTTCACAGGTGTGAAATGATTCATAACTGTAGGAAAATTACAGTTACGAAGTAACAATAATGTTATGATGGGGGTCACCACTACATGAGGAACTGTGTGAAAGGGTCATGGCATTAGGAAATTTGACAACCACTGCCCTAGAGGAAGACACAAGTCTTGGTACAGTTGAAAGGCCACAAAAAAGAGGCAGCTACCCAAAAGTTGGATTAGCACAGTGGCTGCAACAATGAGCACAAGCAAAAGAACCACTGTGAGGATAGCATAGGATGGGAAAGCATTTCATTATATTGTGCATAGAGTTACTATGAGCCAAAACCCACTCGATGGTACCTAACACCAATAACAACAGAACTTGTGCATCTACCAGTATGCTGAATTCTATCTTAAGAGAATCTCCTCTTAGTTTAGAGCAGGGGATCTTCACCTGTGTGTCGCGACCCCTTTGTGGGTATGGAATGAAAATTTCACAGGGGTGTCGTGACTCATAACAGTAACAAAATTACAGTTATGAAGCTGCAATGAAATCATTTTTATGGTTGGGGGGGTCACCACTAAATGAGAATCGATATGAAAATATCATGGCATAAGGAAAGTTGAGAACCACTGCTCTAGAGGAAGTCCCAAATCTTGGTATGAAAGGGCAGGAAAAGGGAGGCGGTCCCCAACAAGATGCATTAGCACAGTGGCTGCAACAATGAGCGCAAGCATAGAACCACTGTGAGGATGTCACAAGACAGGGCGGCGTTTCATTATATTGTGCGTAGAGTTGCTATGAGACATACCCACTCGACGGCACCCAACAACAACAACAAATGGACTTGAGCTTCTAACAGTATGGTGAAATAGACCTTATGAGAAACTCCTCTAAATTTAGAGCAGCGGTTCTCACCATGTGGGTTGTGACCCCTTTGGGGCTTAGACGAACCCTTTACAGGGTGGCACTATCCATAACTTGTAACAAAATGAGAGTTACGAAGTAGCAAAGAATATAATTTTATGATTGGGGGTCTACCACTACAAAGGAAACTGTATGATATTTATATTTGCATGTACATGTCTTTGTCTAGACCTCTATAAATGCACTTTGACTCCTAGCTCTTTCCTCCATCTCCCTTGACTTTCCTCCTCTCCCACTACTATGCTCCGTCCCCACCTGGGTTACAGCTATACCTCTTCTTTACGTAACCTTACCCTTGATCATTCCCTACCAGGCCTGCCACTTCCCCTCACTACCATTTTGAGTCCCATGTTGTTCCCTTGTCCCTGTGTTTGTTGACACCACTTCCTTACCCCCCCGCACCTCCCCCTATCCCAAGTGCCCCCGGAACTGTCGGTCCTGTTGTTTTTCTTCCAGATAGTTCATCCAGCCTGTCTTATTTAGAGAGACCTGTGGAGCCACTAACATGCACAAAAACAAGACAGAGGAAAACAAAGCAACAGTATACAACCAGACAACAAAACAACAAAAACAAACCACTGACAAAGAACAAAACAAAACACATCAAGAAAGAAGAGCTTGTAGTTAGTTCAAGGATCATTTGTTGGACCTTAGGAGTGTTTTCCAATCCAGTCTGTTGAGGCACCACAACCTGGTCCCAAAGTCCACTTTCAACATTCCCTGGGGACCTTGCCACTCCATTCCCTTGATGTTCCACTGCACTCCACCACACTTTGCCTCGGTGTGGTGGAATCAGGTTAGGTGCAATTCGCACACTGTGTCTCCAGTGCTGTCCCCTGTATCACCCTTGGTCACTGAGGGGCATCATGTCTCATAGTGGGGCCAGCCATGTTGTTCTTTTTGTGGACTGGCTGCTCTGAGACTGGAACTCTTTAGGGGAGTAGAAAGCCTCATCTTTCTCCCTTGGAGTGGCTGGGGATTTCAAATTTGCCATTTCAGACATTGCGTTCAGCAGCCCAACACATAAACCCTATACCCCACCATAGCTACAGAAAACAATAAAGAAACAAAATCCAACAACACTTATTGCCATTGGGTGCATAACTATCCAATCGAGAGAAAATACTCCGGCTTCCTGGGTTTCCAAGGCTGTAACTCTTTGTAAAAATAAAAGTGTGTAATGTTTTCAGTGAAAGTTTACATAACCGATTAGATTTTCATTTAACAAATTCTCTACTTGTTTAGTGACATTAGTTACTTTTTTCAATAAAAAGGAAAGCAGAAAATTAAAAAAAGAACAAATGAAAAATGTGTTAAGAGTAAAGACAAATGATAAGATGTTAATTTTTAACCTAATCATATCTGCAACAATACACTTTCTGATGTACTGACGGTGAGCAGGGTTTAATCCCATCCTTGGTGAATGGTCCCAGGGGATTTAATGGAGGCTTATTCTCTGTGGAATCTCTGCCAATGCATTTTGAGTTTTTATACTCATCTAAGGCTATAACTCTTTATGGGAGAGGAAAGCCTCATCTTTCTCCAAAGGAGCGACTGGTGAATTCCAACTGCTGACCTTGCAGTTAATAGCCCAACACATAACCCATTATGCCACCAGAAGAGAGATTTGTCTCTGGGTGCCTTCCAATGCAAGCACTACAATTATGCAAGGAGGATATTTTTTTCTGTACTGGAGCCAGGTCAAGTCAGAACCAGTGTGTCCATGGTTTGCAGCGAAGTTAGAGGAAGAAGAGGGTAGACTGTCTATAACTTCTCATAGCCCAGGGAAATGCTAGGCCTGGAAGGGGGCATGCTGGCTCAACCATATTCAGAAAATCTGCACACTAACCTCCCCGGCTCAAATAATGACCAGCACCATGTCTCTGAATTCACCTAAAAGCAAAATAGTGAAAGCACCATTTCCATTTCATAATAATTTTACTAAAAGTAAAGTTCAATTCAGTGATGTGAAGAAGCTGGGAAATTTATCTTTTCATTTCTTTCTTTTTCTTTCCCTCCCTTTCCCCTTCTCCACAGAACTGAGAGGCAGAAGGAATAAAGGCATCATGGCACCAGCTGGAGGACACCATGGGGTCAGGGTCACCATTTAACTTATGCTTCTCCAGTTTGGAGGGGCAACTGGATGTCCTCATTTGTGAATTTGCTTATTAATCTTTTTGAGTTAACAAGGTCATGGTAAAAAAGGATTGTTGGTGTTTTTGTTAGGAACCTTCTAGTCCAGTCCAACTCATACTGACTCAATGCATCAGTGCAGAGCTCTCTAGACCAATGGTTCTCAACCTGTGGGACCCTTGCACAGGGTGACTGTAACAAAATTACAGTTATGAAGCAGCAATGAGAATATTGTTATGGTTGTGGAGGTCACCACAACATGAGGAACTGTATGAAAGGGTTGTGGCATTAGGAAGTTTGAGAACCACTGCTCTAGGCTTCTCTATGCTGTAATCTTTACAAGAATGAGTTGCCTGGTTTTTCTTCCAAGAACAGAGCCACTGGTGGGTTCAAACCTTCAACCTTTTGGATAGCAGCTGAGCACTTAACCATTGTGCCTCCAGGGCTCTTTGATAAACTCTATTAGAGGGTCTTAACCATTGCAACCCCATGGATCCTTTTGGCATTTAGGAAAGGCTATGGAACACCTGCCCACTCCCCAGAATAATATTTCCAAATACCTCCAATGAAATACAGAATCACAAAGGCACAAATTGTATTGAAATGCAGTGATAAAAATAAAAGACATTGGATTTGTGGCAAATATACATGTTAATAAATCCATTAAATATGATCTGATGGTGGGTCTAATAAACCAAACCCACACCATTGAGTTGATCCTGACTCACTGTGACCCTATATAAAATTCCTCAGGCTAAATCTTGACAGGAGCAGATCGTCTCACCTTCCTCTCAGAGAACAACTGGTGCCTTTGAACTGCCAACCTTGAGGTTACCTGCCGAATGGCTCACCCACAGCGTCACTGTGAGTTCTAGATAGTGATGAGCATGAACTGTACTCAACGATGGCTGCAACGACTAGCATGGGGTGTGAAAGCATGTAGAATTTCTCTCGGTGGTAATCGCATGGCTATTCTGAACACAGCTGTGGACATGCTAAACTGCCCTGCGAGCTTAGGGAAACTAACTCAACCAGGATTGACCTCATCCAATTTGACATTGCTCCCCAGCCTGCTGGGGCTCAGTGGCTCAGTGTTAGGGTCCCTTGTCTAGATACCAGGGCTGGCATGGAGAAAGTCATTCCTCTGCAGCCTTCTAGTGTGTGGGGGAAGATATTAGTGTTAAGCATTGGCAGGAAATTGCTGGATTTTCCTGGCAGCCACATTCTTAATAACCATTTACTGGATACATATTATATTCTGAGGGTAAATTGGTGGTTCAGTTGTAGAATTCTCCTTTTCCATGTGGGAGATCTGGGTTTGAGTCCAAGACAATGAAACTCATGTGCATCCAACACTCATTTGTCAGGGGGATGCTTGGTTATTGCTGAGGTACTGAACTGATTCTGTGTTGCTATCATACTGAAATGGGGAAGCTTGGTTGGGTGCGGCTATGAGACTGAACCTGTTTCTGTGATGTGTCCAGACTAAGATGAGCGATGAAGAAGAGCCTGGCATTCTACTTCTGAAAAACAGTTAACGAAAACCCCTGTGAATCACAATCTGATGCACATCCAAAGAGATGGTGCAGGACCAGGGAGAATATTGCCCATGGAGTCACTGGGAGCTGGTTGGCACAGTGAGTTGGACTGGAGGCTGACTCAACAGCAGCTAACAACCATTGTGTTCCAGGCACTCGATTTGCTTTAAAAATCTAGCTCAGCCTTCTGGTACAGGGAAGTGATTAATCATTCCTACTTTATAGCACACCGTGAACCCTGATCAATGTCAGGCCCTGCTTGTGTTTTGTCCCTCCTTTTCCACATTCACATCACTTCCATTCCCCTCTTCAGACTAATACCCCCTGCTGGGTGCTTGGTGTGTGTGTGTCCTTATAGGCATACAGCCATGTGCACTAGACCATGCTGCTTGGTGAACGGGCTTTCAGCTTCCATGAATGGTACTGCAATATAAATCTCATTCAGTTTCTGACCTTTTCAACTCCTTGCAATGTCATTAAGAGTTATTGCCATGCTGCATATCAATTGCATGTGCTGCTGCGTGCCACTTGGTCATGAGCAATCATCATCTTTCTTTTGTTTCCTTCTTCAGTTGTCTGTTGATTGGCATCCAATTCGGCTCCAACTCTTCTCTACTGCAGGTATCAGTGTGGTGACCATTCTTGTAAAAATGCCTCAAGGGCCCTGTGAATTGGATAAAAAGCTTGGCCTATATACCCAGGAATTATGCGTTGGGCTGCTAACCCCAAGGTGAGCAGTTCCAACCCACCAGCTATTCCATGGAGCAAAGAGAGGCTGTCTGCTGTCGTAAGAATTTAGTTTTGTAAACCTAAAGCAGCAAATCTACTGTGGCTTGTAGGGTTGCTAATGAGGAAGAATCAACTGGGGTTTTGTTTGTTTTTCTACATCCAGGAGAGAGCTTTGATGGGGGAGATATTAAGTGCTTGGCTGCTAACCCAAAGGTCAGTAGTTTGAAGCCGTCTTCCACACACTGTGGGATAAAGGCACGGCTGTCTTCTTCCCAATAGAAGCCTTGAAAACATCATGGGACCATTCAGCTTTGTTTGATATGGTCACGAGGAATGAAAGTCAACTCAGTGACTGAGCTTCTTTGGTTGTACACCCAGGAGGGGCTCACTAGGTCCTAGGGTCCATTCAATGGACTTTCACTAAGCTCTACCAGAATGCTGTGCAGCAAACCTGCATCATTAGCAGTGTTTCTCTGCTTTCCCCGGATCTCAAATGACACTTGGTATGTTTGTCTTTCTAACTGTTGCCCATTTGATGGTGTTAAAAGGCCAAGCACAATAAACTCATCTATCCCAGGCACTTTATGGTTCTGTAGCAGACTCTTAGGGTTGCCATGCCACATTCCTTTGACCCATCTCTGACACCATTCTCACTGCATTCCAGTCAATACCGACTCATAGCGATCCTGTGGTTGGGCGCCCAGCCCTAAGGCCTAGGGAGATCCAGGCCTGGGGCACTCCAGCCTATAGGCTTAGGGAGCGCCAGGCCTGGGGCGCCCCAGCCCTTAGGCTTAGGGAGCCCCAGCCTGGGACGCCCAAGCCCTTAGGCTTAGGGAGCCCCAGGCCTGGGGGCACCCAGCCCTTTGGCTTAGGGAGCCCCAGGCCTGGGGCGACCCAGCCCTTAGGCTTTGGAAGCCCAAGGCCTGGGGCGCCCCAGCCCTTAGGCTTTGGGAGCCCCAGGCCTGGGGAGCCCAGCTCTTCGGCTTAGAGAGCCCCAGGCCTGGGAGGTCCCAGCCCTTAGGATTAGGGAGTCCCAGGCCTGGGGGCACCCAGCCATTCGGCTTAGGGAGCCCCAGGCCTGCGGCGCCCCAGCCGTTAGGCTTAGGGCGAGCCAGGCCTAGGGCGCCCCAGGCCTTAGGCTTTGGGAGTCCCAGGCCTGGGGCGCCCCAGCTCTTAGGCTTTGGGAGCCCCAGGCCTGGTACGCCCCAGTCCTTAGCCTTAGGGAGCCCCCGGCCTGGGGCGCCCCAGGCTTTAGGTTTTGGGAGCCCCAGGCCTGGGGCGCACCAGCCCTTAGGCTTTGGGAGGCCCAGGCCTGGGGCGCCCCCGCCCTTAGGATTTGGGAGCCCCAGGCCTGGGGTGCCCCAGCCCTTAGGCTTTGGGAGTCCCAGGCCTGGGGCGCCCCCGCCCTTAGGCTTTGGGAGCCCCAGGCCTGGGGTGTCCCAGCCCTTAGGCTTTGGGAGTCCCAGGCCTGGGGCGCCCCAGCCCTTAGGCTTTGAGAGCCCCAGGCCTGGTATGCCCCAGCCCTTAGGCTTAGGGAGCCCCTGACCTAGGGCGCCCCAGGCCTTAGGTATTGGGAGCCCCAGGCATGGGGCTCCCTAACCCTTAGGTTTTTGGAGCCCCAGGTCTGGTACGGCCCAGCCCTTAGGCTTAGGGAGCCCCTGGCCTGGGGCGCCCCAGCCTTTAGACTTTGGGAGCCCCAGGCCTGGGGCGCCCCAGCCCTTAGGCATTGTGAGCCCCATGCCTGGGGCGGCCCCGCCCTTAGGATTTGGGAGCCCCAGGCCTGGTATGCCCCATCCCTTAGGCTTAGGGAGCCCCAGGCCTGGAGCGCCCAAGGCCTTAGGCTTTGGGAGCCCCAGGCCTGGGGCGCCCCAGCCCTTAGGCTTTGGGAGCCCCAGGCCTGGTACGGCCCAGCCCTTAGGCTTAGGGAGCCCCTGGCCAGGAGCGCCCCAGCCCTTAGGCTTTGGGAGGCCCCGGCCAGGGGCGCCCCAGCCCTTAGGCTTTGGGAGCCCCAGGCATCGGGCGCCCCCGCCTTAGGCTTTGTGAGCCCCAGGCCTGGGGCCCCCCGCCCTTAAGCTTTGGGGTCCCCAGGCCTGTGGCGCCCCAGCCCTTACGCTTTGGGGGCCCCAGGCCTGGTACGGCCCAGCCCTTAGGCTTAGGGAGCCCCTGGCCAGGAGCGCCCCAGCCCTTAGGCTTAGGGAGCCCCTGGCCAGGAGCGCCCCAGCCCTTAGGCTTTGGGAGGCCCCGGCCAGGGGCGCCCCAGCCCTTAGGCTTTGTGAGCCCCAGGCCTGGGGCCCCCCGCCCTTAAGCTTTGGGGTCCCCAGGCCTGGGGCGCCCCAGCCCTTACGCTTTGGGGGCCCCAGGCCTGGGGCGCCCCAGCCCTTACGCTTTGAGAGCCCCAGGCCTGGGGCGTCCCAGCCCTTAGGCTTTGGGAGCCCGAGGCGTGGAGCGCCCCAGGCTTTAGGCTTTGGAAGCCCGAGGCCTGGGGCGCCCCAGCCCTTAGGCTTAGGGAGCCCCTGGCCTGGGGCATCCCAGGATTTAGGCTTTGGGAGCCCCAGGCCTGGAGCGCCCCAGGCCTTAGGCTTTGGGAGCCCCAGGCCTGGGGTGCCCCAGCCCTTAGGCTTTGGGAGCCCCAGGCCTCGTACGGCCCACCCCTTAGGCTTAGGGAGCCCCTGGCTTGGGGCACCCCAGCCCTTAGGCTTTGGGAGCCCCAGACCTGGGGGCAACTGCCCTTAGGCTTTGTGAGCCCCAGGCCTGGGGCACCCCAGCCCTTAGGCTTTTGGAGCCCCAGGCCTGGGGCACCCCAGCCGTTAGGCTTTGGGAGTCCCAGGCCTGGGGCGCCCCAGTCCTTAGGGTTTGGGAGCCCCAGGCCTGGAGCGCCGCAGGCCTTAGGCTTTGTGAGCCCCAGGCCTGGGACGCCCCAGCCCTTAGGCTTTGGAAGCCCCAGGCCTGGGGTGCCCCAGCCCTTAGGCTTTGGGAGCCCCAGGCCTGGGGTGCCCCAGCCCTTAGGATTTGGGAGCCCCAGGCTGGGACGCCCCAGCCCATAGATTTTGGGAGCCCCAGGCCTGGGGCGCCCCATCTCGTAGGCTCTGGGAGCCACAGGCCTGGGGCGCCCCAGACCTTAGGCTTAAGGAGCCCCAGACCTGGGGTGACCCAGCTCTTCGGCTTAGGGAGCCCCAGGCCTGGGGCATCCCTGCCCTTAGGTTTGGGAGTCCCATTCCTGGGCGCCCCAGCCCTTAGGCTTTGGAAGCCACAGGCCTGGTACGCCCCAGCCCTTTGGCTTAGGGAGCCCCAGGCCTGGGGTGCCCCAGCCCTTAGGCTTAGGGAGCCCCAGGCCTGGGTCGCACCAGCCGTTAGGCTAAGGGAGCCTCTGGCCTGGGGAGCCACAGCCCTTTTTCTTAGGGAGCCCCAGGCCTGGGGCGCCCCATCCCTTAGGTTTTGGGAGCCCCAGGCTTGGGTGCCCCAGCCCTTAGGCTTTGGGTGCCCCAGGCCTGGGGCGCCGCAGCCCTTAGGCTTTGGGAGCTCCAGGCCTGTGGCGCCCCAGCCCTTAGGCTTTGGGAGCCCCAGGCCTCGGGCGCCCACGCCTTTAGGTTTAGGGAGCCCTAGGCCTGGGGACACCCAGCCCTTCGGCTTAGGGAGCCCCAGGCCTAGGGCGCCGCAGCCCTTAGGCTTAGGGAGCCCCAGGCCTGGTACGTCCCAGCCCTTAGTCTTAGGGAGCCCCAGGCCTTGGGCGCCCCAGCCCTTAGGCTTTTGGAGGCCCAGGCTGGGACGCCCCAGCCCATAGGATTTGGGAGCCCCAGGCCTGGGGCGCCAGCCCTTAGGCTTTGGGAGTCCCAGGCTTGGGGCGCCCCAACTCTTAGGCTTTTGGAGCCACAGGCCTGGGGCGCCCCAGCTCGTAGGCTCTGGAAGCCACAGGCCTGGGGCGCACCAGCCCGTAGGCTCTGGTAGCCACAGGCCTGGGGCGCCCCAGACCTTAGGCTTAGGGAGCCCCAGACATGGTGGGACCCAGGTCTTCGGCTTAGGGAACCCCAGGCCTGGGGCGTCCCTGCCCTTAGGCTTAGGGAGTCCCAGGCCTGGGGCACCCCAGCCCTTAGGTTTTGGGAGTCCCATTCCTGGGCGCCCCAGCCCTTAGGCTTTGGAAGCCACAGGCCTGGTACGCCCCAGCCCTTTGGCTTAGGGAGCCCCTGACCTGGGGCGCCCCAGCACTTAGGCTTTGGGAGCCCCAGGCCTGGGGCCCCCCTGCCCTTGGCTTAGGGAGCCCCAGGCCTGGGGTGCCCCAGCCCTCGGCTTAGGGAGCCCCAGGCCTGGGGCGCCCCAGCCCTTAGGCTTTGAGAGCCCCAGGCCTGGTACGCCCCAGCCCTTAGGCTTAGGGAGCCCCTGGCCTAGGGCGCCCCAGGTCTTAGGCTTTGGGAGCCCCAGGCATGGGGCTCCCCAACACTTAGATTTTTGGAGCCCCAGGCCTGGTACGGCCCAGCCCTTAGGCTTAGGGATCCCCTGGCCTGAGGCGCCGCAGCCTTTAGATTTTGGGAGCCCCAGGCCAGGGGCGCCCCAGCCGTAGGTTTTGGGAGCCCCAGGCCTGGGGCGCCCCGGCCCTTAGGCGTTGTGAGCCCCAGGCCTGGGGCGCCCCCGCCCTTAGGATTTGGGAGCCCCAGGCCTGGTATGCCCCAGCCCTTAGGCTTAGGTTGCCCCAGGCCTGGTTCGGCCCAGCCCTTAGGCTTAGGGAGCCCCTGGCCAGAGCGCCCCAGCCCTTAGGCTTTGGGAGGCCCCGGCCAGGGGCGCCCCAGCCCTTAGGCTTTGGGAGCCCCAGGCCTCGGGCGCCCCCGCCTTATGCTTTGTGAGCCCCAGGCCTGGGGCCCCCCACCCTTAAGCTTTGGGAGCCCCAGGCCTGGGGCGCACCAGCCCTTAGGCTTTGGGAGCCCCAGGCCTGGGGCGCCCCAGCCCTTAGGCTTTGGGAGCCTCAGGCCTGGGGCGTCCCAGCCCTTAGGCTTTGGGAGACCGAGGCGTGGAGCGCCCCAGGCCTTAGGCTTTGGAAGCCCGAGGCCTGGGGAGCCCCAGCCCTTAGGCTTTGGGAGTCCCATGCCTGGGGCGCCCCAGCCCTTAGGCTTTGGGAGCCTCAGGCCTGGTACGCCCCAGCCCTTAGGCTTAGGGAGCCCCTGGCCTGGGGCGTCCCAGGATTTAGGCTTTGGGAGCCCCAGGCCTGGAGCGCCCCAGGCCTTAGGCTTTGGGAGCCCGAGGCCTGGGGTGCCCCAGCCCTTAGGCTTTGGGAGCCCCAGGACTGGTACGGCCCACCCCTTAGGATTAGGGAGCCCCTGGCTTGGGCGCCCCAGCCCTTAGGCTTTGGGAGCCCCAGACCTGGGGGCAACTGCCCTTAGGCTTTGGGAGGCCCAGGCCTGGGGCACACCAGCCCTTAGGCTTTGGGAGCCCCTGGCCAGGGGCGCCCCAGCCGTTAGGCTTTGGGAGTCCCAAGCCTGGGGCGCCCCAGTCCTTAGGCTTTGGGAGCCACAGGCCTGGGGCGCCCTAGCTCATAGGCTCTGGTAGCCACAGGCCTGGGGCGCCCCAGACCTTAGGCTTAGGGAGCCCCAGACCTGGGGGGACCCAGGTCTTCGGCTTAGGGAGCCCCAGGCCTGGGGCGTCCCTGCCCTTAGGCTTAGGGAGTCCCTGGCCTGGGGTGCCCCAGCCCTTAGGCTTTGGGAGCCCCAGGCCTAGGGCGCCCCCGCCCTTAGGCTATGGGAGACCCAGGCCTGGGGCGCACCAGCCCTTAGGCTTTGGGAGCCCCAGGCCTGGGGCGTCCCAGCCCTTAGGCTTTGGGAGCAGAGGCGTGGAGCGCCCCAGGCCTTAGGCTTTGGAAGCCCGAGGCCTGGGGCGCCCCATCACTTAGGCTTTGGGAATCCCTGGCCTGGGGCGCCCCAGCCCTTAGGCTTTGGGAGCCCCAGGCCTGGTATGCCCCAGCCCTTAGGCTTAGGGAGCCCCTGGCCTGGGGCATCCCAGGATTTAGGCTTTGGGAGCCCCAGGCCTGGAGCGCCCCAGGCCTTAGGCTTTGGGAGCCCCAGGCCTGGGGTGCCCCAGCCCTTAAGCTTTGGGAGCCCCAGGCCTGGTACGGCCCACCCCTTAGGCTTAGGGAGCCCCTGGCTTGGGGCGCCCCAGCCCTTAGGCTTTGGGAGCCCCAGACCTGGGGGGCAACTGTCCTTAGGCTTTGTGAGCCCCAGGCCTGGGGCACCCCAGCCCTTAGGCTTTGTGAGCCCCAGGCCTGGGGCACCCCAGTCGTTAGGCTTTGGGAGTCCCAGGCCTGGGGCGCCCCAGTCCTTAGCCTTTGGGAGCCCCAGGCCTGGAGCGCCCCAGGCCTAAGGCTTTGTGAGCCCCAGGCCTGGGGCGCCCCAGCCCTTAGGCTTTGGGAGCCCCAGGCCTGGTAGGGCCCAGCCCTTAGGCTTAGGGAGCCCCTGGCCTGGGGCGCCCCAGCCCTTAGGCTTTGGGAGGCCCAGGCCAGGGGCATCCCAGCCCTTAGGATTTGGGAGGCTCAGGCCTGGGGTGCCCCAGCCCTTAGGATTTGGGACCCCGAGGCTGGGACGCCCCAGCCCATAGATTTTGGGAGCCCCAGGCTGGGACGCCCCAGCCCATACATTTTGGGAGCCCCAGGCCTGGGGCGCCCCAGCTTGTAGGCTCTGGGAGCCACAGGCCTGGGGCGCCCCAGACCTTAGGCTTAAGGAGCCCCAGACCTGGGGGGACCTAGCTCTTCGTCTTAGGGAGCCCCAGGCCTGGGGCATCCCTGCCCTTAGGCTTAGGGAGTCCCAGGCCTGGGGCACCCCAGCCCTTAGGTTTGGGAGTTCCATTCCTGGGCGCCCCAGCCCTTAGACTTTGGAAGCCACAGGCCTGGTACGCCCCAGCCCTTTGGTTTAGGGAGCCCCTGACCTGGGGCGCCCCAGCACTTAGGATTTGGGAGCCCCAGGCCTGGGGCGTCCCTGCCCTTGACTTAGGGAGCCCCAGGCCTGGGGTGCCCCAGCCCTTGGGCTAAGGGAGCCCCAGGCCTGGGTCGCCCCAGCCGTTAGGCTAAGGGAACCTCTGGCCTGGGGAGCCACAGCCCTTTTTCTTAGGGAGCCCCAGGCCTGGGGCGCCCCAGCCCTTAGGCTTTGGGAGCTCCAAGCCTGTGGCGCCCCAGCCCTTAGGCTTTGGGAGCCCCAGGCCTGGGTGCACCCAGCACTTCGGCTTAGCGAGCCCCAGGCCTGGGCGTCCAAGCCCTTCGGCTTAGGGAGTCCCAGGCCTGGGGCGCCCACGCCCTTAGGTTTAGGGAGCCCCTGGCCTGGGGCGCCCCAAACCTTAGGCTTTGGGAGCCCCAGGCCGGGGTGCCCCAGCCCTTAGGCTTTGGGAGACCCAGGCCTGGGGCTCCCCAGCGCTTATGCTTTGGGAGCCCCAGGCCTGGGATCGCCCCATCCAATAGGCTTAGGGAGCCCTAGGGCTGGGGACACCCAGCCCTTCGGCTTAGGGAGCCCCAGGCCTAGGGCACCGCAGCACTTAGGCTTAGGGAGCCCCAGGCCTGGTACGTCCCAGCCCTTAGTCTTAGGGAGCCCCAGGCCTTGGGCGCCCCAGCCCTTAGGCTTTTGGAGCCCCAGGCCGGGACGCCCCAGTCCATAGGATTTGGGCGCCCCGGCTGGGGCGCCAGCCATTAGGCTTTGGGAGCCCCAGGCTTGGGTCGCCCCAACTCTTAGGCTTTTGGAGCCAAAGGCCTGGGGCGCCCCAATTCGTAGGCTCTGGGAGCCACAGGCCTGGGCGCCCCAGACCTTAGGCTTAGGGAGCCCCAGACCTGGTGGGACCCAGGTCTTCGGCTTAGGGAGCCCCAGGCCTGGGGCATCCCTGCCCTTAGGCTTAGGGAATCCCAGGCCTGGGGCACCCCAGCCCTTAGTCTTTGGGAGTCCCATTCCTGCGCACCCCAGCCCTTAGGCTTTGGAAGCCCCAGGCCTGGGTCGCCCCAGCCGTTAGGCTAAGGGAGCCTCTGGCCTTGGTAGCCACAGCCCTTTTTCTTAGGGAACCCCAGGCCTGGGGCGCCCCAACCCTTAAGTTTTGGGAGCCCCAGGCTGGGGCGCCCCAGCCCTTAGGCTTTGGGTGCCCCAGGCCTGGGGCGCCCCAGCCATTAGGCTTTGGGAGCCCCAGGCCTGGGGGCACCCAGCACTTCGGCTTAGGGAGCCCCACGCCTGGGGCGCCCCCACCCTTAGGTTTAGGGAGCCCCAGGCCTGGGGCGCCCCAGACCTTAGGCTTTGGGAGCCCCAGGCCGGGGTGCCCCAGCCCTTAGGCTTTGGGAGACCCAGGCCTGGGGCGCCCCAGCGCTTATGCTTTGGGAGCCCCAGGCCTGGGGTCGTCCCATCCCTTAGGCTTAGGGAGCCCTAGGCCTGGGGACACCCAGCCCTTCGGCTTAGGGAGCCCCAGGCCTTGGGTGCCCCAGCCCTTAGGCTTTGGGAGGCCCCGGCCAGTGGCGCCCCTGCCCTTAGGCTTTGGGAGCCCCAGGCCTCGGGCGCCCCCGCCTTAGGCTTTGTGAGCCCCAGGCCTGGGGCCCCCCGCCCTTAAGCTTTGGGAGCCCCAGGCTTGGGGCGCACCAGCCCTTAGGCTTTGGGAGCCCCAGGCCTGGGGCGCCCCAGCCCTTAGGCTTTGGGAGCACGAGTCGTGGAGCGCCCCAGGACTTAGGCTTTGGAAGCCCGAGGCCTAGGGCGCCTCAGCCTTAGGCTTTGGGAGTCCCTGGCCTGGGGCGCCCCAGCCCTTAGGCTTTGGGAGCCCCAGGCCTGGTACGCCCCAGCCTTAGGGTTAGGGAGCCCCTGGCCTGGGGCATCTCAGGATTTAGGCTTTGGGAGTCCCAGGCCTGGAGCGCCCCAGGCCTTAGACTTTGGGAGCCCCAGGCCTGGTACGGCCCACCCCTTAGGCTTAGGGAGCCCCTGGCTTGGGGTGCCCCAGCCCTTAGGCTTTGGGAGCCCCAGACCTGGGGAGCAACTGCCCTTAGGCTTTGTGAGCCCCAGGCCTGGGGCACCCCAGCCTTAGGCTTTGGGAGCCCCAGGCCTGGGGCACCCCAGCCGTTAGGCTTTGGGAGTCCCAGGCCTGGGGCGCCCCAGTCCTTAGGCTTTGGGAGCCCTAGGCCTGGAGCGCCCCAGGCCTTAGGTTTGTGAGCCCCAGGCCTGGGGCGCCCCAGCCCTTAGGCTTTGGGAGGCCCAGGCCAGGGGCACCCCATCCCTTAGGATTTGGGAGCCTGAGGCCTGGGGCGCCACCGCCCTTAGGCTTTGGGAGCCCCAGGGCTGGGGCGCACCAGCCCTTAAGCTTTGGAAGCCCCAGGCCTGGGGTGCCCCAGCCCTTAGGCTTTGGGAGCCCCAGGCCTGGGGTGCCCCAGCCCTTAGGATTTGGGAGCCCCAGGCAGGGACGCCCCAGCCCATAGATTTTGGGAGCCCCAGGCCTGGGGCGCCCCAGCTCGTAGGCTCTGGGAACCACAGGCCTGGGGAGCCCCAGACCTTAGGCTTAAGGAGCCCCAGACCTGGGGGGACCCAGCTCTTCGGCTTAGGGAGCCCCAGGCCTGGGGCATCCCTGCCCTTAGGCTTAGGGAGTCCCAGGCCTGGGGCACCCCAGCCGTTAGGTTTGGGAGTTCCATTCCTGGGCGCCCCAGCCTTTAGGCTTTGGAAGCCACAGGCCTGGTACTCCCCAGCCCTTTGGCTTAGGGAGCCCCTGACCTGGGGCGCCCCAGCACTTAGGCTTTGGGAGCCCCAGGCCTGGGGCGCCCCTGCCCTTTGCTTAGGGAGCCCCAGGCCTGGGGTGCCCCAGCCCTTGGGCTTAGGGAGCCCCAGGCCTGGGTCGCCCCAGCCGTTAGGTTAAGGGAGCCTCTGGCCTGGGGAGCCACAGCCCTTTTTCTTAGTGAGCCCCAGGCCTGGGGCGCCCCAACCCTTAGGTTTTGGGAGCCCCAGGCTGGGGCGCCCCAGCCCTTAGGCTTTGGGAGCCTCAGGCCTGGGGCGTCCCAGCCCTTAGGGTTTGGGAGCCCGAGGCGTGGAGCGCCCCAGGCCTTAGGCTTTGGAAGCCCGAGGCCTGGGGAGCCCCAGCCCTTAGGCTTTGGGAGTCCCATGCCTGGGGCGCCCCAGCCCTTAGGCTTTGGGAGCCTCAGGCCTGGGGCGTCCCAGCCCTTAGGCTTTGGGAGCCCGAGGCGTGGAGCGCCCCAGGCCTTAGGCTTTGGAAGCCCGAGGCCTGGGGAGCCCCAGCCCTTAGGCTTTGGGAGTCCCATGCCTGGGGCGCCCCAGCCCTTAGGCTTTGGGAGCCTCAGGCCTGGTACGCCCCAGCCCTTAGGCTTAGGGAGCCCCTGGTCTGGGGCGTCCCAGGATTTAGGCTTTGGGAGCCCCAGGCCTGGAGCGCCCCAGGCCTTAGGCTTTGGGAGCCCCAGGCCTGGGGTGCCCCAGCCCTTAGGCTTTGGGAGCCCCTGGCCTGGTACGGCCCACCCCTTAGGATTAGGGAGCCCCTGGCTTGGGCGCCCCAGCCCTTAGGCTTTGGGAGCCCCAGACCTGGGGGCAACTGCCCTTAGGCTTTGGGAGGCCCAGGTCTGGGGCACACTAGCCCTTAGGCTTTGGGAGCCCCTGGCCAGGGGCGCCCCAGCCGTTAGGCTTTGGGAGTCCCAAGCCTGGGGCGCCCCAGTCCTTAGGCTTTGGGAGCCACAGGCCTGGGGCGCCCTAGCTCATAGGCTCTGGTAGCCACAGGCCTGGGGCGCCCCAGACCTTAGGCTTAGGGAGCCCCAGACCTGGGGGGACCCAGGTCTTCGCCTAAGGGAGCCCCAGGCCTGGGGCGTCCCTGCCCTTAGGCTTAGGGAGTTTCAGGCCTGGGGTGCCCCAGCCCTTAGGCTTTGGGAGCCCCAGGCCTAGGGCGCCCCCGCCCTTAGGCTATGGGAGCCCCAGGCCTGGGGTGCCCCTGCCCTTAGGCTTTGGGAGCCCCAGGCCTGGGGTGCCCCAGCCCTTAGGCTTTGGGAGCCCCAGGCCTGGGGTGCCCCAGCCCTTAGGCTTTGGGAGCCCCAGGCCTAGGGCGCCCCCGCCCTTAGGCTATGGGAGCCCCAGGCCTGGGGTGCCCCTGCCCTTTGGTTTTGGGAGTCCCAGGCCTGGGGCGCCCCAGCCCTTAGGCTTTGAGAGCCCCAGGCCTGGTACGGCCCAGCCCTTTGGCTTAGGGAGCCCCTGGTCTAGGGCGCCCCCGGCCTTAGGCTTTGGGAGCCCCAGGCATGGGGCTCCCCAACCCTTAGGTTTTTGGAGGCCCAGGCCTGGTACGGCCCAGCCCTTAGGCTTAGGGAGCCCCTGGCCTGGGGCGCCCCAGCCTTTAGATTTTGGGAGCCCCAGACAGGGGCGCCCCAGCCCTTAGGTTTTGGGAGCCCCAGGCCTGGGGCGCCCCAGCCCTTAGGCGTTGTGAGCCCCAGGTCTGGGGAGCCCCCGCCCTTAGGATTTGGGAGGCCCAGGCCTGGAATGCCCCAGCCCTTAGGCTTAGGGAGCCCCAGGCCTGGTACGGCCCAGCCCTTAGGCTTAGAGAGCACCTGGCCAGGAGCGCCCCAGCCCTTAGGCTTTGGGAGGCCCCGGCCAGGGGCGCACCAGCCCTTAGGATTTGGGAGCCCCAGGACTCAGGCGCCCCCGCCTTAGGCTTTGTGAGCCCCAGGCCTGGGGCCCCCCGCCCTTAAGCTTTGGGAGCCCCAGGCCTGGGGCGCACCAGCCCTTAGGCTTTGGGAGCCCGAGGCGTGGAGCGCCCCGGGCCTTAGGCTTTGGAAGCCCGCGGCCTGGGGCGCCCCAGCCCTTAGGCTTTGGGAGTCCCTGGCCTGGGGCGCCCCAGCCCTTAGGCTTTGGGAGCCCCAGGCCTGGTATGCCCCAGCCCTTAGGCTTAGGGAGCCCCTGGCCTGGGGCATCCCAGGATTTAGGCTTTGGGAGCCCCAGGCCTGGAGCGCCCCAGGCCTTAGGCTTTGGGAGCCCCAGGCCTGGGGTGCCCCAGCCCTTAAGCTTTGGGAGCCCCAGGCCTGGTACGGCCCACCCCTTAGGCTTAGGGAGCCCCTGGCTTGGGGCGCCCCAGCCCTTAGGCTTTGGGAGCCCCAGACCTGGGGGGCAACTGTCCTTAGGCTTTGTGAGCCCCAGGCCTGGGGCACCCCAGCCCTTAGGCTTTGTGAGCCCCAGGCCTGGGGCACCCCAGTCGTTAGGCTTTGGGAGTCCCAGGCCTGGGGCGCCCCAGTCCTTAGCCTTTGGGAGCCCCAGGCCTGGAGCGCCGCAGGCCTAAGGCTTTGTGAGCCCCAGGCCTGGGGCACCCCAGCCCTTAGGCTTTGTGAGCCCCAGGCCTGGGGCACCCCAGTCGTTAGGCTTTGGGAGTCCCAGGCCTGGGGCGCCCCAGTCCTTAGCCTTTGGGAGCCCCAGGCCTGGAGCGCCCCAGGCCTAAGGCTTTGTGAGCCCCAGGCCTGGGGCGCCCCAGCCCTTAGGCTTTGGGAGCCCCAGGCCTGGTAGGGCCCAGCCCTTAGGCTTAGGGAGCCCCTGGCCTGGGGCGCCCCAGCCCTTAGGCTTTGGGAGGCCCAGGCCAGGGGCACCCCAGCCCTTAGGATTTGGGAGGCTCAGGCCTGGGGTGCCCCAGCCCTTAGGATTTGGGACCCCGAGGCTGGGACGCCCCAGCCCATAGATTTTGGGAGCCCCAGGCTGGGACGCCCCAGCCCATACATTTTGGGAGCCCCAGGCCTGGGGCTCCCCAGCTCGTAGGCTCTGGGAGCCACAGGCCTGGGGCGCCCCAGACCTTAGGCTTAAGGAGCCCCAGACCAGGGGGGACCTAGCTCTTCGGCTTAGGGAGCCCCAGGCCTGGGGCATCCCTGCCCTTAGGCTTAGGGAGTCCCAGGCCTGGGGCACCCCAGCCCTTAGGTTTGGGAGTTCCATTCCTGGGCGCCCCAGCCCTTAAACTTTGGAAGCCACAGGCCTGGTACGCCCCAGCCCTTTGGTTTAGGGAGCCCCTGACCTGGGGCGCCCCAGCACTTAGGCTTTGGGAGCCCCAGGCCTGGGGCGTCCCTGCCCTTGACTTAGGGAGCCCCAGGCCTGGGGTGCCCCAGCCCTTGGGCTAAGGGAGCCCCAGGCCTGGGTCGCCCCAGCCGTTAGGCTAAGGGAACCTCTGGCCTGGGGAGCCACAGCCCTTTTTCTTAGGGAGCCCCAGGCCTGGGGCGCCCCAGCCCTTAGGCTTTGGGAGCTCCAAGCCTGTGGCGCCCCAGCCCTTAGGCTTTGGGAGCCCCAGGCCTGGGTGCACCCAGCACTTCGGCTTAGCGAGCCCCATGCCTGGGCGTCCAAGCCCTTCGGCTTAGGGAGTCCCAGGCCTGGGGCGCCCACGCCCTTAGGTTTAGGGAGCCCCTGGCCTGGGGCGCCCCAAACCTTAGGCTTTGGGAGCCCCAGGCCGGGGCGCCCCAGCCCTTAGCCTTTGGGAGACCCAGGCCTGGGGCTCCCCAGCGCTTATGCTTTGGGAGCCCCAGGCCTGGGATCGCCCCATCCAATAGGCTTAGGGAGCCCTAGGGCTGGGGACACCCAGCCCTTCGGCTTAGGGAGCCCCAGGCCTAGGGCACCGCAGCACTTAGGCTTAGGGAGCCCCAGGCCTGGTACGTCCCAGCCCTTAGTCTTAGGGAGCCCCAGGCCTTGGGCGCCCCAGCCCTTAGGCTTTTGGAGCCCCAGGCTGGGACGCCCCAGTCCATAGGATTTGGGCGCCCCGACTGGGGCGCCAGCCATTAGGCTTTGGGAGCCCCAGGCTTGGGTCGCCCCAACTCTTAGTCTTTTGGATCCAAAGGCCTGGGGCGCCCCAACTCGTAGGCTCTGGGAGCCACAGGCCTGGGCGCCCCAGCTCGTAGGCTCTGGGAGCCACAGGCCTGGGGCGCCCCAGACCTTAGGCTTAGGGAGCCCCAGACCTGGTGGGACCCAGGTCTTCGGCTTAGGGACCCCCAGGCCTGGGGCATCCCTGCCCTTAGGCTTAGGGAGTCCCAGGCCTGGGGCACCCCAGCCCTTAGTCTTTGGGAGTCCCATTCCTGCGCACCCCAGCCCTTAGGCTTTGGAAGCCCCAGGCCTGGGTCGCCCCAGCCGTTAGGCTAAGGGAGCCTCTGGCCTTGGGAGCCACAGCCCTTTTTCTTAGGGAACCCCAGGCCTGGGGCGCCCCAACCCTTAAGTTTTGGGAGCCCCAGGCTGGGGCGCCCCAGCCCTTAGGCTTTGGGTGCCCCAGGCCTGGGGCGCCCCAGCCATTAGGCTTTGGGAGCCCCAGGCCTGGGGGCACCCAGCACTTCGGCTTAGGGAGCCCCACGCCTGGGGCGCCCCCGCCCTTAGGTTTAGGGAGCCCCAGGCCTGGGGCGCCCCAGACCTTAGGCTTTGGGAGCCCCAGGCCGGGGTGCCCCAGCCCTTAGGCTTTGGGAGACCCAGGCCTGGGGCGCCCCAGCGCTTATGCTTTGGGAGCCCCAGGCCTGGGGTCGTCCCATCCCTTAGGCTTAGGGAGCCCTAGGCCTGGGGACACCCAGCCCTTCGGCTTAGAGAGCCCCAGGCCTTGGGCGCCCCAGCCCTTAGGCTTTGGGAGGCCCCGGCCAGTGGCGCCCCAGCCCTTAGGCTTTGGGAGCCCCAGGCCTCGGGCGCCCCCGCCTTAGGCTTTGTGAGCCCCAGGCCTGGGGCCCCCCGCCCTTAAGCTTTGGGAGCCCCAGGCCTGGGGCACACCAGCCCTTAGGCTTTGGGAGCCCCAGGCCTGGGGCGCCCCAGCCCTTAGGCTTTGGGAGCCCCAGGCCTGGGACCTCCCAGCCCTTAGGCTTTGGGAGCACGAGTCGTGGAGCGCCCCAGGCCTTAGGCTTTGGAAGCCCGAGGCCTAGGGCGCCTCAGCCTTAGGCTTTGGGAGTCCCTGGCCTGGGGCGCCCCAGCCCTTAGGCTTTGGGATCCCCAGGCCTGGTACGCCCCAGCCTTAGGGTTAGGGAGCCCCTGGCCTGGGGCATCTCAGGATTTAGGCTTTGGGAGTCCCAGGCCTGGAGCGCCCCAGGCCTTAGACTTTGGGAGCCCCAGGCCTGGTACGGCCCACCCCTTAGGCTTAGGGAGCCCCTGGCTTGGGGCGCCCCAGCCTTTAGGCTTTGGGAGCCCCAGACCTGGGGAGCAACTGCCCTTAGGCTTTGTGAGCCCCAGGCCTGGGGCACCCCAGCCCTTAGGCTTTGGGAGCCCCAGGCCTGGGGCACCCCAGCCGTTAGGCTTTGGGAGTCCCAGGCCTGGGGCGCCCTAGTCCTTAGGCTTTGGGAGCCCTAGGCCTGGAGCGCCCCAGGCCTTAGGTTTGTGAGCCCCAGGCCTGTGGCGCCCCAGCCCTTAGGCTTTGGGAGCCCCAGGCCTGGTATGGCCCAGCCCTTAAGCTTAGGGAGCCCCTGGCCTGGGGCGCCCCAGCCCTTAGGCTTTGGGAGGCCCAGGCCAGGGGCACCCCATCCCTTAGGATTTGGGAGCCTCAGGCCTGGGGCGCCACCGCCCTTAGGCTTTGGGAGCCCCAGGGCTGGGGCGCACCAGCCCTTTGCTTAGGGAGCCCCAGGCCTGGGGTGCCCCAGCCCTTGGGCTTAGGGAGCCCCAGGCCTGGGTCGCCCCAGCCGTTAGGTTAAGGGAGCCTCTGGCCTGGGGAGCCACAGCCCTTTTTCTTAGTGAGCCCCAGGCCTGGGGCGCCCCAACCCTTAGGTTTTGGGAGCCCCAGGCTGGGGCGCCCCAGCCCTTAGGCTTTGGGAGCCTCAGGCCTGGGGCGTCCCAGCCCTTAGGCTTTGGGAGCCCGAGGCGTGGAGCGCCCCAGGCCTTAGGCTTTGGAAGCCCGAGGCCTGGGGAGCCCCAGCCCTTAGGCTTTGGGAGTCCCATGCCTGGGGCGCCCCAGCCCTTAGGCTTTGGGAGCCTCAGGCCTGGTACGCCCCAGCCCTTTGGCTTAGGGAGCCCCTGGTCTGGGGCGTCCCAGGATTTAGGCTTTGGGAGCCCCAGGCCTGGAGCGCCCCAGGCCTTAGGCTTTGGGAGCCCCAGGCCTGGGTCGCCCCAGCCGTTAGGCTAAGGGAGCCTCTGGCCTTGGGAGCCACAGCCCTTTTTCTTAGGGAACCCCAGGCCTGGGGCGCCCCAACCCTTAAGTTTTGGGAGCCCCAGGCTGGGGCGCCCCAGCCCTTAGGCTTTGGGTGCCCCAGGCCTGGGGCGCCCCAGCCATTAGGCTTTGGGAGCCCCAGGCCTGGGGGCACCCAGCACTTCGGCTTAGGGAGCCCCACGCCTGGGGCGCCCCCGCCCTTAGGTTTAGGGAGCCCCAGGCCTGGGGCGCCCCAGACCTTAGGCTTTGGGAGCCCCAGGCCGGGGTGCCCCAGCCCTTAGGCTTTGGGAGACCCAGGCCTGGGGCGCCCCAGCGCTTATGCTTTGGGAGCCCCAGGCCTGGGGTCGTCCCATCCCTTAGGCTTAGGGAGCCCTAGGCCTGGGGACACCCAGCCCTTCGGCTTAGAGAGCCCCAGACCTTGGGCGCCCCAGCCCTTAGGCTTTGGGAGGCCCCGGCCAGTGGCGCCCCAGCCCTTAGGCTTTGGGAGCCCCAGGCCTCGGGCGCCCCCGCCTTAGGCTTTGTGAGCCCCAGGCCTGGGGCCCCCCGCCCTTAAGCTTTGGGAGCCCCAGGCCTGGGGCACACCAGCCCTTAGGCTTTGGGAGCCCCAGGCCTGGGGCGCCCCAGCCCTTAGGCTTTGGGAGCCCCAGGCCTGGGACCTCCCAGCCCTTAGGCTTTGGGAGCACGAGTCGTGGAGCGCCCCAGGCCTTAGGCTTTGGAAGCCCGAGGCCTAGGGCGCCTCAGCCTTAGGCTTTGGGAGTCCCTGGCCTGGGGCGCCCCAGCCCTTAGGCTTTGGGATCCCCAGGCCTGGTACGCCCCAGCCTTAGGGTTAGGGAGCCCCTGGCCTGGGGCATCTCAGGATTTAGGCTTTGGGAGTCCCAGGCCTGGAGCGCCCCAGGCCTTAGACTTTGGGAGCCCCAGGCCTGGTACGGCCCACCCCTTAGGCTTAGGGAGCCCCTGGCTTGGGGCGCCCCAGCCTTTAGGCTTTGGGAGCCCCAGACCTGGGGAGCAACTGCCCTTAGGCTTTGTGAGCCCCAGGCCTGGGGCACCCCAGCCCTTAGGCTTTGGGAGCCCCAGGCCTGGGGCACCCCAGCCGTTAGGCTTTGGGAGTCCCAGGCCTGGGGCGCCCTAGTCCTTAGGCTTTGGGAGCCCTAGGCCTGGAGCGCCCCAGGCCTTAGGTTTGTGAGCCCCAGGCCTGTGGCGCCCCAGCCCTTAGGCTTTGGGAGCCCCAGGCCTGGTATGGCCCAGCCCTTAAGCTTAGGGAGCCCCTGGCCTGGGGCGCCCCAGCCCTTAGGCTTTGGGAGGCCCAGGCCAGGGGCACCCCATCCCTTAGGATTTGGGAGCCTCAGGCCTGGGGCGCCACCGCCCTTAGGCTTTGGGAGCCCCAGGGCTGGGGCGCACCAGCCCTTTGCTTAGGGAGCCCCAGGCCTGGGGTGCCCCAGCCCTTGGGCTTAGGGAGCCCCAGGCCTGGGTCGCCCCAGCCGTTAGGTTAAGGGAGCCTCTGGCCTGGGGAGCCACAGCCCTTTTTCTTAGTGAGCCCCAGGCCTGGGGCGCCCCAACCCTTAGGTTTTGGGAGCCCCAGGCTGGGGCGCCCCAGCCCTTAGGCTTTGGGAGCCTCAGGCCTGGGGCGTCCCAGCCCTTAGGCTTTGGGAGCCCGAGGCGTGGAGCGCCCCAGGCCTTAGGCTTTGGAAGCCCGAGGCCTGGGGAGCCCCAGCCCTTAGGCTTTGGGAGTCCCATGCCTGGGGCGCCCCAGCCCTTAGGCTTTGGGAGCCTCAGGCCTGGTACGCCCCAGCCCTTTGGCTTAGGGAGCCCCTGGTCTGGGGCGTCCCAGGATTTAGGCTTTGGGAGCCCCAGGCCTGGAGCGCCCCAGGCCTTAGGCTTTGGGAGCCCCAGGCCTGGGGTGCCCCAGCCCTTAGGCTTTGGGAGCCCCTGGCCTGGTACGGCCCACCCCTTAGGATTAGGGAGCCCCTGGCTTGGGCGCCCCAGCCCTTAGGCTTTGGGAGCCCCAGACCTGGGGGCAACTGCCCTTAGGCTTTGGGAGGCCCAGGTCTGGGGCACACTAGCCCTTAGGCTTTGGGAGCCCCTGGCCAGGGGCGCCCCAGCCGTTAGGCTTTGGGAGTCCCAAGCCTGGGGCGCCCCAGTCCTTAGGCTTTGGGAGCCACAGGCCTGGGGCGCCCTAGCTCATAGGCTCTGGTAGCCACAGGCCTGGGGCGCCCCAGACCTTAGGCTTAGGGAGCCCCAGACCTGGGGGGACCCAGGTCTTCGCCTAAGGGAGCCCCAGGCCTGGGGCGTCCCTGCCCTTAGGCTTAGGGAGTTTCAGGCCTGGGGTGCCCCAGCCCTTAGGCTTTGGGAGCCCCAGGCCTAGGGCGCCCCCGCCCTTAGGCTATGGGAGCCCCAGGCCTGGGGTGCCCCTGCCCTTAGGCTTTGGGAGCCCCAGGCCTGGGGTGCCCCAGCCCTTAGGCTTTGGGAGCCCCAGGCCTGGGGTGCCCCAGCCCTTAGGCTTTGGGAGCCCCAGGCCTAGGGCGCCCCCGCCCTTAGGCTATGGGAGCCCCAGGCCTGGGGTGCCCCTGCCCTTTGGTTTTGGGAGTCCCAGGCCTGGGGCGCCCCAGCCCTTAGGCTTTGAGAGCCCCAGGCCTGGTACGGCCCAGCCCTTTGGCTTAGGGAGCCCCTGGTCTAGGGCGCCCCCGGTCTTAGACTTTGGGAGCCCCAGGCATGGGGCTCCCCAACCCTTAGGTTTTTGGAGGCCCAGGCCTGGTACGGCCCAGCCCTTAGGCTTAGGGAGCCCCTGGCCTGGGGCGCCCCAGCCTTTAGATTTTGGGAGCCCCAGACAGGGGCGCCCCAGCCCTTAGGTTTTGGGAGCCCCAGGCCTGGGGCGCCCCAGCCCTTAGGCGTTGTGAGCCCCAGGTCTGGGGAGCCCCCGCCCTTAGGATTTGGGAGGCCCAGGCCTGGAATGCCCCAGCCCTTAGGCTTAGGGAGCCCCAGGCCTGGTACGGCCCAGCCCTTAGTCTTAGGGAGCACCTGGCCAGGAGCGCCCCAGCCCTTAGGCTTTGGGAGGCCCCGGCCAGGGGCGCACCAGCCCTTAGGATTTGGGAGCCCCAGGACTCGGGCGCCCCCGCCTTAGGCTTTGTGAGCCCCAGGCCTGGGGCCCCCCGCCCTTAAGCTTTGGGAGCCCCAGGCCTGGGGCGCACCAGCCCTTAGGCTTTGGGAGCCCGAGGCGTGGAGCGCCCCGGGCCTTAGGCTTTGGAAGCCCGCGGCCTGGGGCGCCCCAGCCCTTAGGCTTTGGGAGTCCCTGGCCTGGGGCGCCCCAGCCCTTAGGCTTTGGGAGCCCCAGGCCTGGTATGCCCCAGCCCTTAGGCTTAGGGAGCCCCTGGCCTGGGGCATCCCAGGATTTAGGCTTTGGGAGCCCCAGGCCTGGAGCGCCCCAGGCCTTAGGCTTTGGGAGCCCCAGGCCTGGGGTGCCCCAGCCCTTAAGCTTTGGGAGCCCCAGGCCTGGTACGGCCCACCCCTTAGGCTTAGGGAGCCCCTGGCTTGGGGCGCCCCAGCCCTTAGGCTTTGGGAGCCCCAGACCTGGGGGGCAACTGTCCTTAGGCTTTGTGAGCCCCAGGCCTGGGGCACCCCAGCCCTTAGGCTTTGTGAGCCCCAGGCCTGGGGCACCCCAGTCGTTAGGCTTTGGGAGTCCCAGGCCTGGGGCGCCCCAGTCCTTAGCCTTTGGGAGCCCCAGGCCTGGAGCGCCGCAGGCCTAAGGCTTTGTGAGCCCCAGGCCTGGGGCACCCCAGCCCTTAGGCTTTGTGAGCCCCAGGCCTGGGGCACCCCAGTCGTTAGGCTTTGGGAGTCCCAGGCCTGGGGCGCCCCAGTCCTTAGCCTTTGGGAGCCCCAGGCCTGGAGCACCCCAGGCCTAAGGCTTTGTGAGCCCCAGGCCTGGGGCGCCCCAGCCCTTAGGCTTTGGGTGCCCCAGGCCTGGTAGGGCCCAGCCCTTAGGCTTAGGGAGCCCCTGGCCTGGGGCGCCCCAGCCCTTAGGCTTTGGGAGGCCCAGGCCAGGGGCACCCCAGCCCTTAGGATTTGGGAGGCTCAGGCCTGGGGTGCCCCAGCCCTTAGGATTTGGGACCCCGAGGCTGGGACGCCCCAGCCCATAGATTTTGGGAGCCCCAGGCTGGGACGCCCCAGCCCATACATTTTGGGAGCCCCAGGCCTGGGGCTCCCCAGCTCGTAGGCTCTGGGAGCCACAGGCCTGGGGCGCCCCAGACCTTAGGCTTAAGGAGCCCCAGACCAGGGGGGACCTAGCTCTTCGGCTTAGGGAGCCCCAGGCCTGGGGCATCCCTGCCCTTAGGCTTAGGGAGTCCCAGGCCTGGGGCACCCCAGCCCTTAGGTTTGGGAGTTCCATTCCTGGGCGCCCCAGCCCTTAAACTTTGGAAGCCACAGGCCTGGTACGCCCCAGCCCTTTGGTTTAGGGAGCCCCTGACCTGGGGCGCCCCAGCACTTAGGCTTTGGGAGCCCCAGGCCTGGGGCGTCCCTGCCCTTGACTTAGGGAGCCCCAGGCCTGGGGTGCCCCAGCCCTTGGGCTAAGGGAGCCCCAGGCCTGGGTCGCCCCAGCCGTTAGGCTAAGGGAACCTCTGGCCTGGGGAGCCACAGCCCTTTTTCTTAGGGAGCCCCAGGCCTGGGGCGCCCCAGCCCTTAGGCTTTGGGAGCTCCAAGCCTGTGGCGCCCCAGCCCTTAGGCTTTGGGAGCCCCAGGCCTGGGTGCACCCAGCACTTCGGCTTAGCGAGCCCCATGCCTGGGCGTCCAAGCCCTTCGGCTTAGGGAGTCCCAGGCCTGGGGCGCCCACGCCCTTAGGTTTAGGGAGCCCCTGGCCTGGGGCGCCCCAAACCTTAGGCTTTGGGAGCCCCAGGCCGGGGCGCCCCAGCCCTTAGCCTTTGGGAGACCCAGGCCTGGGGCTCCCCAGCGCTTATGCTTTGGGAGCCCCAGGCCTGGGATCGCCCCATCCAATAGGCTTAGGGAGCCCTAGGGCTGGGGACACCCAGCCCTTCGGCTTAGGGAGCCCCAGGCCTAGGGCACCGCAGCACTTAGGCTTAGGGAGCCCCAGGCCTGGTACGTCCCAGCCCTTAGTCTTAGGGAGCCCCAGGCCTTGGGCGCCCCAGCCCTTAGGCTTTTGGAGCCCCAGGCTGGGACGCCCCAGTCCATAGGATTTGGGCGCCCCGACTGGGGCGCCAGCCATTAGGCTTTGGGAGCCCCAGGCTTGGGTCGCCCCAACTCTTAGTCTTTTGGATCCAAAGGCCTGGGGCGCCCCAACTCGTAGGCTCTGGGAGCCACAGGCCTGGGCGCCCCAGCTCGTAGGCTCTGGGAGCCACAGGCCTGGGGCGCCCCAGACCTTAGGCTTAGGGAGCCCCAGACCTGGTGGGACCCAGGTCTTCGGCTTAGGGACCCCCAGGCCTGGGGCATCCCTGCCCTTAGGCTTAGGGAGTCCCAGGCCTGGGGCACCCCAGCCCTTAGTCTTTGGGAGTCCCATTCCTGCGCACCCCAGCCCTTAGGCTTTGGAAGCCCCAGGCCTGGGTCGCCCCAGCCGTTAGGCTAAGGGAGCCTCTGGCCTTGGGAGCCACAGCCCTTTTTCTTAGGGAACCCCAGGCCTGGGGCGCCCCAACCCTTAAGTTTTGGGAGCCCCAGGCTGGGGCGCCCCAGCCCTTAGGCTTTGGGTGCCCCAGGCCTGGGGCGCCCCAGCCATTAGGCTTTGGGAGCCCCAGGCCTGGGGGCACCCAGCACTTCGGCTTAGGGAGCCCCACGCCTGGGGCGCCCCCGCCCTTAGGTTTAGGGAGCCCCAGGCCTGGGGCGCCCCAGACCTTAGGCTTTGGGAGCCCCAGGCCGGGGTGCCCCAGCCCTTAGGCTTTGGGAGACCCAGGCCTGGGGCGCCCCAGCGCTTATGCTTTGGGAGCCCCAGGCCTGGGGTCGTCCCATCCCTTAGGCTTAGGGAGCCCTAGGCCTGGGGACACCCAGCCCTTCGGCTTAGAGAGCCCCAGGCCTTGGGCGCCCCAGCCCTTAGGCTTTGGGAGGCCCCGGCCAGTGGCGCCCCAGCCCTTAGGCTTTGGGAGCCCCAGGCCTCGGGCGCCCCCGCCTTAGGCTTTGTGAGCCCCAGGCCTGGGGCCCCCCGCCCTTAAGCTTTGGGAGCCCCAGGCCTGGGGCACACCAGCCCTTAGGCTTTGGGAGCCCCAGGCCTGGGGCGCCCCAGCCCTTAGGCTTTGGGAGCCCCAGGCCTGGGACCTCCCAGCCCTTAGGCTTTGGGAGCACGAGTCGTGGAGCGCCCCAGGCCTTAGGCTTTGGAAGCCCGAGGCCTAGGGCGCCTCAGCCTTAGGCTTTGGGAGTCCCTGGCCTGGGGCGCCCCAGCCCTTAGGCTTTGGGATCCCCAGGCCTGGTACGCCCCAGCCTTAGGGTTAGGGAGCCCCTGGCCTGGGGCATCTCAGGATTTAGGCTTTGGGAGTCCCAGGCCTGGAGCGCCCCAGGCCTTAGACTTTGGGAGCCCCAGGCCTGGTACGGCCCACCCCTTAGGCTTAGGGAGCCCCTGGCTTGGGGCGCCCCAGCCTTTAGGCTTTGGGAGCCCCAGACCTGGGGAGCAACTGCCCTTAGGCTTTGTGAGCCCCAGGCCTGGGGCACCCCAGCCCTTAGGCTTTGGGAGCCCCAGGCCTGGGGCACCCCAGCCGTTAGGCTTTGGGAGTCCCAGGCCTGGGGCGCCCTAGTCCTTAGGCTTTGGGAGCCCTAGGCCTGGAGCGCCCCAGGCCTTAGGTTTGTGAGCCCCAGGCCTGTGGCGCCCCAGCCCTTAGGCTTTGGGAGCCCCAGGCCTGGTATGGCCCAGCCCTTAAGCTTAGGGAGCCCCTGGCCTGGGGCGCCCCTGCCCTTAGGCTTTGGGAGGCCCAGGCCAGGGGCACCCCATCCCTTAGGATTTGGGAGCCTCAGGCCTGGGGCGCCACCGCCCTTAGGCTTTGGGAGCCCCAGGGCTGGGGCGCACCAGCCCTTTGCTTAGGGAGCCCCAGGCCTGGGGTGCCCCAGCCCTTGGGCTTAGGGAGCCCCAGGCCTGGGTCGCCCCAGCCGTTAGGTTAAGGGAGCCTCTGGCCTGGGGAGCCACAGCCCTTTTTCTTAGTGAGCCCCAGGCCTGGGGCGCCCCAACCCTTAGGTTTTGGGAGCCCCAGGCTGGGGCGCCCCAGCCCTTAGGCTTTGGGAGCCTCAGGCCTGGGGCGTCCCAGCCCTTAGGCTTTGGGAGCCCGAGGCGTGGAGCGCCCCAGGCCTTAGGCTTTGGAAGCCCGAGGCCTGGGGAGCCCCAGCCCTTAGGCTTTGGGAGTCCCATGCCTGGGGCGCCCCAGCCCTTAGGCTTTGGGAGCCTCAGGCCTGGTACGCCCCAGCCCTTTGGCTTAGGGAGCCCCTGGTCTGGGGCGTCCCAGGATTTAGGCTTTGGGAGCCCCAGGCCTGGAGCGCCCCAGGCCTTAGGCTTTGGGAGCCCCAGGCCTGGGGTGCCCCAGCCCTTAGGCTTTGGGAGCCCCTGGCCTGGTACGGCCCACCCCTTAGGATTAGGGAGCCCCTGGCTTGGGCGCCCCAGCCCTTAGGCTTTGGGAGCCCCAGACCTGGGGGCAACTGCCCTTAGGCTTTGGGAGGCCCAGGTCTGGGGCACACTAGCCCTTAGGCTTTGGGAGCCCCTGGCCAGGGGCGCCCCAGCCGTTAGGCTTTGGGAGTCCCAAGCCTGGGGCGCCCCAGTCCTTAGGCTTTGGGAGCCACAGGCCTGGGGCTCCCTAGCTCATAGGCTCTGGTAGCCACAGGCCTGGGGCGCCCCAGACCTTAGGCTTAGGGAGCCCCAGACCTGGGGGGACCCAGGTCTTCGCCTAAGGGAGCCCCAGGCCTGGGGCGTCCCTGCCCTTAGGCTTAGGGAGTTTCAGGCCTGGGGTGCCCCAGCCCTTAGGCTTTGGGAGCCCCAGGCCTAGGGCGCCCCCACCCTTAGGCTATGGGAGCCCCAGGCCTGGGGTGCCCCTGCCCTTAGGCTTTGGGAGCCCCAGGCCTGGGGTGCCCCAGCCCTTAGGCTTTGGGAGCCCCAGGCCTGGGGTGCCCCAGCCCTTAGGCTTTGGGAGCCCCAGGCCTAGGGCGCCCCCGCCCTTAGGCTATGGGAGCCCCAGGCCTGGGGTGCCCCTGCCCTTTGGTTTTGGGAGTCCCAGGCCTGGGGCGCCCCAGCCCTTAGGCTTTGAGAGCCCCAGGCCTGGTACGGCCCAGCCCTTTGGCTTAGGGAGCCCCTGGTCTAGGGCGCCCCCGGTCTTAGGCTTTGGGAGCCCCAGGCATGGGGCTCCCCAACCCTTAGGTTTTTGGAGGCCCAGGCCTGGTACGGCCCAGCCCTTAGGCTTAGGGAGCCCCTGGCCTGGGGCGCCCCAGCCTTTAGATTTTGGGAGCCCCAGACAGGGGCGCCCCAGCCCTTAGGTTTTGGGAGCCCCAGGCCTGGGGCGCCCCAGCCCTTAGGCGTTGTGAGCCCCAGGTCTGGGGAGCCCCCGCCCTTAGGATTTGGGAGGCCCAGGCCTGGAATGCCCCAGCCCTTAGGCTTAGGGAGCCCCAGGCCTGGTACGGCCCAGCCCTTAGTCTTAGGGAGCACCTGGCCAGGAGCGCCCCAGCCCTTAGGCTTTGGGAGGCCCCGGCCAGGGGCGCACCAGCCCTTAGGATTTGGGAGCCCCAGGACTCGGGCGCCCCCGCCTTAGGCTTTGTGAGCCCCAGGCCTGGGGCCCCCCGCCCTTAAGCTTTGGGAGCCCCAGGCCTGGGGCGCACCAGCCCTTAGGCTTTGGGAGCCCGAGGCGTGGAGCGCCCCGGGCCTTAGGCTTTGGAAGCCCGAGGCCTGGGGCGCCCCAGCCCTTAGGCTTTGGGAGTCCCTGGCCTGGGGCGCCCCAGCCCTTAGGCTTTGGGAGCCCCAGGCCTGGTATGCCCCAGCCCTTAGGCTTAGGGAGCCCCTGGCCTGGGGCATCCCAGGATTTAGGCTTTGGGAGCCCCAGGCCTGGAGCGCCCCAGGCCTTAGGCTTTGGGAGCCCCAGGCCTGGGGTGCCCCAGCCCTTAAGATTTGGGAGCCCCAGGCCTGGTACGGCCCACCCCTTAGGCTTAGGGAGCCCCTGGCTTGGGGCGCCCCAGCCCTTAGGCTTTGGGAGCCCCAGACCTGGGGGGCAACTGTCCTTAGGCTTTGTGAGCCCCAGGCCTGGGGCACCCCAGCCCTTAGGCTTTGTGAGCCCCAGGCCTGGGGCACCCCAGTCGTTAGGCTTTGGGAGTCCCAGGCCTGGGGCGCCCCAGTCCTTAGCCTTTGGGAGCCCCAGGCCTGGAGCGCCGCAGGCCTAAGGCTTTGTGAGCCCCAGGCCTGGGGCACCCCAGCCCTTAGGCTTTGTGAGCCCCAGGCCTGGGGCACCCCAGTCGTTAGGCTTTGGGAGTCCCAGGCCTGGGGCGCCCCAGTCCTTAGCCTTTGGGAGCCCCAGGCCTGGAGCGCCCCAGGCCTAAGGCTTTGTGAGCCCCAGGCCTGGGGCGCCCCAGCCCTTAGGCTTTGGGAGCCCCAGGCCTGGTAGGGCCCAGCCCTTAGGCTTAGGGAGCCCCTGGCCTGGGGCGCCCCAGCCCTTAGGCTTTGGGAGGCCCAGGCCAGGGGCACCCCAGCCCTTAGGATTTGGGAGGCTCAGGCCTGGGGTGCCCCAGCCCTTAGGATTTGGGACCCCGAGGCTGGGACGCCCCAGCCCATAGATTTTGGGAGCCCCAGGCTGGGACGCCCCAGCCCATACATTTTGGGAGCCCCAGGCCTGGGGCTCCCCAGCTCGTAGGCTCTGGGAGCCACAGGCCTGGGGCGCCCCAGACCTTAGGCTTAAGGAGCCCCAGACCAGGGGGGACCTAGCTCTTCGGCTTAGGGAGCCCCAGGCCTGGGGCATCCCTGCCCTTAGGCTTAGGGAGTCCCAGGCCTGGGGCACCCCAGCCCTTAGGTTTGGGAGTTCCATTCCTGGGCGCCCCAGCCCTTAAACTTTGGAAGCCACAGGCCTGGTACGCCCCAGCCCTTTGGTTTAGGGAGCCCCTGACCTGGGGCGCCCCAGCACTTAGGCTTTGGGAGCCCCAGGCCTGGGGCGTCCCTGCCCTTGACTTAGGGAGCCCCAGGCCTGGGGTGCCCCAGCCCTTGGGCTAAGGGAGCCCCAGGCCTGGGTCGCCCCAGCCGTTAGGCTAAGGGAACCTCTGGCCTGGGGAGCCACAGCCCTTTTTCTTAGGGAGCCCCAGGCCTGGGGCGCCCCAGCCCTTAGGCTTTGGGAGCTCCAAGCCTGTGGCGCCCCAGCCCTTAGGCTTTGGGAGCCCCAGGCCTGGGTGCACCCAGCACTTCGGCTTAGCGAGCCCCATGCCTGGGCGTCCAAGCCCTTCGGCTTAGGGAGTCCCAGGCCTGGGGCGCCCACGCCCTTAGGTTTAGGGAGCCCCTGGCCTGGGGCGCCCCAAACCTTAGGCTTTGGGAGCCCCAGGCCGGGGCGCCCCAGCCCTTAGCCTTTGGGAGACCCAGGCCTGGGGCTCCCCAGCGCTTATGCTTTGGGAGCCCCAGGCCTGGGATCGCCCCATCCAATAGGCTTAGGGAGCCCTAGGGCTGGGGACACCCAGCCCTTCGGCTTAGGGAGCCCCAGGCCTAGGGCACCGCAGCACTTAGGCTTAGGGAGCCCCAGGCCTGGTACGTCCCAGCCCTTAGTCTTAGGGAGCCCCAGGCCTTGGGCGCCCCAGCCCTTAGGCTTTTGGAGCCCCAGGCTGGGACGCCCCAGTCCATAGGATTTGGGCGCCCCGACTGGGGCGCCAGCCATTAGGCTTTGGGAGCCCCAGGCTTGGGTCGCCCCAACTCTTAGTCTTTTGGATCCAAAGGCCTGGGGCGCCCCAACTCGTAGGCTCTGGGAGCCACAGGCCTGGGCGCCCCAGCTCGTAGGCTCTGGGAGCCACAGGCCTGGGGCGCCCCAGACCTTAGGCTTAGGGAGCCCCAGACCTGGTGGGACCCAGGTCTTCGGCTTAGGGAGCCCCAGGCCTGGGGCATCCCTGCCCTTAGGCTTAGGGAGTCCCAGGCCTGGGGCACCCCAGCCCTTAGTCTTTGGGAGTCCCATTCCTGCGCACCCCAGCCCTTAGGCTTTGGAAGCCCCAGGCCTGGGTCGCCCCAGCCGTTAGGCTAAGGGAGCCTCTGGCCTTGGGAGCCACAGCCCTTTTTCTTAGGGAACCCCAGGCCTGGGGCGCCCCAACCCTTAAGTTTTGGGAGCCCCAGGCTGGGGCGCCCCAGCCCTTAGGCTTTGGGTGCCCCAGGCCTGGGGCGCCCCAGCCATTAGGCTTTGGGAGCCCCAGGCCTGGGGGCACCCAGCACTTCGGCTTAGGGAGCCCCACGCCTGGGGCGCCCCCGCCCTTAGGTTTAGGGAGCCCCAGGCCTGGGGCGCCCCAGACCTTAGGCTTTGGGAGCCCCAGGCCGGGGTGCCCCAGCCCTTAGGCTTTGGGAGACCCAGGTCTGGGGCGCCCCAGCGCTTATGCTTTGGGAGCCCCAGGCCTGGGGTCGTCCCATCCCTTAGGCTTAGGGAGCCCTAGGCCTGGGGACACCCAGCCCTTCGGCTTAGAGAGCCCCAGGCCTTGGGCGCCCCAGCCCTTAGGCTTTGGGAGGCCCCGGCCAGTGGCGCCCCAGCCCTTAGGCTTTGGGAGCCCCAGGCCTCGGGCGCCCCCGCCTTAGGCTTTGTGAGCCCCAGGCCTGGGGCCCCCCGCCCTTAAGCTTTGGGAGCCCCAGGCCTGGGGCACACCAGCCCTTAGGCTTTGGGAGCCCCAGGCCTGGGGCGCCCCAGCCCTTAGGCTTTGGGAGCCCCAGGCCTGGGACCTCCCAGCCCTTAGGCTTTGGGAGCACGAGTCGTGGAGCGCCCCAGGCCTTAGGCTTTGGAAGCCCGAGGCCTAGGGCGCCTCAGCCTTAGGCTTTGGGAGTCCCTGGCCTGGGGCGCCCCAGCCCTTAGGCTTTGGGATCCCCAGGCCTGGTACGCCCCAGCCTTAGGGTTAGGGAGCCCCTGGCCTGGGGCATCTCAGGATTTAGGCTTTGGGAGTCCCAGGCCTGGAGCGCCCCAGGCCTTAGACTTTGGGAGCCCCAGGCCTGGTACGGCCCACCCCTTAGGCTTAGGGAGCCCCTGGCTTGGGGCGCCCCAGCCTTTAGGCTTTGGGAGCCCCAGACCTGGGGAGCAACTGCCCTTAGGCTTTGTGAGCCCCAGGCCTGGGGCACCCCAGCCCTTAGGCTTTGGGAGCCCCAGGCCTGGGGCACCCCAGCCGTTAGGCTTTGGGAGTCCCAGGCCTGGGGCGCCCTAGTCCTTAGGCTTTGGGAGCCCTAGGCCTGGAGCGCCCCAGGCCTTAGGTTTGTGAGCCCCAGGCCTGTGGCGCCCCAGCCCTTAGGCTTTGGGAGCCCCAGGCCTGGTATGGCCCAGCCCTTAAGCTTAGGGAGCCCCTGGCCTGGGGCGCCCCAGCCCTTAGGCTTTGGGAGGCCCAGGCCAGGGGCACCCCATCCCTTAGGATTTGGGAGCCTCAGGCCTGGGGCGCCACCGCCCTTAGGCTTTGGGAGCCCCAGGGCTGGGGCGCACCAGCCCTTAAGCTTTGGAAGCCCCAGGCCTGGGGTGCCCCAGCCCTTAGGCTTTGGGAGCCCCAGGCCTGGGGTGCCCCAGCCCTTAGGATTTGGGAGCCCCAGGCAGGGACGCCCCAGCCCATAGATTTTGGGAGCCCCAGGCCTGGGGCGCCCCAGCTCGTAGGCTCTGGGAGCCACAGGCCTGGGGAGCCCCAGACCTTAGGCTTAAGGAGCCCCAGACCTGGGGGGACCCAGCTCTTCGGCTTAGGGAGCCCCAGGCCTGGGGCATCCATGCCCTTAGGCTTAGGGAGTCCCAGGCCTGGGGCACCCCAGCCCTTAGGTTTGGGAGTTCCATTCCTGGGCGCCCCAGCCTTTAGGCTTTGGAAGCCACAGGCCTGGTACTCCCCAGCCCTTTGGCTTAGGGAGCCCCTGACCTGGGGCGCCCCAGCACTTAGGCTTTGGGAGCCCCAGGCCTGGGGTGCCCCTGCCCTTTGCTTAGGGAGTCCCAGGCCTGGGGTGCCCAAACCCTTGGGCTTAGGGAGCCCCAGGCCTGGGTCGCCCCAGCCGTTAGGCTAAGGGAGCCTCTGGCCTGGGGAGCCACAGCCCTTTTTCTTAGTGAGCCCCAGGCCTGGGGCGCCCCAACCCTTAGGTTTTGGGAGCCCCAGGCTGGGGCGCCCCAGCCCTTAGGCTTTGGGAGCCCCAGGCCTGGGGGCACCCAGCACTTCGGCTTAGGGAGCCCCAGGCCTGGGCGTCCCAGCCCTTCGGCTTAGGGAGCCCCAGGCCTGGGGCGCCCACGCCCTTAGGTTTAGGGAGCCCCTGGCCTGGGGCGCCCCAAACCTTAGGCTTTGGGAGCCCCAGGCCGGGGCGCCCCAGCCCTTAGGCTTTGGGAGACCCAGGCCTGGGGCGCCCCAGCGCTTATGCTTTGGGAGCCCAAGGCCTGAGGTCACCCCATCCAATAGGCTTAGGGAGCCCTAGACCTGGGGACACCCAGCCCTTCGGCTTAGGGAGCCCCAGGCCTAGGGCGCCGCAACACTTAGGCTTAGGGAGCCCCAGGCCTGGGACGCCCCAGCCCATAGGATTTGGGAGCCCCAGGCCTGGGGCGCCAGCCCTTAGGCTTTGGGAGCCCCAGGTTTGGGGCGCCCCAACTCTTAGGCTTTTGGAGCCACAGGCCTGGGGCGCCCCAGCTCGTACGCTCTGGGAGCAACAGGCCTGGGGTGCCCCAGCTCGTAGGCTCTGGGAGCCACAGGCCTGGGGCGCCCCAGACCTTAGGCTTAGGGAGCCCCAGGCCTGGGTCGCCCCAGCCGTTAGGCTAAGGGAGCCTCTGGCCTTGGGAGCCACAGCCCTTTTTCTTAGGGAGCCCCAGGCCTGGGGCGCCCCAACCCTTAGGTTTTGGGAGCCCCAGGCTGGGGCGCCCCAGCCCTTAGGCTTTGGGTGCCCCAGGCCTGGGGCGCCCCAGCTCTTAGGCTTTGGGAGCCCCAGGCCTGGGGGCACCCAGCACTTCGGCTTAGGGAGCCCCAGGCCTGGGCGTCCCAGCCCTTCGGCTTAGGGAGCCCCACGCCTGGGGTGCCCCCGCCCTTAGGTTTAGGGAGCCCCTGGCCTGGGGCGCCCCAGACCTTAGGCTTGCGAGCCCCAGGCCGGGGCGCCCCAGCCATTAGGCTTTGGGAGACCCAGGCCTGGGGCGGCCCAGCGCTTAAGCTTTGGGAGCCCCAGGCCTGGGGTCGCCCCATCACTTAGGCTTAGGGAGCCCTAGGCCTGGGGACCCCCAGCCCTTCGGCTAGGGAGCCCCAGGCCTTGGGCGCCCCAGCCCTTAGGATTTGGGAGCCCCAGGCCTGGGGCGCCCAGCCCTTAGGCTTTGGGAGGCCAAGGCTTGGGGCGCCCCAACTCTTAGGCTTATGGAGCCCCAGGCCTGGGAGGACCCAGCTCTTCGGCTTAGGGAGCCCCAGGCCTGGGGCGTCCCTGCCCTTAGGCTTTGGGAGTCCCAGTCCTGGGGCGCCCCCACCCTTAGGTTTAGGGAGCCCCTGGCCTGGGGCGCCCCAGCCCTTAGGCTTTGGGAGCCCCTGGCCGGGGCGCCCCAGCCCTTAGGCTTTGGGAGCCCCAGGCCTGGGGCGCCCCAGCGCTTAGGTTTTGGGAGCCTCAGGCCTGGGGCGCCCCAGCCCTTAGGCTTAGGGTGCCCTAGGCCTGGGGGCACCCAGCTCTTCGGCTTAGGGAGCCCCAGGCCAGGTACGCCCCAGCCCTTAGGATTAGGGACCCCCTGGCCTGGGGCGCCCAAGCCCTTAGGCTTTGGGAGCCCCAGGCCAGGTACGCCCTAGCCCTTAGGATTAGGGACCCCCTGCCTTGGGGTGCCCCCGCCCTTAGGATTTGGGAGCCCCAGGCCTGGGGCGCCCCAGCCCTTAGGCTTACGGAGCCCCAGGCCTGGGGCACCACAGCCCTCAGGCTTTGGGCGCCCCAGACCTAGGGCGCACCAGCCCTTTGGCTTAGGGAGCCCCTGGCCTGGGGCGCCCCAGCGCTTAGGCTTTGGGTGCCCCAGGCCGGGGGTGCCCCAGCCGTTAGGCTTTGGGAGCTCAAGCTTGGTGCGACCCAGCAATTAGGTTTTGGGAGCCAAAGCCTTGGGCGCCCCAGCCCTTGGGCTTTGGGAGCCCCAGGCCTGGGGTGCCCCAGCCCTTAGGCTTTGGGAGCCCCAGGCCTGGGGCACCCCAGCCGTTAGGCTTTGGGAGCCCCAGGCTTGGGTCGCCCCAACTCTTAGTCTTTTGGATCCAAAGGCCTGGGGCGCCCCAACTCGTAGGCTCTGGGAGCCACAGGCCTGGGCGCCCCAGCTCGTAGGCTCTGGGAGCCACAGGCCTGGGGCGCCCCAGACCTTAGGCTTAGGGAGCCCCAGACCTGGTGGGACCCAGGTCTTCGGCTTAGGGAGCCCCAGGCCTGGGGCATCCCTGCCCTTAGGCTTAGGGAGTCCCAGGCCTGGGGCACCCCAGCCCTTAGTCTTTGGGAGTCCCATTCCTGCGCACCCCAGCCCTTAGGCTTTGGAAGCCCCAGGCCTGGGTCGCCCCAGCCGTTAGGCTAAGGGAGCCTCTGGCCTTGGGAGCCACAGCCCTTTTTCTTAGGGAACCCCAGGCCTGGGGCGCCCCAACCCTTAAGTTTTGGGAGCCCCAGGCTGGGGCGCCCCAGCCCTTAGGCTTTGGGTGCCCCAGGCCTGGGGCGCCCCAGCCATTAGGCTTTGGGAGCCCCAGGCCTGGGGGCACCCAGCACTTCGGCTTAGGGAGCCCCACGCCTGGGGCGCCCCCGCCCTTAGGTTTAGGGAGCCCCAGGCCTGGGGCGCCCCAGACCTTAGGCTTTGGGAGCCCCAGGCCGGGGTGCCCCAGCCCTTAGGCTTTGGGAGACCCAGGTCTGGGGCGCCCCAGCGCTTATGCTTTGGGAGCCCCAGGCCTGGGGTCGTCCCATCCCTTAGGCTTAGGGAGCCCTAGGCCTGGGGACACCCAGCCCTTCGGCTTAGAGAGCCCCAGGCCTTGGGCGCCCCAGCCCTTAGGCTTTGGGAGGCCCCGGCCAGTGGCGCCCCAGCCCTTAGGCTTTGGGAGCCCCAGGCCTCGGGCGCCCCCGCCTTAGGCTTTGTGAGCCCCAGGCCTGGGGCCCCCCGCCCTTAAGCTTTGGGAGCCCCAGGCCTGGGGCACACCAGCCCTTAGGCTTTGGGAGCCCCAGGCCTGGGGCGCCCCAGCCCTTAGGCTTTGGGAGCCCCAGGCCTGGGACCTCCCAGCCCTTAGGCTTTGGGAGCACGAGTCGTGGAGCGCCCCAGGCCTTAGGCTTTGGAAGCCCGAGGCCTAGGGCGCCTCAGCCTTAGGCTTTGGGAGTCCCTGGCCTGGGGCGCCCCAGCCCTTAGGCTTTGGGATCCCCAGGCCTGGTACGCCCCAGCCTTAGGGTTAGGGAGCCCCTGGCCTGGGGCATCTCAGGATTTAGGCTTTGGGAGTCCCAGGCCTGGAGCGCCCCAGGCCTTAGACTTTGGGAGCCCCAGGCCTGGTACGGCCCACCCCTTAGGCTTAGGGAGCCCCTGGCTTGGGGCGCCCCAGCCTTTAGGCTTTGGGAGCCCCAGACCTGGGGAGCAACTGCCCTTAGGCTTTGTGAGCCCCAGGCCTGGGGCACCCCAGCCCTTAGGCTTTGGGAGCCCCAGGCCTGGGGCACCCCAGCCGTTAGGCTTTGGGAGTCCCAGGCCTGGGGCGCCCTAGTCCTTAGGCTTTGGGAGCCCTAGGCCTGGAGCGCCCCAGGCCTTAGGTTTGTGAGCCCCAGGCCTGTGGCGCCCCAGCCCTTAGGCTTTGGGAGCCCCAGGCCTGGTATGGCCCAGCCCTTAAGCTTAGGGAGCCCCTGGCCTGGGGCGCCCCAGCCCTTAGGCTTTGGGAGGCCCAGGCCAGGCGCACCCCATCCCTTAGGATTTGGGAGCCTCAGGCCTGGGGCGCCACCGCCCTTAGGCTTTGGGAGCCCCAGGGCTGGGGCGCACCAGCCCTTAAGCTTTGGAAGCCCCAGGCCTGGGGTGCCCCAGCCCTTAGGCTTTGGGAGCCCCAGGCCTGGGGTGCCCCAGCCCTTAGGATTTGGGAGCCCCAGGCAGGGACGCCCCAGCCCATAGATTTTGGGAGCCCCAGGCCTGGGGCGCCCCAGCTCGTAGGCTCTGGGAGCCACAGGCCTGGGGAGCCCCAGACCTTAGGCTTAAGGAGCCCCAGACCTGGGGGGACCCAGCTCTTCGGCTTAGGGAGCCCCAGGCCTGGGGCATCCATGCCCTTAGGCTTAGGGAGTCCCAGGCCTGGGGCACCCCAGCCCTTAGGTTTGGGAGTTCCATTCCTGGGCGCCCCAGCCTTTAGGCTTTGGAAGCCACAGGCCTGGTACTCCCCAGCCCTTTGGCTTAGGGAGCCCCTGACCTGGGGCGCCCCAGCACTTAGGCTTTGGGAGCCCCAGGCCTGGGGTGCCCCTGCCCTTTGCTTAGGGAGTCCCAGGCCTGGGGTGCCCAAACCCTTGGGCTTAGGGAGCCCCAGGCCTGGGTCGCCCCAGCCGTTAGGCTAAGGGAGCCTCTGGCCTGGGGAGCCACAGCCCTTTTTCTTAGTGAGCCCCAGGCCTGGGGCGCCCCAACCCTTAGGTTTTGGGAGCCCCAGGCTGGGGCGCCCCAGCCCTTAGGCTTTGGGAGCCCCAGGCCTGGGGGCACCCAGCACTTCGGCTTAGGGAGCCCCAGGCCTGGGCGTCCCAGCCCTTCGGCTTAGGGAGCCCCAGGCCTGGGGCGCCCACGCCCTTAGGTTTAGGGAGCCCCTGGCCTGGGGCGCCCCAAACCTTAGGCTTTGGGAGCCCCAGGCCGGGGCGCCCCAGCCCTTAGGCTTTGGGAGACCCAGGCCTGGGGCGCCCCAGCGCTTATGCTTTGGGAGCCCAAGGCCTGAGGTCACCCCATCCAATAGGCTTAGGGAGCCCTAGACCTGGGGACACCCAGCCCTTCGGCTTAGGGAGCCCCAGGCCTAGGGCGCCGCAACACTTAGGCTTAGGGAGCCCCAGGCCTGGGACGCCCCAGCCCATAGGATTTGGGAGCCCCAGGCCTGGGGCGCCAGCCCTTAGGCTTTGGGAGCACCAGGTTTGGGGCGCCCCAACTCTTAGGCTTTTGGAGCCACAGGCCTGGGGCGCCCCAGCTCGTACGCTCTGGGAGCAACAGGCCTGGGGTGCCCCAGCTCGTAGGCTCTGGGAGCCACAGGCCTGGGGCGCCCCAGACCTTAGGCTTAGGGAGCCCCAGGCCTGGGTCGCCCCAGCCGTTAGGCTAAGGGAGCCTCTGGCCTTGGGAGCCACAGCCCTTTTTCTTAGGGAGCCCCAGGCCTGGGGCGCCCCAACCCTTAGGTTTTGGGAGCCCCAGGCTGGGGCGCCCCAGCCCTTAGGCTTTGGGTGCCCCAGGCCTGGGGCGCCCCAGCTCTTAGGCTTTGGGAGCCCCAGGCCTGGGGGCACCCAGCACTTCGGCTTAGGGAGCCCCAGGCCTGGGCGTCCCAGCCCTTCGGCTTAGGGAGCCCCACGCCTGGGGTGCCCCCGCCCTTAGGTTTAGGGAGCCCCTGGCCTGGGGCGCCCCAGACCTTAGGCTTGCGAGCCCCAGGCCGGGGCGCCCCAGCCATTAGGCTTTGGGAGACCCAGGCCTGGGGCGGCCCAGCGCTTAAGCTTTGGGAGCCCCAGGCCTGGGGTCGCCCCATCACTTAGGCTTAGGGAGCCCTAGGCCTGGGGACCCCCAGCCCTTCGGCTAGGGAGCCCCAGGCCTTGGGCGCCCCAGCCCTTAGGATTTGGGAGCCCCAGGCCTGGGGCGCCCAGCCCTTAGGCTTTGGGAGGCCAAGGCTTGGGGCGCCCCAACTCTTAGGCTTATGGAGCCCCAGGCCTGGGAGGACCCAGCTCTTCGGCTTAGGGAGCCCCAGGCCTGGGGCGTCCCTGCCCTTAGGCTTTGGGAGTCCCAGTCCTGGGGCGCCCCCACCCTTAGGTTTAGGGAGCCCCTGGCCTGGGGCGCCCCAGCCCTTAAGCTTTGGGAGCCCCTGGCCGGGGCGCCCCAGCCCTTAGGCTTTGGGAGCCCCAGGCCTGGGGCGCCCCAGCGCTTAGGTTTTGGGAGCCTCAGGCCTGGGGCGCCCCAGCCCTTAGGCTTAGGGTGCCCTAGGCCTGGGGGCACCCAGCTCTTCGGCTTAGGGAGCCCCAGGCCAGGTACGCCCCAGCCCTTAGGATTAGGGACCCCCTGGCCTGGGGCGCCCAAGCCCTTAGGCTTTGGGAGCCCCAGGCCAGGTACGCCCTAGCCCTTAGGATTAGGGACCCCCTGCCTTGGGGTGCCCCCGCCCTTAGGATTTGGGAGCCCCAGGCCTGGGGCGCCCCAGCCCTTAGGCTTACGGAGCCCCAGGCCTGGGGCACCACAGCCCTCAGGCTTTGGGCGCCCCAGACCTAGGGCGCACCAGCCCTTTGGCTTAGGGAGCCCCTGGCCTGGGGCGCCCCAGCGCTTAGGCTTTGGGTGCCCCAGGCCGGGGGTGCCCCAGCCGTTAGGCTTTGGGAGCTCAAGCTTGGTGCGACCCAGCAATTAGGTTTTGGGAGCCAAAGCCTTGGGCGCCCCAGCCCTTGGGCTTTGGGAGCCCCAGGCCTGGGGTGCCCCAGCCCTTAGGCTTTGGAAGCCCCAGGCATGGGGCGCCCCAACACTTAGGATTTGGGAGCCCCAGGCTGGGACGCCCCAGCCCATAGGTTTTGGGAGCCCCAGGCCTGGGGCGCCCAGCCCTTAGGGTTTGAGAGCCCAAGGCTTGGGGCGCCCCAGCTCTTACGCTTTGGGAGCCTCAGGCCTGGGGCTCCCCAGAGCTTAGGCTTAGGGAACCCCAGGCCTGGGGGCGCCCAGCCCTTCAGCTTAGGGAGCCCCAGGCCTGGGGCATCCCAGCCCTTAGGCCTAGGGAGCCCCAGGCCTGGGGCGCCCCAGCTATTAGGCTTAGGGAGCCTATAGCCTGGGACGCCCCACACCTTCGGCTTAGGGTGCAACAGACCTAGAGCGCCCCAGCCCTCAGGCTTTGGGAGCCCCAGGCCTGGGGCACGCCAGCCCTTAGGCTTTGGGAGTCCCAGGCCTGTGGCCCCAAGCCCTTAGGCTGTGGGAGCCCCAGGCCAGGTACGCCCCAGCCCTTAGGATTAGGGAACCCCTGGTCTGGGGCGCCCCAGCCCTTTGGCTTTGGGAGCCACAGGCCTGGTACGCCCCATCCCTTAGGCTTAGGGAGCCCCTGACCTGGGGTGCCCTAGCACTTAGGCTTTGGGAGCCCCAGGGCTGAGGCGCCCCAGCCCTTAGTTTTTGTGAGCCCTAGGCCTGGGGCGCCCCTGCACTTGGCTTTGGGAGCCCCAGGCCTGGGGTGCCCCAGCCCTTAAGCTTAGGGAGCCCCAGGCCTGGGTCGCCCCAACCGTTAGGCTTAGGGAGCCTCTGGCCTGGGGCGCCACAGCCCTTTTTCTTAGGGAGCACCAGGCCTGGGGCGCCCCAACCCTTAGGCTTAGAGAGCCCCATGCATGGGGCGCCCCAGCTCTTAGGTTTAGGGAGCCACTTGCCTGGGGGGCCCCAGCCCTTAGGCTTTGGGAGCCCCAGGCCGGGGTGCCCCAGCGCTTAGGCTTAGGGAACCCCATGCCTGGGCGTCCCAGCCCTTCGGGTAGGGAGCACCAGGCCTGGGGCGCCCCCGCCCTTAGGTTTTGGGAGCAACTGGCCTGGGGCGCCCCAGCCCTTAGGCTTTGGGAGCCCCAGGACGGGTGCCCCAGGCCTTAGGATTTGGGAGCCCCAGGTCTGGGACGCCCCAGTGCTTATGCTTTGGGAGCCCCAGGCCTGGGGCGCCCCATTCCTTAGGCTTAGGGAGCCCTAGGCCTGAGGACACCCAGTCCTTCGGCTTAGGGAGCCCCAGGCCTAGGGCGCCACAGCCCTTAGGCTTAGGGAGTCCCAGGCCTGGTACGGCCCAGCCCTTAGTCTTAGGGAGCCCCAGGCCTGGGGTGCCCCAGCCCTTAGGCTTTGGGAGTCCCAGGCCTGGGGCGCCCCAGCCCTTAGGCTTTGAGAGCCCCAGGCCTGGTACGCCCCAGCCCTTATGCTTACGGAGCCCCTGGCCTATGGCGCCCCAAGCCTTAGGCTTTGGGAGCCCCAGGCATGGGGCTCCCCAACCCTTAGGTTTTTGGAGCCCCAGGCCTGGTACGGCTCAGCCCTTAGGCTTAGGGAGCCCCTGGCCTGGGGCGCCACAGCCTTTAGACTTCGGGAGCCCCAGGCCAGGGGCGCCCCAGCCCTTAAGTTTTGGGAGCCCCAGGCCTGGTACGGCCCAGCACTTAGGCTTAGGGAGCCCCAGGCCTGGTACGGCCCAGCCCTTAGGCTTAGGGAGCCCCTGGCCAGGTACGCCCCAGCCCTTAGGATTAGGGAACCCCTGGTCTGGGGCGCCCCAGCCCTTTGGCTTTGGGAGCCAAAGGCCTGGTACGCCCCATCCCTTAGGCTTAGGGAGCCCCTGACCTGGGGTGCCCTAGTACTTAGGCTTTGGGAGCCCGAGGCGTGGAGCGCCCCAGGCCTTAGGCTTTGGAAGCCTGAGGCATGGGGCGCCCCAGCCCTTAGGCTTTGGGAGTCCCTGGCCTGGGGCGCCCCAGCCCTTAGTCTTTGGGAGCCCCAGGCCTGGTACGTCCCAGCCCTTAGGCTTAGGGAGCCCCTGGCCTGGGGCGTCCCAGGCCTTAGGCTTTGGGAGCCCCAGGCCTGGAGCGCCCCAGGCCTTAGGCTTTGGGAGCCCCAGGCCTGGTATGGCCCACCCCTTAGGCTTAGGGAGCCCCTGGCTTGGGGCGCCCCAGCCCTTAGGCTTTGGGAGCCCCAGCCCTGGGGGGCAACTGCTCTTAGGCTTTGTGAGCCCCAGGCCTGGGGCACCCCAGCCCTTAGGCTTTGGGAGCCCCAGGCCTGGGGCACCCCAGCCGTTAGGCTTTGGGAGTCCCAGGCCTGGGGCGCCCCAGTCCTTAGGCTTTGGTATCCCCAGGCCTGGAGCGCACAGGCCTTAAGTTTTGTGAGCCCCAGGCCTGGGGCGCCCCAGCCCTTAGGCTTTGGGAGCCCCAGGCCTGGTAGGGCCCAGCCCTTAGGCTTAGGGAGCCCCTGGCCTGGGGCGCACCAGCCCTTATGCTTTGGAAGCCCCAGGCTTGGGGTGCCCCCGAACTTAGGATTTGGGAGCCCCAGGCTGGGACGCCCCAGCCCATAGATTTTGGGAGCCCCAGGCCTGGGGCGCCCCAGCTCGTAGGCTCTGGGAGCCACAGGCCTGGGGCGCCCCAGACCTTAGGCCTAAGTAGCCCCAGACCTGGGGGGACCCAGCTCTTCGGCTTAGGGAGCCCCAGGCCTGGGGCATCCCTGCCCTTAGGCTTAGGGAGTCCCAGGCCTGGGGCACCCCAGCCCTTAGTTTTGGGAGTCCCATTCCTGGGCGCCCCAGCCCTTAGGCTTTGGAAGCCACGGGCCTGGTACGCCCCAGCCCTTTGGCTTAGGGAGCCCCTGACCTGGGGCGCCCCAGCACTTAGGCTTTGGGAGCCCCAGGCCTGGGGCGCCCCTACCCTTGGCTTAGGGAGCCCCAGGCCTGGGGTGCCCCAGCCCTTGGGCTTAGGGAGCCCCAGGCCTGGGGTGCCCCAGTCCTTGGGCTTAGGGAGCCCCAGGCCTGGGTCGCCCCAGCAGTTAGGCTAAGGGAGCCTCTGGCCTGGAGAGCCACAGCCCTTTTTCTTAGGGAGCCCCAGGCTGGGGCGCCCCAACCCTTAGGTTTTGGGAGCCCCAGGCTGGGGCGCCCCAGCCCTTAGGCTTTGGGTGCCCCAGGCCTGGGGCGCCCCAGCACTTAGGCTTTGGGAGCTCCAGGTCTGGGGCGCCCCTGCCCTTAGGCTTTGGGAGCTCCAGGCCTGTGGCGCCCCAGCCCTTAGGCTTTGGGAGCCCCAGGCCTGGGGACACCCAGCCCTTCGGCTTAGGGAGCCCCAGGCCTGGGGCGCCCACGCCTTTAGGTTTAGGGAGCCCCTGGCCTGGGGCGCCCCAGACCTTAGGCTTTGGGAGCCCCAGGCCGGGGCGCCCTAGCCCTTAGGCTTTGGGACACCCAGGCCTGGGGCGCCCCAGCGCTTATACTTTGGGAGCCCCAGGCCTGGGGTCGCCCCATCCAATAGGCTTAGGGAGCCCTAGGCCTGGGGACACCCAGCCCTTCGGCTTAGGGAGCCCCAGGCCTAGGGCGCCGCAGCCCTTAGGCTTAGGGAGCCCCAGGCCTGGTACGTCCCAGCCCTTAGGCTTTTGGAGCCCCAGGCTGAGACGCCCCAGCCCATAGGATGTGGGAGCCCCAGGCCCGGGGCGCCAGCCCTTAGGCTTAGGGAGCCCCAGGCTTGGGGCGCCCCAACTCTTAGGCTTTTGGAGCCACAGGCCTGGGGCGCCCCAGCTCGTAGGCTCTGGGAGCCACAGGCCTGGGGCCCCCCCAGACCTTAGGCTTAGGGAGCCCCAGACCTGGTGGGACGCAGGTCTTCGGCTTTGGGAGCCCCAGGCCTGGGGCGTCCCTGCCCTTAGGCTTAGGGAGCCCCAGGCCTGGGGCGTTCCTGCCCTTAGGCTTAGAGAGCCCCAGGCTCGAGGCGCCACTGCCCTTAGGCTTTGGGAGTCCCAGACCTAGGCGCCCCAGACCTTAGGCTTTAGGAGTCCCAGGCCTGGTACGCCCCAGCCCTTAGTCTTAGGGAGACCCAGGCCTGGGGGCACCCAGCGCTTCGGCTTAGGGAGCCCCAGGCCTGGGGCGTCCCAGCCCTTAGGCTTTGGGAGTTCCAGACCTAGGCGCCACAGCCCTTAGGCTGGGAGTCGCAGGCCTGGTACGCCCCAGGCCTTAGGCTTAGGGAGCACCTGGCCTGGGGCGCCCAAGCCCTTAGGTTTTGGGAGCCCTAGGCCTGGGGCACCCCAGCCCTTTGGCTTTGGGAGCCCCAGGCCTGGGGCGCCCCAGCCCTTAGGCTTAGGGAGCCTCTGGCCTTGGGCGCCACAGCCCTTTGTCTTTGGAAGCCCAAGGCCTGGGGCATCCCAACACTTAGGTTTTGGTAGCCCCCGGCTAGGGGCGCCCCAGCCCTTAGGTTTTGGGTGCCCCAGGCCTGGGGCGCCCCAGCCCTTAGGCTTTGGGAGCTCCAGCCCTGTGGTGCCCCAGCCCTTATGCTTTGAGAGTCCCAGGCTTAGGGGCACCCAGCCCTTCGGCTTAGGGAGCCCCAGACCTGGGTGTCACAGCCCTTCAGCTTAGGGAGCCCCAGGCCTTGGGCGCCCCCGCCCTTAGGTTTAGGGAGCCCCTGGCCTGGGGCACCCAGCCCTTAGGCTTTGGGAGCCCCAGGCCGGGGCGCACCAGCCTTAGGCTTTGGGAGCCCCAGGCCTGGGGCGCCCCAGCCCTTAGACTTAGGGAGCCCCAGGCCTGTGGCACGCCAGCCATTAGGCTTTGGGAGTCCCAGGCCTGGGGCGCTCAAACCCTTAGGCTTTGGGAGCCCCAGGCTGGGACGCCCCAGCCCATAGGTTTTGGGAGCCCCTGGCCTGGGGCCCCCAGCCCTTAGGGTTTGAGAGCCCCAGGCTTGGGGCGCCCCAGCTCTTAGGCTTTGGGAGCCAGAGGCCTTGGGCACCCCAGCGCTTAGTCTTAGGGAGCCCTAGGCCTGGGGGCACCCAGCCGTTCGGCTTAGGGAGCCCCAGGCCTGGGGCGTCCCAGCCCTTAGGCTTAGTGAGCCTATAGCCTGGGATGCCCCAGCCCTTCGGCTTAGGGCGCGACAGACCTAGGGCGCCCCATCCCTCAGGCTTTGGGAGCCCCAGGCCTGGGGCACGCCAGCCCTTAGGCTTTGGGAGTCCAAGGCCTGGGGCGCCCAAGCCCTTAGGCTTTGGAATCCCCAGGCTAGGTATGCCCCAGCCCTTAGGATTAGGGAGCCCCTGGCCTCGGGGGCCCCAGCCCTTAGGTTTTGGGAGTCGCAGGCCTGGGGCGACCCCACCCTTAGGATTTGGGAGCCCCAGGCCTGGGGTACCCCAGCCCTTAGGCTTACGGAGCCCCAGGCCTTGGGCGCCACAGCCCTTAGGCTTTGGACGCCCCAGACCTAAGGCGCCCCAGCCCTTTGGCTTAGGGAGCCCCTGGCCTGGGGCGTCCCAGCCCTTAGGCTTTGGGAGCCCCAGCCCGGGGGCGCCCCAGCCATTAGGCTTTGGAAGCTCAAGCCTGGTGCGACCCAGCCCTTAGGTTTTGGGAGCCAAAGCCTGGGGCGCCCTAGCCCTTAGGCTTTGGGAGCCCCAGGCCTGAGGCGCCCGAGCCCTTAGGCTTTGAGAGCCCCACGCTTGGGTCGCCCCAGCTCTTAGGCTTAGGGAACCCCTGGCCTGGGGCACCCAAGCCCTTAGGCTTTGGGAGCCCCAGGCCTGGGGCGCCCAACTCTTCGGCTTAAGGAGCCCCAGGCCAGGGGCGTCCCAGCCCTTAGGCTTAGGGAGCCCCAGGCCGGGGGTGCCCCAGCCGTTAGGCTTTGGGAGCTAAAGCCTGATGCGACCCAGCCCTTAGGCTTTGGAAGCCCCAGGCATGGGGCGCCCCAACCCTTAGGATTTGGGAGCCCCAGGCTGGGACGCCGCAGCCCATAGGTTTTGGGAGCCCCAGGCCTGGGGCTCCCCAGAGCTTAGTCTTAGGGAACCCCAGGCCTGGGGGCGCCCAGCCCTTCGGCTTAGGGAGCCCCAGGCCTGGGGCGTCCCAGCCCTTCGGCTTATGGAGCCCCAGGCCTGGGGCGCCCCAGCTCTTAGGCTTAGGGAGCCTATAGCCTGGGATGCCCCAGCCCTTCGGCTTAGGGTGCAACAGACCTAGAGCGCCCCAGCCCTCAGGCTTTGGGAGCCCCAGGCCTGGGGCACGCCAGCCCTTAGGTTTGGGAGTCCCAGGCCTGGGGCGCCAAGCCCTTAGGCTTTGGGAGCCCCAGGCCAGGTACGCCCCAGCCCTTAGGATTAGGGAACCCCTGGCCTGGGGCGCCCCAGCCCTTTGGCTTTGGGAGCCACAGGCCTGGTACGCCCCATCCCTTAGGCTTAGGGAGCCCCTGACCTGGGGCGCGCTAGCACTTAGGCTTTGGGAGCCCCAGGGCTGAGGCGCCCCAGCCCTTAGGTTTTGTGAGCCCTATGCCTGGGGTGCCCCTGCCCTTGGCTTTGGGAGCCCCAGGCCTGGGGTGCCCCAGCCCTTAGGCTTAGGGAGCCCCAGGCCTGGGTCGCCCCAACCGTTAGGCTTAGGGAGCCTCTGGCCTGGGGCGCCACAGCCCTTTTTCTTAGGGAGCCCCAGGCCTGGGGCGCCCCAACCCTTAGGCTTTGAGAGCCCCAGGCCTGGGGCGCCCCAGCTCTTAGGTTTAGGGAGCCACTTGCCTGGGGCGCCCCAGCCCTTAGGCTTTGGGAGCCCCAGGCCGGGGTGCCCCAGCCCTTAGGCTTAGGGATCCCCATGCCTGGGCGTCCCAGCCCTTCGGGTAGGGAGCCCCAGTCCTGGGGCACCCCCGCCCTTAGGTTTTGGGAGCAACTGGCCTGGGGCGCCCCAGCCCTTAGGCTTTGGGAGCCCCAGGCCGGGGTGCTCCAGCCCTTAGGCTTTGGGAGTCCCAGGTCTGGGGCGCCCCAGCGCTTATGCTTTGGGAGCCCCAGGCCTGGGGCGCCCCAGCTCTTAGGTTTAGGGAGCCACTTGCCTGGGGCGCCCCAGCCCTTAGGCTTTGGGAGCCCCAGGCCGTGGTGCCCCAGCCCTTAGGCTTAGGGAGCCCCATGCCTGGGCGTCCCAGCCCTTCGTAGGGAGCCCCAGGCCGGGGTGCCCCAGCCCTTAGGCTTTGGGAGCTCCAGGCCTGTGGTGCCCCAGCCCTTATGCTTTGGGAGCCCCAGGCCTAGGGGCACCCTGCCCTTCGGCTTAGGGAGCCCCAGACCTGGGTGTCACAATCCTTCGGCTTAGGGAGCCCCAGGCCTGGGGCGCCCCTGCCCTTAGGTTTAGGGAGCCTCTGGCCTGGGGCGCCACAGCCCTTTGTCTTTGGGAGCCCCAGGCCGGGGCGCCCCAGCCCTTAGGCTTTGGGAGCCCCAGGCCTGGGGAGCCCCAGCGCTTATGCTTTGGGAGCCCCAGGCCTGGGGCGCCCCATTCCTTAGGCTTAGGGAGCCCTAGGCCTGGGGACACCCAGCCCTTAGGCTTAGGGAGCCCCAGGCCTGGTACGGCCCAGCACTTAGTCTTAGGGAGCCCCAGGCCTTGGGCGCCCCAGCCCTTAGGCTTTTGGAGCCCCAGGCTGGGACCCCCCAGTCCATAGGTTTTGGGAGCCCCAGGCCTGGGGCGCCTAGCCCTTAGGCTTTGTGAGCCCCAGATTTGGGGCACCCCAACTCTTAGGCTTTTGGAGCCACAGGCCTGGGGCGCCACAGCCCTTAGGCTTATGGCGCCCCAGGCCCTGGGGGGACCCAGCTCATTGGCTTAGGGAGCCCCTGGCCTGGGGCGTCCCTGCCCTTAGGCTTAGGGAGCCCCAGGCTCGGGGCGCCCCAGCCCTTAGGCTTTGGGAGTTCCTGACCTAGGCGCCACAGCCCTTAGCCTGGGAGTCGCAGGCCTGGTACGCCCCAGACCTTAGGCTTAGGGAGCACCTGGCCTGGGGCGCCCCAGCCCTTAGGTTTTGGGAGCCCTAGGCCTGGGGCGCCTCTGCCCTTAGGCTTTGGGATCCCAGGCCTGGGGCGCCCCTGCCCTTGGCTTTGGGAGCCCCAGGCCTGGGTTGCCCCAGCCCTTAGGCTTAGGGAGCCCCAGGCTTGGGTCGCCCCAACCGTTAGGCTTTGAGAGCCCCAGGCCTGGGGCGCCCCAGCTCTTAGGTTTAGGGAGCCACTTGCCTGGGGCGCCCCAGCCCTTAGGCTTTGGGAGCCCCAGGCCGGGGTGCCCCAGCCCTTAGGCTTAGGGAGCCCCAGGCCTGGGGGCACCCAGCGCTTTGGCTTAGGGAGCCCCAGGCCTGGGGCGTCCCAGCCCTTAGGATTTGGGTGTTCCAGACCTAGGCGCCTCAGCCCTTAGGCTGGGAGTCGCAGGCCTGGTACGCCCCAGCCCTTAGGCTTAGGGAGCACCTGGCCTGGGGTGCTCCAGCCCTTAGGTTTTGGGAGCCCTAGGCCTGGGGCACCGCAGCCCTTAGGCTTTGGGAGCCCCAGGCCTTGGGCGCCACAGCCCTTTGTCTTTGGAAGCCCAAGGCCTGGGGCATCCCAACACTTAGGTTTTGGGAGCCCCCGGCTAGGGGCGCCCCAGCCCTTAGGCTTTGGGTGCCCCAGGCCTGGGATGCACCAGCCCTTAGGCTTTGGGAGCTCCAGGCCTGTGGCGCCCCAGCCCTTATGCTTTGAGAGTCCCAGGCTTAGGGGCACCCAGCCCTTCGGCTTAGGGAGCCCCAGACCTGGGTGTCACAGCCCTTCGGCTTAGGGAGCCCCAGGCCTTGGGCGCCCCCGCCCTTCGGTTTAGGGAGCCCCTGGCCTGGGGCGCCCAGCCCTTAGGCTTTGGGAGCCCCAGGCCTGGGGCGCCCCAGCCCTTAGACTTAGGGAGCCCAAGGCCTGTGGCACGCCAGCCATTAGGCTTTGGGAGTCCCAGGCCTGGGGCGCTCAAAACCTTAGGCTTTGGGAGCCCCATGCTGGGACGCCCCAGCCCATAGGTTTTGGGAGCCCCAGGCCTGGGGCCCCCAGCCCTTAGTGTTTGAGAGCCCCAGACTTAAGGCGCCCCAGCTCTTAGGCTTTGGGAGCCACAGGCCTTGGGCACCCCAACGCTTAGTCTTAAGGAGCCCTTGGCCTGGGGGCACCCAGCCGTTGGGCTTAGGGAGCCCCAGGCCTGGGGCGTCCCAGCCCTTAGGCTTAGTGAGCCTATAGCCTGGGATGCCCCAGCCCTTCGGCTTAGGGCGCGACAGACCTAGGGGGCCCCAACCCTCAGGCTTTGGGAGCCCCAGGCCTGGGGCACGCCAGCCCTTAGGCTTTGGGAGCCCCAGGCCTGGGGCGCCCAAGCCCTTAGGCTTTGGGAGCCCCAGGCTAGGTATGCCCCAGCCCTTAGGATTAGGGAGCCCCTGGCCTGGGGGGCCCCAGCCCTTAGGTTTTGGGAGCCGCAGGCCTGGGGCGCCCCCACCCTTAGGATTTGGGAGCCCCAGGCCTGGGGTACTCCAGTCCTTAGGCTTACGGAGCCCCAGGCCTAGGGCGCCATAGCCCTTAGTCTTGGGCGCCCCAGACCTAAGGCGCCCCAGCCCTTTGGCTTAGGGAGCCCCTGGCCTGGGGCATCCCAGCCCTTAGGCTTTGGGAGCCCCAGCCCGGGGGCGCCCCAGCCGTTACCCTTTGGCAGCTCAAGCCTGGTGCGACCCAGCCCTTAGGTTTTGGGAGCCAAAGCCTGGGGCGCCCTAGCCCTTAGGCTTTTGGAGCCCCAGGCCTGAGGCGCCCGAGCCCTTAGGCTTTGAGAGCCCCACGCTTGGGTCACCCCAGCTCTTAGGCTTAGGGAACCCCTGGCCTGGGGCACCCAAGCCCTTAGGCTTTGGGAGCCCCAGGCCTGGGGCGCCCAGCTCTTCGGCTTAAGGAGCCCCAGGCCAGGGGCGTCCCAGCCCTTAGGCTTAGGGAGCCCCAGGCCTGGGGCGCACCAGCCCTTAGGCTTAGGGAGCCCATGGCCAGGGACACCCCAGCCCTTCGGATTAGGGCGCGTCAGGCCTAGGGCGCCCCAACCCTTAGGCTTTGGGAGCCCCAGGCCTGGTATGCCCCAGCCCTTAGGCTTAGGGAGCCCCAGCCTTAGGCTTAGGGAGCCCCTGGCCTGGGGCGCCCCAGCCCTTAGAATTTGGGAGCCCCAGGCTGAGACGCCCCAGCCCTTCGGCCTAGGGCACGACAGACCTAGGGCGCCCGAGCCCTCAGGCTTTGGGAGCCCCAGGCCTGTGGCACGCCAGCCCTTAGGCTTTGGGAGTCCCAGTCCTGGGGCGCACAAGCCCTTAGGCTTTGGGAGCCCCAGGCCAGGTATGCCCCAGCCCTTAGGATTAGGGACCCCCTGGCCTGGGGCACCCCCGCCATTAGGATTTGGGAGCCCCAGGCCTGGGGCGCACCAGCCCTTAGGCTTACGGAGCCCCAGGCCTGGGGCACCACAGCCCTTAGGCTTTGGGCGCCCCAGACCTAGGGCGCCCCAGCCCTTCGGCTTAGGGAGCCCCTGGCCTGGGGCGCACCAGCCCTTAGGCTTTGGGAGCCCCAGACCAAGGTTTCCCCATACGTTAGGCTTTGGGAGTCCAAGCCTGGTGCGATCCAGCCCTTAGGTTTTGGGAGCCAATGCCTGGGGTGCCCCAGCCCATAGGCTTTGGGAGCCCCAGGCCTGGGGCGGCCCAGCCCTTAGGCTTTGGAAGCCTCAGATCTGCGGCGCCCCAACCCTTAGGATTTGGGAGCCCCAGTCCTGGGGCACCAAAAGCCTAAGGGCTGGGGCGCCCCAGGCCTGGGGCTCCCTTTTCCTAAGGACTGGGGCACCCCAGGACTGGGGCTCCCAAAGCCAAAGGGCTGGGGCATCCCAGGTCGGGTGCTCCCAAAGCTAAAGGGCTGGGGCTCCCCAGCCATGGGGCTCCCTAAGCTTAAGGGCTGGGTCGCCCAAAGCCTGGATCTCCCTAAGCCTAAAGGTTTTATCGCCCCACCTGGGGCTCCCTAAGCCTAAGTGCTCGGGCGCCCTAGGCCTGTGGCTCCCTTTTCCTAAGGACTGGGGCACCACAGGCCTGGGGCTCCCAAAGCCTAAGGGTTTGGGGCGCCACAGGCCTGGGCCTCCCAAATCCTAAGGGCTGGGGCGCCCCAGGCCTTGGGCTCCCAAAGCCTAAAGGCTGGAGCGCCCAGGTCTAGGGCTCCCAAAGCATAAGGGCTGGGCCGCTCCAAGCCTGGGACTCCCTAAGCCTAAGGGCTGGGGCATCCCAGGCCTTGGGCTACCAAAGCATAAGTGCTGGTGCGCGCAAGGCCTGGGGCTCCCAAAGCTAAGGGCTGGGGCGCCCAGGCCTGGGGCTCCCTTTTCCTAAGGACTGGGGCAGCCCCAGACCTGGGGCTCTCAAAGCCTAAGTGCTGGGGCGCCATAGGGCTGGGGTTCCCTAAGTCTAAGGACTGGGGCGCCCCAGGACTGGGGTCCCAAATCCTAAGAGCTGGGGCGCCCCAGGCCTCGGGCTCCCAAAGCCGAAGGGCTGGGGCGCCCCAGGCCTGGGGCTCCCAAAGCCTAAGGGCTGGGGCGCCCAAGCCTGGGACTCCCTAAGCCTAAGGGCTGGGGCGCCCCAGGCCTTGGGTTCCCAAAGCCTAAGTGCTGGGGCACCCCAGGCCTGGGTCTCCCTAAGCCTAAGGGCTGGGGAGCCCCAGGCCTGGGGCTCTCATAGCCTAAGGGCTGGGGCACCCCGGGCCTGGGGCTTCCTATGCCTAAGGGCTGGGGCGCCCCAGGAGTGGGGGTCCCTAAGCGTAAGGACTGAGGCGCCCCAGTCCTGGGGCGCCTTAGCCTAAGAGCTGGGGCGCCCAGGCCTGGGGTCCCAAAGCCTAAATTCTGGTGGCCCCAGAACTGGGGCTCCGTAAGCCTAAGGGCTGGTGCGCCCCAGGCCTGGGGCTCCCTAAGCCTAAGGGCTGGGGCGCCCCAGGCCTGGGGCTCCCTAAGCATATGTATAGGTCCCCCCAGACCTGGACCTCCCTAAGCCTAAGTTCTGTGGCGCCCCAGGCCAGGTGCTCCTTAAGCCTAAGGGCTGGGGTGTCCCAGGCCCGGGCTCCCTAAGCCAAAGGGCTGGGGCGCCCCAGCCATGGTGCTCCCTAAGCCTAAGGGCTGGGGCGTCCCAGGCCTGGTGCTCCCAAAGCCAAAGGGCTGGGGCGCCCCAGCCATGGGGCTCCTTAAGCTTAGGGCTAGGGCGCCCAAAGCCTGGAGCTCCCTAAGCCTACAGGTTTTATCGCCCCACAAGGGGCTCCCTAAGCCTAAGTGCTGGGGTGCCCCAGGCCTTGGTTTCCCTAAACCTAAGGGCTGGTGCGCCCCTGGCCTGGGGCTCCCTAAGCCTAAGGGCTGGGGCGCCCCAGGCCTGGGGCTCCCTAAGCATATGGGATGGGTCCCCCCAGGCCTGGGCCTCCCTAAGCCTAAATTCTGGGGCGCCCCAGGCCAGGTGCTCCCTAAGCCTAAGGGCTGGGCGCCCCAGGCCCGGGCTCCCTAAGCCTAAGCGCTGGGGCGCCCCAGTCCTGGGGCACCCAATGCCTAAGGGCAGGGGCGCCCCATGCCTGGGGCTCCCAAAGCCTAAGGTCTGGGTAGCCCCATGCCTGGGACTCCCAAGCCTAAGGGCTGGGGCGCCCCAGGCCTGGGGCTCCCTAAGCGTAAGGGCTGGTTCGCCCCAGTCCTGGGGCTCCTTAGCCTAAGGGCTGGTGCGCCCCAGGCGTGGGGCTCCCTAAGCGTAAGGGCTGGTTCGCCCCAGTCCTGGGGCTCCTTAGCCTAAGGGCTGGGGCGCCCCAGGCCTGGGGTCCCAAAGCCTAAGGGCTTGTTCCCCTCAGGCCTGAGGTCCCAAAGCCTGAGGGCTGGGGCGCCCCGGGTTTGGGGCTTCGTAAGCCTAAGGGCTGGGGCGCCCCAGGCCTGGGGCTCCCTAAACCTAAAGGCTGGGGCACCCCAACCTGGGGCTCCTTAGCCTAAGGGTAGGGGCACCCCAGGCCTGGGGCTCCCAAGGCCTAATGGCTGGGGCGCCCAGGCCTGGGGCTCCCAAAGCAAAAGGACTGGGGCTCCCCAGGTCTGGGGTCCCAATGCTTAAGGAATGGTGCGCCCAAGGCCTGGGGTCCCACATTCTAGGGGCTGGGGCGCACCAGGCCTGGGGTCCCAAAGCCAAAGAGCTGGGGCGCCCCAGGACTGGTGCTCCCAAAGCCAAAGGGCTGGGGCGCCCCAGCCATGGGGCTCCCTAATCTTAAGGGCTGGGGCGCCCAAAGCCTGGGGCTCCCTAAGCCTAAAGGCTTTATCGCTCCACCTGGGGCTCCCTAAGCCTAAGGGCTGGGGCGCCCCAGGCCTGGGGCTACCTAAACCTAAGGGCTGGGGCACACCAGGCCTGGGGGTCCCTAAGCCTAAGGGATCGGGCTCCCCAGGCCTGGGGCTCCCAAATCCTAAGGGCTGGGGCGTCCCAGAACTGGGACTCCTTAAGCCTAAGGGCTGGGGTGCCCCAGGCATGAGGCTCCCTAAGCCTAAGGGCTGGGGCGCCCTAGGCCTGGGGCTCCCTCACTCTAAGGGCTGGGGCGCCCAAGGACTTGGGGCTCCCTAAGCCTAAGTGCTGGGGCACCAGGCCTGGGGCTCCCTAAGCCTAAGGGCAGGGGCGCCCCAGGCCTGAGGGTCCCAAAGCCTAAGGGCTGGGGACCCCCAGGCCTGGGGCTTCCGAAGCCTAAGGGCTGGTGCGCCCCAGGCCCTGGGCTCCCTAAGCCTAAGGACTAGGGCGCCACAGTCCTGGGGCACCCAAAGCCTAAGGGCTGGAGCGCCCCAAGCCTGTGGCTCCCAAAACCTAAGGGCTGAGGCGCCACAGGCCTCGGCCTCCCTAAGCCTAAGGGTTTGGGGCGCCCCAGGCCTGGGACTCCCTAAGCCTAAGTTCTGGGGCGCCCCAGGCCAGGTGCTCCCTAAGCCTAAGCGCTGGGGCGCCCCAATCCTGGGGCACCCAAAGCCTAAGGGCTGGGGCGCCCCAGGCCTGTGGCTCCCTTTTCCTAAGGACTGGGGTACCCCAGTCCTGGGCCTCCCAAAGCCAAAGGGCTGGGGCGCCCCTAGCGAGGGACTCCCTAAGTCTAAGGGGTGGGGCGCCCCAGGCCTGGGGCTCTCTAAGCCTAAGGGCTGGGGCGCCCCGGGCCTGGGGCTTCCTATGCCTAAGGGCTTGAGCGCCACAGGAGTTGGGCTCCCTAAGCGTAAGGGCTGGGGCGCCCCAGTCCTGGGGCTCCTTAGCCTAAGGCTGGGGCGCCAGAGGCCTGGGGTCCCAAAGCCTTAGGGCTGGTGCGCCCCAGACCTGGGGTCCCAAAGCCTAACTGCTGGGGCGCCCCAGGCCTGGGTCTCCCAAAGCCAAAGGGTTGGGGCGCCCCAGGCCTGGGGTCCCAATGCTTAAGGGATGGTGAGCCCAAGGCCTGGGGCTCCCTAAGCCTAAGGGTTGGGGCTCCCTAGCCTGGGCCTCCAAAAGCCTAAGGGCTGGGACGCCCCAGTCCTGTGACTCCCTAAGCCTAAGGGCTGGGGCGCCCCATGTCTGGTGCTCCCTAATCCTAATGGCTGGGGCACCCCAGGCCTGGGGTTCCCTAAGCCTAAGTGCTGGGGCGCCCCTGGCCAGTTTCTCCCTAAGCCTAAGGGCTGGGGCGCCCCAGGCATGAGGCTCCCTAAGCCTAAGGGCTGGGCGCCCTAGGCCTGGGGCTCCCTAACTCTAAGGGCTTGGGCGCCCAAGGCCTGGGGCTCCCTAACCCTAAGTCCTAGAGCGCCCCAGGCCTGGGGCTCCCTAAGCCTAAGGGCTGGGGCGCCCCAGGCCCGGGCTCCCTAAGCCTAAGCGCTGGGGCGCCCCTGTCCTGGGGAACCCAATGCCTAAGGGCTGGGGCGCCCCAGGACGCTGGCTCCCTTTTCCTAAGGACTGGGGCGCCCCATGCCTGGGGCTCCCAAATCCTAAGGGCTGGGGCGGCCCAAGCCTGGGACTCTATAAGCCTAAGGGCTGGGCCGCCCAGGACTGGGGCTCCATTTTCCTAAGGACTGGGGCAGCCCCAGACCTGGGGCTCTCAAAGCCTAAGGGCTGGGGCGCCATAGGGCTGGGGCTCCCTAAGTCTAAGGACTGGGGCGCCCCAGGACTGGGGTCCCAAATCCTAAGAGCTGGGGCGCCCCAGGCCTCGGGCTCCCAAAGCCGAAGGGCTGGGGCGCCCCAGGCCTGGGGCTCCCAAAGCCTAAGGGCTGGGGCGCCCAAGCCTGGGACTCCATAAGCCTAAGGGCTGGGGCGCCCCAGGCCTTGGGTTCCCAAAGCCTAAGTGCTGGGGCACCCCAGGCTTGGGTCTCCCTAAGCCTAAGGGCTGGGGAGCCCCAGGCCTGGGGCTCTCATAGCCTAAGGGCTGGGGCGCCACGGGCCTGGGGCTCTCATAGCCTAAGGGCTGGGGCGCCCCGGGCCTGGGGCTTCCTATGCCTAAGGGCTGGGGCGCCCCAGGCGTGGGGGTCCCTAAGCGTAAGGACTGGGGCGCCCCAGTCCTGGGGCTCCTTAGCCTAAGAGCTGGGGCGCCCAGGCCTGGGGTCCCAAAGCCTAAAGGCTGGTGGCCCCACGAGTGGGGCGCCCTAAGCCTAAGGGCTGGGGCGCCCCAGGCCTGGGGCTCCCTAAGCTTAAGGGCTGGGGCGCCCCAGGCCTGGGGCTCCCTAAGCATATGGGTGGGTCCCCCTAGGCCTGGACCTCCCTAAGCCTAAGTCTGTGGCGGCCCAGGCCAGGTGCTCCCTAAGCCTAAGGGCTGGGGTGTTCCAGGCCCGGGCTCCCTAAGCCAAAGGGCTGGGGACCCCCAGCCCTGGTGCTCCCTAAGCCTAAGGGCTGGGGCGTCCCAGGCCTGGTGATCCCAAAGCCAAAGGGCTGGGGCGCCCCAGCCATGGGGCTCCCTAAGCTTAGGGCTGGGGCGCCCAAAGCCTGGAGCTCCCTAAGCCTACAGGTTTTATCGCCCCACAAGGGGCTCCCTAAGCCTAAGTGCTGGGGTGCCCCAGGCCTTGGGTTCCCTAAACCTAAGGGCTGGTGCGCCCCTGGCCTGGGGCTCCCTAAGCCTATGTGCTGGGGCGCCCAAGGCCTGGGGCTCCCTAAGCAAATGGGATGGGTCCCCCCAGGTCTGGGCCTCCCTAAGCGTAAATTCTGGGGCGCCCCAGGCCAGGTGCTCCCTAGCCTAAGGGCTGGCGTGCCCCAGGCCTGGGGCTCCCTAAGCATAAGGGCTGGTTCGCCCCAGTCCTGGGGCTCCTTAGCCTAAGGGCTGGTGCGCCCCAGGCGTGGGGCTCCCTAAGCGTAAGGGCTGGTTCGCCCCAGTCCTGGGGCTCCTTAGCCTAAGGGCTAGGGCGCCCCAGGCCTGGGGTCCCAAAGCCTAAGGGCTGGTTCGCCTCAGGCCTGGGGTCCCAAAGCCTAACTGCTGGGGCCGCCCAGGCCTGGGGCTCCCAAAGCCTAAGGGCTGGGGCACCCCGGGTTTGGGGCTTCCTAAGCCTAAGGGCTGGGGCGCCCCAGGTGGGGCTCCCTAAACCTAAAGGCTGGGGCACCCCAACCTGGGGCTCCTTAGCCTAAGGGTAGGGTCACCCCAGGCCTGGGGCTCCCAAGGCCTAATGGCTGGGGCGCCCAGGCCTGGGGCTCCCAAAGCCAAAGGGCTGGGGCTCCCCACGTCTGGGGTCCCAATGCTTAAGGGCTGGTGCGCCCAAGGCCTGGGGTCCCAAATTCTAGGGGCTGGGGAGCACCAGGCGTGGGGTACCAAAGCCTAAGGGCTGGGGCGCCCCAGGCCTGGGGATCCCAAAGCCAAAGAGCTGGGGCGCCCCAGGACTGGTGCTCCCAAAGCCAAAAGGCTGGGGCGCCCCAGCCATGGGGCACCCTAAGCTTAAGGGCTGGGGCGCCCAAAGCCTGGGGCTCCCTAAGCCTAAAGGCTTTATCGCCAAACCTGGGGCTCCCTAAGCCTAAGGGCTGGGGCGCCCCAGGCCTGGGGCTACCTAAACCTAAGGGCTGGGGCACCCCAGACCTGGGGGTCCCTAAGCCTAAGGGATCGGGCGACCCAGGCCGGGGGCTCCCAAATCCTAAGGGCTAGGGCGTCCCAGAACTGGGACTCCTTAAGCCTAAGGGCTGGGGTGCCCCAGGCATGAGGCTCCCTAAGCCTAAGGGCTGGGGCGCCCTAGGCCTCGGGCTCCCTAACTCTAAGGGCTGGGGCGCCCAGGACTGGGGCTCCCTAAGCCTAAGTACTGGGGCACACCAGACCTGGGGCTCCCTAAGCCTAAGGGCAGGGGCGCCCCAGGCCTGGGGTTCCCAAAGCCTAAGGGATGGGGCGCCAAGGCCTGAGGCTCCCAAAGCCTAAGGGCTGGGGACCCCCAGGCCTGGGGCTCCCGAAACCTAAGGGCTGGGGCTCCCCAGGCCCTGGGTTCCCTAAGCCTAAGGACTAGGGCGCCACAGTCCTGGGGCACCCAAAGCCTAAGGGCTGGAGCGCCCCAAGCCTGCGGCTCCCAAAACCTAAGGGCTGAGGCGCCACAGGCCTCGGCCTCCCTAAACCTAAGGGCTGGGGCGCCCCAGGCCTGGGGCTCCCTAAGCCTAAGTTCTGGGGCACCCCAGGCCAGGTGCTCCCTAAGCCTAAGCGCTGGGGCACCCCAATCCTGGGGCATCCAAAGCCTAAGGCCTGGGGCGCCCCAGGCCTGTGGCTCCCTTTTCCTAAGGACTGGGGTACCCCAGTCCTGGGGCTCCCAGGCCGAAGGGCTGGGGCGCCCCAGGCCTGGGGCTCCCAAAGCCTAAGGTCTGGGGCGCCCCTAGCCAGGGACTCCCTAAGTCTAAGGGCTGGGGCGCCCCAGACCTGGGGCTCTCTAAGCCTAAGTGCTTGGGCGCCCCGGGCCTGGGGCTTCCTATGCCTAAGGGCTTGAGAGCCCCAGGAGTGGGGCTCCCTAAGCGTAAGGGCTGGGGAGCCCCAGTCCTGGGGCTCCTTAGCCTAAGGCTGGGGCGCCCGAGGCCTGGGGTCCCAAAGCCTTAGGGCTGGTGCGCCCCAGGCCTGGGGTCCCAAAGCCTAACTGCTGGGGCGCCCTAGGCCTGGGTCTCCCAAAGCCTAAGGGCTGGGGCGCCCTGGGCCTAGGGCTTCCTAAGCCTAAGGGCTGGGGCGACCCTGGCCTGGGGATCCTTAGCCTAATGGTAGGGGCTCCCCAGGCCTGAGCCTCCCAAGGCCAAATGGCTGGGGCGCCCCAGGCCTGGGGCTCCCGAAGCCAACGGGCTGGGGCGCCCCAGGCCTGGGGTCCCAATGCTTAAGGGATGGTGAGCCCAAGGCCTGGGGTTCCCTAAGCCTAAGGGTTGGGGCTCCCTAGGCCCGGCCTCCAAAAGCCTAAGGGCTGGGGAGCCCCAGTCCTGGGGCTCCCTAAGCCTAAGGGCTGGGGCGCCCCATGTCTGGTGCTCCCTAATCCTAATGGCTGGGGCACCCCAGCCTGGGGTTCCCTAAGCCTAAGTGCTGGGGCGCCCCTGGCCAGTTTCTCCCTAAGCCTAAGGGCTGGGGCGCCCTAGGCATGAGGCTCCCTAAGCCTAAGGGCTGGGCGCCCTAGGCCTGGGGCTCCCTAACTCTAAGGTCTTGGGCGCCCAAGGCCTGGGGCTCTCTAACCTAAGTCCTAGAGCGCCCCAGGCCCGGGCTCCCTAAGCCTAAGCGCTGAGGCGCCCCAGTCCTGGGGCACCCAATACCTAAGGGCTGTGGCGCCCCAGCCATGGGGCTCCCTAAGCTTAAGGGCTGGGGCGCCCAAAACCCGGGGCTCCCTAAGCCTAAAGGCTTTATCGTCCCACCAGGTGCTCCCTAAGCCTAAATGCTGGGACGCCCCAGGCCTGGGGTTCCCTAAGCCTAAAGGCTGGTGCGCCCCTGGCCTGGGGCTGCCTAAGCCCAAGGGCTGGGGCGCCCCAGGCCTGGGGCTCCCTAAGCCTAAGGGCTGGGGCACCCCAGGCCTGAGGGTCCCTAAGACTAAAGTATGGGGTGCCAAGGCCTGAGGCACACAAAGCCTAAGGGCAGGGGCACCCCAGGCATGGGGTTCCCAAAGCCTAAAGGATGGGGCACCAAGGCCTGAGGCACACAAAACCTAAGGGCTGGGGCCCCCCCAGGCCTGGGGCTCCCAAAGCCTAAGGGCTGGAGCGACCCAAGCCTGCGGCTCCCAAAACCTAAGAGCTGGGGAGCCCCAGGCCTGGGGCTTCCTTTTCCTAAGGACTGGGGCACTCAAGGCCTGGGGCTCCCAAATCCTAAGGGCTGGGGCGCCACAGGACTGGGCCTCCCGAAGCATAAGGGCTTGTGCGCCCCAAGCCTGGGGCTCCCTAAGCCTAAGGGCAGGGGCGCCCCAGGCCTAGGGCACCCAAAGCCTAAGGGCAGGGGCGCACCAGGCATGAGGCTCCCTTTTCCTAAGGACTGGGGAACCCCAAGCCTGGGGCTCCCAAAGCCAAAGGGCTGGGGCGTACCAGGCCTGGTGCTCCGAAACCAAAGGGCTGGGGCGCCCAAGCCATGGGGCTCCCTAAGCTTAAGGACTGGGGTGCCCCAGCCCGGGGTCCCAAAACCTAAGGGCTGGGACGCCGCAGGCCTAGGGTCCCAAAATCTAGGGGCTGGGGCGCCCCAGGCCTGGGGTCCCAAAGCCTAAGGGCTGGGGTGCCCCAGGCCAGGGGGTCCCAAAGCCAAAGGGCTGGGGCGCCCCAGGCCTGGTGCTCCCAAAGCCAAAGGACTGGGGCGCCCCAGCCTTGGGGCTCCCTAAGCTTAAGGGCTGGGGTGCCCAAAGCCTCGGGCTCCCTAAGCCTAAAGGCTTTATCGCCCCACCTGGGGCTCCCTAAGCCTAAGTGCTGGGGCGCCCCAGGCCTGGGGTTCCCTAAGCCTAAGGGCTGGTGCGCCCCTGGCCTAGGGCTGCCTAAGCCTAAGGGCTGGGGCGCGCCAGGCCTGGGGGTCCCTAAGCCTAAGGGATCGGGCGCCCCAGGCCAGGGGCTCCCTAAGCCTAAGGGCTGGGAGCCACAGGCCTGGGGCTCCCTAAGCCTAAGGACAGGGGCGCCCGAGGCCTAGGGCACCCAAAGCCTAAGGGCTGGGGCGCCACAGGCCTGGGTCTCCCTAAGCCTAAGTGCTGGGGCACACCAGGCCTAGGGCTCCCTAATACTAAGGACTAGGGCGCCCAAGTCCGGGGACACCCAAAGCCTAAGGGCTGGAGTGCCCCAAGCCTGCGGCTCCCAAAACCTAAGGGCTGGGCGCCCCAGGCCTGGGGCTCCCTTTTCCTAAGAACTGGGGCACTCGAGGCCTAGGGCTCCCAAAGCCTAAGGGCTGGGGCGCCACAGGCCTGGGCCTCCCTAAGCCTAAGGGCTGTTCGCCCCAGGCCTGGGGCTCCCTAAGCCTAACGGCAGGGGCGCCCGAGGCCTAGGGCACCCAAAGCCTAAGGGCTGGGGCGCCCAAGGCCTGGGGCTCTCTAAACCTAAGTCCTAGAGCGCCCCAGGCCCGGGCTCCCTAAGCCTAAGCGCTGGGGCGCCCCAGTCCTGGGGCACCCAATACCTAAGGGCTGGGGCGCCCCAGGCCTGGGGCTCTCAAAGCCTAAGGGCTGGGGCGCCCCGGGTTTGGGGCTTCCTAAGCCTAATGGCTGGGGCGCCCCAGGCCTGGGGCTCCCTAAACCTAAAGGCTGGGGCGCCCCAGCCCTGGGGCTCCTTAGCCTAAGGGTAGGGGCGCCCCAGTCCTGGGGCTCCCAAGGCCTAATGCCTGGGGCGCCCCAGGCCTGGGGCTCCCAAAGCCAAAGGGCTGGAGCGCCCCAGGTCTGGTGTCCCAATGCTTAAGGGCTGGTGCGCCCAAGGCCTGGGGTCCCAAATTCTCGGGGCTGGGGCGCCCCAGGCCTGGGGTCCCAAAGCCTAAGGGCTGGGGCGCCCCAGGCCTGGGGGTCCCAAAGCCAAAAAGCTGGGGCGCCCAAGGCCTGGTGCTCCCAAAGCCAAAGGGCTGGGGCGCCCCAGCTATGGGGCTCCCTAAGCTTAAGGGCTGGGGCGCCCAAAGTCTGGGGCTCCCTAAGCCTAAAGGCTTTATCGCCCCACCTGGGACACCCTAAGACTAAGTGCTAGGGCACCCCAGACCTGGGGTTCCCTAAGCCTAAGGGCTGGTGCGCCCCTGGCCTGGGGCTTCCTAAGCCTAAGGGCTGCGGCGCCCCAGGCCTGGGGCTCCCTAAGCCTAAGGGCTGGGGCACCCCAGACCTGGGGGTCCCTAAGCCTTAGGGATCGGGCGCCCCAGGCTGGGGCTCCCTAAGCCTAAGTGCTGGGGTACACCAGGCCTGGGGCTCCCTAAGCCTAAGGGCTGGGGCGCCCCGGGTTTGGGGCTTCCTAAGCCTAATGACTGGGGCGCCCCTGGCCTGGGGATCCCTAAACCTAAAGGCTGGGGAGCCCCAGTCCTGGGTTTCCTTAGACTAAGGGTAGGGGTGCCCCAGGGCTGGGGCTACCAAGACCTAATGCCTGGGGCGCCCCAGGTCTGGTGTCCTAATGCTTAAGGGCTGGTGCGCCCAAGGCCTGGGGTCCCAAATTCTCGGGGCTGGGGCGCCCCAGGCCTGGGGTCCCAAAGCCTAAGGGCTGGGGCGCCCCAGGCCTGGGGGTCCCTAAGCAAAAGGGCTGGGGCGCCCCAGCCATGGAGCTCCCTAACTTAAGGGATGGGGCGCCCATAGCCTGGGGCTCCCTAAGCCTAAAGGCTTTATCGCCCCACCTGGGGCACCCTAAGACTAAGTGCTAGGGCGCCCCAGACCTGGGGTTCCCTAAGCCTAAGGGCTGGGGCGTCCCAGGACTGGGGCTCCTTAAGCCTAAGGGCTGGGGCGCCCCAGGCATGAGGCTCCCTAAGCCTAAGGGCTGGGGCGCCTTAGGCCTGGGGCTCCCTAACTCTAAGGGCTGGGGCGCCCAAGGACTGGGGCTCCCTAAGCCTAAGTGCTGTGGTACACCAGGCCTGGGGCTCCCTAACCCTAAGGGCAGGGGCGCCACAGGCCTGGGGTTCCCAAAGTCTAAGGGATGGGGCGCAAAGGCTTGAGGCTCCCATAGCCTAAGGGCTGGGGCCCTCCCAGGCCTGGGGCTCCCAAAGCCTAAGGGCTGGGGCGCCCCAGGCCCTGGGCTCCCTAAGCCTAAGGACTAGGACGCCACAGTCCTAGCACACCCAAAGCCTAAGGGCTGGAGCGCCCCAAGCCTGCGGCTCCCAAAACCTAAGGGCTGGGTCGCCCCAGGCCTGGGGCTCCCTAAGCCTAAGTCCTGGGGCGCTCCAGGCCAGGTGCTCCCTAAGCCTAAGCGCTTGGCCCCCCCATTCCTGGGGCATCCAAAGCTTAAGGGCTGGGGCGCCCCAGCCCTGGGGGTCCCTAAGCAAAAGGGCTGGGGCGCCCCCGCCATGGAGCTCCCTAACTTAAGGGCTGGGGCCCCCATAGCCTGGGGCTCCCTAAGCCTAAAGGCTTTATCGCCCCACCTGGGGCACCCTAAGACTAAGTGCTAGGGCGCCCCAGACCTGGGGTTCCCTAAGCCTAAGGGCTGGGGCCTCCCAGGACTGGGGCTCCTTAAGCCTAAGGGCTGGGGCGCCCCAGGCATGAGGCTCCCTAAGCCTAAGGGCTGGGGCGCCTTAGGCCTGGGGCTCCCTAACTCTAAGGGCTGGGGCGCCCAAGGATTTGGGCTCCCTAAGCCTAAGGGCAGGGGCGCCACAGGCCTGGGGTTCCCAAAGCCTAAGGGATGGGGCGCAAAGGCTTGAGGCTCCCATAGCCTAAGGGCTGGGGCCCTCCCAGGCCTGGGGCTCCCGAAGCCTAAGGGCTGGGGCGCCCCAGGCCCTGGGCTCCCTAAGCCTAAGGACTAGGACGCCACAGTCCTAGCACACCCAAAGCCTAAGGGCTGGAGCGCCCCAAGCCTGCGGCTCCCAAAACCTAAGGGCTGGGTCGCCCCAGGCCTGGGGCTCCCTAAGCCTAAGTTCTGGGGCGCCCCAGGCCAGGTGCTCCCTAAGCCTAAGCGCTTGGGCACCCCAATCCTGGGGCATCCAAAGCCTAAGGGCTGGGACGCCCCAGGCCTGTGGCTCCCTTTTCCTAAGGACTGGGGCACCCCAGTCCTGGGGCTCCCAAAGCATAAGGTCTGGGGCGCCCCTAGCCAGGGACTCCCTAAGCCTAAGGGCTTGGGCGCCCCAGGCCTGGGGCTCTCTAAGCCTAAGCGCTGGGGCGCCCCGGGCCTGGGGCTTCCTATCCCTAAGGGCTGGGGCGCCCGAGGAGTGGGGCTCCCTAAGCGAAAGGGCTGGGGCGCCCCAGTCCTGGGGCTCCTTAGCCTAAGGCTGGGGCGCCCGAGGGCTGGGGTCCCAAAGCCTAAGGGCTGGTGCGCCCCAGGCCTGGGGGCCCAAAGCCTAACTGCTGGGGCGCCCCAGGCCTGGGTCTCCCAAAGCCTAAAGGCTGGGGCGCCCCGGGCCTGGGGCTTCCTAAGCCTAAGGGCTGGGGCGCCCCAGGCCTGGGGTTCATTAGCCTAATGGTAGGGGCTCCCCAGGCCTGAGCCTCCCAAGGCCTAATGGCTGGGGCGCCCCTGGCCTGGGGCTCCCAGCGCCAAAGGGCTGGGGCGCCCCAGGCCTGGGGTCCCAATGCTTAAGGGCTGGTGAGCCCAAGGCCTGGGGCTCCCTAAGCCTAAGGGTTGGGGCTCCCTAGGCTGGGGCTCCAAAAGCCTAAGGGCTGAGGCGACCCAGGCCTGGGGCTCCCTAAGCCTAAGGGCTGGGGCGCCCCAGGTCTGGTGCTCCCTAATCCTAATGGCTGGGGCACCCCAGGCCTGGGGTTCCCTAAGCCTAAGTGCTGGGTAGCCCCTGGCCAGTTTCTCCCTAAGCCTAAGGGCTGGGGCGCCCCAGGCATGAGGCTCCCTAAGCCTAAGGGCTGGGCGCCCTAGGTCTGGGGCTCCCTAACTCTAAGGGCTTGGGCGCCCAAGGCCTGGGCCTCCCTAAGCATAAGTCCTAGAGCGCCCCAGGCCTGGGGCTCCCTAAGCCTAAGTGCTTGGCGCCCCAGGCCTGGGGCTCCCTAAGCCTAAGTCCTGGGGCGCCCCAGGCCATGTGCTCCCTAAGCCTAAGGGCTGGGGTGCCGCAGGCCTAGGGCTCCCTAAGCCTAATGGCTGGAGCGCCCCAGGCCTGCGGCTCCCAAAGCTTAAGGGCTGGGGCGCCCTTGGCCAGTTTCTTCCTAAGTCTAAGGGCTGTGGCGCACAAGGCTTGATGCTCCCTAAGCCTAAGTGCTGTGGCGTCCTAGGCCTGGGGTTCCTTAATCCTAAGGGCTGGGGCGCCCCAGGCATGAGGCTCCCTATGCCTATGGGCTGGGCTCCCTAGGCCTAGGGCTCCCTAACTATAATGGCTGGGGCGCCCAAGGCTAGGGATCCCTAAGCCTAAGTGCAGGGGTGCCCCAGGCCTGGGGCTCCCTAAGCCTAAGGGCTGGTGTGCCCCAGGCCCGGGCTCCCTAAGCCTAAGCGCTGGGGCGCCCAGTCCTCGGGCTCCCTAAGCCTAAGTGCTGGGGCGCCACAGTCCTGGGGCTCCCAAAGCCTAAGGGCTAGGGCGTCCCAGGCCTGGGGCTCCCAAACCTAAGTGCAGGGGTGCCCCAGGCTTGCGGCTCCCTAAACCTAAGTGCAGGGGAGCCCCAGGCCTGGGGCTCCCTGAGTCTACGTTCTGGGGCGCCCTAGGTGAGGTGCTCCCTAAGCCTAAGTGCTGGGGCGCACTAGGCCTGTGGCTCCCTTTTCCTAAGGATTGGGGCACCCCAGGCCTAGGGGTCCCAAAGGCTAAGGGTTTGGGGCGCCACAGACCTGGGGCTCCCTAAGCCTAAGGGCTGGGGCGCCCCAGGACTGGCATCCCAAATCCTAAGGGCTGGGGCGCCCCAGGCCTTGGGGTCCCAAAGCCTAAGGGTTGGGGCACCCAGGTCTGGGGCTCCCAAAGCCAAAGGGCTGGGGCGCCCCAAGCCGGGGACTCCCTAAACCTAAGGGCTTGGGCACCCCAGGCCTTGGGCTCCCAAAGCATAAGTGCTGGGGCGCGCCAGACCTGGGGCTCCCTAAGCCTAAGGGCTGGGGCGCCCCAGGCCTGGGGCTCCTAAAGCATAAGGGCTGGGGAATCCCGGGCCTGGGGCTTCCTATGCCTAAGAGTTGGGGCGCTCCAGGCGTGGGGCTCCCAAAGCCTAAGGGCTGGGACGCCCCAAGCCTGGGGCTCCCTAATCCTAAGGGCTGGGGCGCCCCAACCTGGGGCTCCCTAAACCTAAAGGTGTGGCGCCCCAGGCCTGGGGCTCCCAAGGCCTAAGGGCTGGGGCGCTCCAGACCTGGGGCTCCCAAAGCCTAAGGGCTGGGGCGCCCCAGTCCTGTGGCTCCCAAATCCTAAGGGCTAGGGCGACAGGCCTGCGGCTCCCTTTTCCTAAGGACTGGGGCACCCCAGCCCTGCGGCTCCCTTTTCCTAAGGACTGGGGCAACCCAGGCCTGGGGCTCCCAAAGCCTAAGGGCTGGAGCGCCACAGGCCTGGGGCTCCCTAAGCCTAAGGATTGGGGCTCCCCAGGCCTGGGGCTCCCTAAGCCTAATGGCTGGGGCGCTCCAGCCCGGGGTCCCAAAACCTAAAGGCTGGGACGCCGCAGGCTTGGGGTCCCAAATTCTAGAGGCTGGGGCGCCCCAGGCCTGGTGTCCCAAAGCCTAAGGGCTGGGGCGCCCAAGGCCTGGGGGTCCCAAAGCCAAAGGGCTGCGACGCCCCAGGCCTGGTGCTCCCAAAGCCAAAGGGCTGTGGCGCCCCAGCCATGGGGCTCCCTAATCTTAAGGGCTGGGGCGCCCAAAACCCGGGGCTCCCTAAGCCTAAAGGCTTTATCGCCCCACCAGGTGCTCCCTAAGCCTAAATGCTGGGACGCCCCAGGCCTGGGGTTCCCTAAGCCTAAAGGCTGGTGCGTCCCTGGCCTGGGGCTGCCTAAGCCCAAGGGCTGGGGCGCCCCAGGCCTGGGGCTCCCTAAGCCTAAGGGCTGGGGCACCCCAGGCCTGAGGGTCCCTAAGACTAAAGTATGGGGTGCCAAGGCCTGAGGCACACAAAGCCTAAGGGCAGGGGCACCCCAGGCATGGGGTTCCCAAAGCCTAAAGGATGGGGCGCCAAGGCCTGAGGCACACAAAACCTAAGGGCTGGGGCCCCCTCAGGCCTGGGGCTCCCAAAGCCTAAGGGCTGGAGCGACCCAAGCCTGCGGCTCCCAAAACCTAAGAGCTGGGGCGCCCCAGGCCTGGGGCTTCCTTTTCCTAAGGACTGGGGCACTCAAGGCCTGGGGCTCCCAAATCCTAAGGGCTGGGGCGCCACAGGACTGGGCCTCCCGAAGCATAAGGGCTTGTGCGCCCCAAGCCTGGGGCTCCCTAAGCCTAAGGGCAGGGGCGCCCCAGGCCTAGGGCACCCAAAGCCTAAGGGCAGGGGCGCACCAGGCATGAGGCTCCCTTTTCCTAAGGACTGGGGAACCCCAAGCCTGGGGCTCCCAAAGCCAAAGGGCTGGGGCGTACCAGGCCTGGTGCTCCAAAACCAAAGGGCTGGGGCGCCCAAGCCATGGGGCTCCCTAAGCCTAAGGACTGGGGTGCCCCAGCCCGGGGTCCCAAAACCTAAGGGCTGGGACGCCGCAGGCCTAGGGTCCCAAAATCTATGGGCTGGGGCGCCCCAGGCCTGGGGTCCCAAAGCCTAAGGGCTGGAGTGCCCCAGGCCAGGGGGTCCCAAAGCCAAACGGCTGGGGCACCCCAGGCCTGGTGCTCCCAAAGCCAAAGGACTGGGGCGCCCCAGCCTTGGGGCTCCCTAAGCTTAAGGGCTGGGGCGCCCAAAGCCTCGGGCTCCCTAAGCCTAAAGGCTTTATCGCCCCACCTGGGGCTCCCTAAGCCTAAGTGCTGGGGCGCCCCAGGCCTGGGGTTCCCTAAGCCTAAGGGCTGGTGCGCCCCTGGTCTAGGGCTGCCTAAGCCTAAGGGCTGGGGCGCGCCAGGCCTGGGTGACCCTAAACCTAAGGGATCGGGCGCCCCAGGCCAGGGGCTCCCTAAGCCTAAGGGCTGGGAGCCACAGGCCTGGGGCTCCCTAAGCCTAAGGACAGGGGCGCCCGAGGCCTAGGGCACCCTAAGCCTAAGGGCTGGGGTGTCACAGGCCTGGGCCTCCCTAAGCCTAAGTGCTGGGGCACACCAGGCCTAGGGCTCCCTAATACTAAGGACTAGGGCGCCCCAGTCCGGGGACACCCAAAGCCTAAGGGCTGGAGCGCCCCAAGCCTGCGGCTCCCAAAACCTAAGGGCTGGGGCGCCCCAGGCCTGGGGCTCCCTTTTCCTAAGAACTGGGGCACTCGAGGCCTGGGGCTCCCAAAGCCTAAGGGCTGGGGCGCCACAGGCCTGGGCCTCCCTAAGCCTAAGGGCTGGGCGCCCCAGGCCTGGGGCTCCCTAAGCCTAAGGGCAGGGGCCCCCGAGGCCTAGGGCACCCAAAGCCTAAGGGCTGGGGCGCCCCAGGCCTGGGGCTCCCAAAGCCAAAGGGCTGGGGCGCCACAGGCCTGGGGTCTCAATGCTTAAGGGCTGGTGCGCCCAAGGCCTGGGGCTCCCTAAGCCTAAGGGTTGGGGCTCCCTAGGCTGGGGTTCCAAAAGCCTAAGGGCTGGGGCGCCCCAGGCCTGGGGCTCCCTAAGCCTAAGGGCTGGGGCTCCTCAGGCCTGGGGCTCCCTAAGCCTAAGGGCTGGGGCGCCCCAGCCCGGTGTCCCAAAACCTAAGGGCTGGGACGCGGCAGGCCTGGGGTCCCAAATTCTAAGGGCTGGGGCGCCCCAGGCCTGGGGTCCCAAAGCCTAAGGGCTGGGTCGCCCCAGGCCTGGAGATCCCAAAGCCAAAGGGCTGGGGCGCCCCAGGCCTGGTGCTCCCAAAGCCAAAGGGCTGGGGCGCCCCATGCCTAGGGTTCCCTAAACCTAAGGGCTGGTGTGCCCCTGGCCTAGGGCTGCGTAAGCCTAAGGGCTGGGGCGCCCCAGGCCTGGGGGTCCCTAAGCCTAAGGGATCGGGCGCCCCAGGCCTGGGGCTCCCAAATCCTAAGAGCTGGGGCGTCCCAGGACTGGGGCTCCTTAAACCTAAGGGCTGGGGCGCCCTAGGCTAGGGCTCCCTAACTCTAAGGGCTGGGGCGCCCAAGGACTGGGGCTCCCTAAACCTAAGTGCTGGGACACACCAGGCCTAGGGCTCCCTAATACTAAGGACTAGGGCGCCCCAGTCCGGGGGCACCCAAAGCCTAAGGGCTGGAGCACCCCAAGCCTGCGGCTCCCAAAACCTAAGGGCTGGGGCGCCCCAGGCCTGGGGCTCCCTTTTCCTAAGGACTGGGGCACTCCAGGCCTGGGGCTCCCAAGCCTAAGGGCTGGGGCGCCATAGGCCTGGGCCTCCCTAAGCCTAAGGGCTGGGCGCCCCAGGCCTGGGGCTCCCTAAGCCTAAAGGCAGGGGCGCCCGAGGCCTAGGGCACCCAAAGCCTAAGGACTGGGACGCCACAGGCCTGGGCCTCCCTAAGCCTAAGGGCTGGGGTGCCCAGGCCTGGGGCTCCCTAAGCCTAAGGGCAGGGGCGCCCCAGGCCTAGGGCACACAAAGCCTAAGGGCTGGGGCACCCCGGGCCTGGGGCTCCCTTTTTCTTAGACTGGGGAACCCCAGGCCTGGGGTCCCAAAGCCTAAGGGCTGGGGCGCCCCAGGCCTGGAGGTCCCAAAGCCAAAGGGCTGGGGCGCCCCAGGCCTGGTGCTCCCAAAGCCAAAGGGCTGGGGCGCCCCAGCCATGGGGCTCCCTAAGCTTAAGGACTGGGGCGCCCAAAGCCTGGGGCTCCCTAAATCTAAAGGCTTTATCGCCCGACCTGGAGCTCCCTAAGCCTAAGTGCTGGGGCGCCCCAGGCCTGGAGTTCCCTAAGCCTAAGGGCTGGTGCGCCCCTGGCCTGGGGCTGCCTAAGCCGAAGGGCTGGGGAGCCCCAGGCCTGGGGCTCCCTAAGCCTTAGGGCTGGAGTGCCCCAGGCCTGGGGGTCCGTATGCCTAAGGGATCGGGCACGCCAGGCCTGGGGCTCCCAAATCCTAAAGGCTGGGGCGTCCCAGGACTGGGGCTCCCTAAGCCTAAGGGCTGGGGCGCCCTAGGCCTGGGGCTCCCTAACCCTAAGGGCTGGGGCGCCCAAGACTGGGACTCCCTAAACCTAAGTTCTGGGGCACACCAGGCCTGGGGCTCCCTAAGCCTAAGGGCAGGGGCGCCCCAACCTGGGGTTCCCAAAGCCTAAGGGAGGGGCACCAAGGCCTGATGCTCACAAAGCCTAAGGGCTGGGGCACCCCCAGTCCTGGGGCACCAAAAGCCTAAGGGCTGGAGCGCCCCAAGCCTGCGGCTCCCAAAACCTAAGAGCTGGGGCGCCCCAGGCCTGGGGCTCCCTTTTCCTAAGGACTGGGGCACTCAAGGCCTGGGGCTCCCAAAGCCTAAGGGATGGGGCGCCACAGGCCTGGGACTCCCTAAGCCTAAGGGCTGGGGCGCCCCAGGCCTTGGGCTCCCTAAGCCTAAGGGCAGGGGCGCCCCAGGCCTAGGGCACCCAAAGCCTAAGGGCAGGGCACCACAGGCCTGGGGCTCCCTTTTCCTAAGGACTGGGGCACCCCAGGCCTGGGGCTCCCGAAGCCGAAGGGCTGGGGTGCTCCAGGACTGCGGCTCCCTAAGCCTAAGGTCTGTGGTGCCCCAAGCCAGGGATTCCCTAAGCCTAAGGGCTGGGGCGCCCCAGGCCTGGGGCTCTCAAAGCCTAAGGGCTGGGGCGCCCCGGGCCTGGGGCTTCCTATGCCTAAGGGCTGGGGCGCCGCAGGCCTGGGGCTCCCTATACATAAAGGCTGGGGTGCCCCAGTCCTGGGGCTCCTTAGCCTAAGTGTAGGGGCGCCCCAGGCCTTGGGCTCCCAAGGCCTAATGGCTGGGTCGCCCCAGGCCTGGGCCTCCCAAAGCCAAAGGGCTGGGGCGCCACAGGCCTGGGGTCCCAATGCTTCAGGGCTGGTGCGCCCAAGGCCTGGGGCTCCCTAAGCCTAAGGGTTGGGGCTCCCTAGGCTGGGGTTCCAAAAGCCTAAGGGCTGGGGCGCCCCAGGCCTGGGGCTCCCTAAGCCTAAGGGCTGGGGCTCCTCAGGCCTGGGGCTCCCTAAGCCTAAGGGCTGGGGCGCCCCAGCCCGGGTTCCCAATAACCTAAGGGCTGGGACGCGGCAGGCCTGGGGTCCCAACTTCTAAGGGCTGGGGCGCCCCAGGCCTGGGGTCCCAAAGCCAATGGGCTGGGGCGCCCTAGGCCTGGGGCTCCCTGAGCTTAAGGACTGGGGCGCCAAAAGCCTGGGGTTCCCTAAGCCTAAAGGCTTTATCGCCCCACCTGGGGCTCCCTAAGCCTAAGTGCTGGGGCGCCCCAGGCCTGGGGTTCCCTAAACCTAAGGGCTGGTGCGCCCCTGGCCTGGGGCTGCCTAAGCCTAAGGGCTGGGGCGCCCCAGGCCTGGGGCTCCCTAAGCCTAAGGCCTGGGGCGCCCCAGGTCTGGGGGTCCCTAAGCCTAAGGGATCGGGCGCGCCAGGCCTGGGGATCCCAAATCCTAATGGCTGGGGCATCCCAGGACTGGGGCTCCTTAAGCCTATGGGGTGGGCCGCCCCTGGCATGAGGCATCCTAAGCCTAAGGGCTGGGGCGCCCTAGGCCTGGGGCTCCCTAACTCTAAGGGCTGGGGCGCCCAAGGACTGGGGCTCCCTAAGCCTAAGTGCTGGGGCACAACAGGCCTGGAGTCCCAAAGCCTAAGGGCTGGGGCGCCCCAATCCTGGGGCTCCCAAAGCCTCAGGGCTGGTGCGCCCCAGGCTTGGGCCTCCCAAAGCCTAAGGGATGGTGCGCCCCAGCCCTGGGGCTCCCTAATCTTAAGGGCTAGGGCGCCCAAGGCCTGAGGCTCGCTAAGCCTAAAGGCTTTGGCACCCCACCTGGGGCTCCCTAAGCCTAAGTGCTGGGGCGCCCCAGGCCTTGTGCTCCCTAAGCCTAAATGCTGGGGCGCCCCAGGCCTGGGGTTCCCTAAACCTAAGGACTGGTGCGCCCCTGGCCTGGGGCTCCCTAAGCCTAATGGCTGGGCGCCCCAGGCCAGGGGCTTCCTAACTCTAAGGCCTGTGGCCCCCAAGGACTAGGGCTCCCTAAGCCTAAGTGCTGGGGCACAGCAGGCCTGGGGCTCCCTAAGCCTAAGAGCACGGGCGCCCCAACCTCGGGTTCCCAAAGCCTAAGGGAAGGGCACCAAGGTCTGCGGCTCACAAAGCCTAAGGGTTGGGGCCCCCCAGTCCTGGGGCACCCAAAGCCTAAGGGCTGGAGCGCCCCAAGTCTGCGGCTCCCAAAACCTAAGGGCTGGGGAGCCCCAGACCTGGGGCTGCCTTTTCCTAAGGACTGGGGCACTCCAGGCCTGGGGCTCCCAAAGCCTAAGGGCTGGGGCGCCACAGGCCTGGGCCACCCTAAGCCTAAGGGCTGGGGCGCACCAGGTCTGGGGATCCCTAATCCTAAGGGCAGGGGCGCCCCAAGCCTGGGGGTCCCTAAGCCTAATGGCTGGGGCGCCCCTGGCCAAGTTCTCCCTAAGCCTAAGGGTTGGGGCGCCCCAGTCCTAGGGCTCCCTAAGCCTAAGGGCTGGGGCGCCCCAGTTCTGGGGCACCCAAACCTAAGGGCTGGAGTGCCCCAGGCCTGGGGCTCCGAAAACCTAAGGGCTGGGGCTCCCTTTTCCTAAGGATTGGGCGCCCGAAGCCTGGGGCTCCTTAAGCCTAAGGGCTGGGGCGCCCCAAGACTGGGGTCCCAAAGCCTAAGGGCTGGGGCGCCCCAGGCCTGTGGCTCCCAAAGGTTAATGGCTGGAGCTCCCAAAGCCTGGGGCTCCCTAAGCCTAAGGGCTGGGGCGCCCAAGGACTGGGGCTCCCTAAAACTAAGTGCTGGGGCACACCAGGCCTGGGGCTCCATTTTCCTAAGGACTGGGGCACTCCCGGCCTGGGGCTCCCAAAGCATAAGGGCTGTGGCGCCACAGGCCTGGGCCTCCATAAGCCTAAGGGCAGGGGCGCCCCATGCCTAGGGCACCCAAAGCCTAAGGGCTGGGGCGCCCCAGGCCCTGGGCTCCCTAAGCCTAAGGACTAGGACGCCACAGTCCTAGCACACCCAAAGCCTAAGGGCTGGAGCGCCCCAAGCCTGCGGCTCCCAAAACCTAAGGGCTGGGTCGCCCCAGGCCTGGGGCTCCCTAAGCCTAAGTCCTGGGGCGCTCCAGGCCAGGTGCTCCCTAAGCCTAAGCGCTTGGCCCCCCCATTCCTGGGGCATCCAAAGCCTAAGGGCTGGGGCGCCCCAGGCCTGGGGGTCCCTAAGCAAAAGGGCTGGGGCGCCCCCGCCATGGAGCTCCCTAACTTAAGGGCTGGGGCGCCCATAGCCTGGGGCTCCCTAAGCCTAAAGGCTTTATCGCCCCACCTGGGGCACCCTAAGACTAAGTGCTAGGGCGCCCCAGACCTGGGGTTCCCTAAGCCTAAGGGCTGGGGCCTCCCAGGACTGGGGCTCCTTAAGCCTAAGGGCTGGGGCGCCCCAGGCATGAGGCTCCCTAAGCCTAAGGGCTGGGGCGCCTTAGGCCTGGGGCTCCCTAACTCTAAGGGCTGGGGCGCCCAAGGATTTGGGCTCCCTAAGCCTAAGGGCAGGGGCGCCACAGGCCTGGGGTTCCCAAAGCCTAAGGGATGGGGCGCAAAGGCTTGAGGCTCCCATAGCCTAAGGGCTGGGGCCCTCCCAGGCCTGGGGCTCCCGAAGCCTAAGGGCTGGGGCGCCCCAGGCCCTGGGCTCCCTAAGCCAAAGGACTAGGACGCCACAGTCCTAGCACACCCAAAGCCTAAGGGCTGGAGCGCCCCAAGCCTGCGGCTCCCAAAACCTAAGGGCTGGGTCGCCCCAGGCCTGGGGCTCCCTAAGCCTAAGTTCTGGGGCGCCCCAGGCCAGGTGCTCCCTAAGCCTAAGCGCTTGGGCACCCCAATCCTGGGGCATCCAAAGCCTAAGGGCTGGGACGCCCCAGGCCTGTGGCTCCCTTTTCCTAAGGACTGGGGCACCCCAGTCCTGGGGCTCCCAAAGCATAAGGTCTGGGGCGCCCCTAGCCAGGGACTCCCTAAGCCTAAGGGCTTGGGCGCCCCAGGCCTGGGGCTCTCTAAGCCTAAGCGCTGGGGCGCCCCGGGCCTGGGGCTTCCTATCCCTAAGGGCTGGGGCGCCCGAGGAGTGGGGCTCCCTAAGCGAAAGGGCTGGGGCGCCCCAGTCCTGGGGCTCCTTAGCCTAAGGCTGGGGCGCCCGAGGGCTGGGGTCCCAAAGCCTAAGGGCTGGTGCGCCCCAGGCCTGGGGGCCCAAAGCCTAACTGCTGGGGCGCCCCAGGCCTGGGTCTCCCAAAGCCTAAAGGCTGGGGCGCCCCGGGCCTGGGGCTTCCTAAGCCTAAGGGCTGGGGCGCCCCAGGCCTGGGGCTCATTAGCCTAATGGTAGGGGCTCCCCAGGCCTGAGCCTCCCAAGGCTTAATGGCTGGGGCGCCCCTGGCCTGGGGCTCCCAGCGCCAAAGGGCTGGGGCGCCCCAGGCCTGGGGTCCCAATGCTTAAGGGCTGGTGAGCCCAAGGCCTGGGGCTCCCTAAGCCTAAGGGTTGGGGCTCCCTAGGCTGGGGCTCCAAAAGCCTAAGGGCTGAGGCGACCCAGGCCTGGGGCTCCCTAAGCCTAAGGGCTGGGGCGCCCCAGGTCTGGTGCTCCCTAATCCTAATGGCTGGGGCACCCCAGGCTTGGGGTTCCCTAAGCCTAAGTGCTGGGTAGCCCCTGGCCAGTTTCTCCCTAAGCCTAAGGGCTGGGGCGCCCCAGGCATGAGGCTCCCTAAGCCTAAGGGCTGGGCGCCCTAGGCCTGGGGCTCCCTAACTCTAAGGGCTTGGGCGCCCAAGGCCTGGGCCTCCCTAAGCATAAGTCCTAGAGCGCCCCAGGCCTGGGGCTCCCTAAGCCTAAGTGCTTGGCGCCCCAGGCCTGGGGCTCCCTAAGCCTAAGTCCTGGGGCGCCCCAGGCCATGTGCTCCCTAAGCCTAAGGGCTGGGGTGCCGCAGGCCTAGGGCTCCCTAAGCCTAATGGCTGGAGCGCCCCAGGCCTGCGGCTCCCAAAGCCTAAGGGCTGGGGCGCCCTTGGCCAGTTTCTTCCTAAGTCTAAGGGCTGTGGCGCACAAGGCTTGATGCTCCCTAAGCCTAAGTGCTGTGGCGTCCTAGGCCTGGGGTTCCTTAATCCTAAGGGCTGGGGCGCCCCAGGCATGAGGCTCCCTATGCCTATGGGCTGGGCTCCCTAGGCCTAGGGCTCCCTAACTATAATGGCTGGGGCGCCCAAGGCTAGGGATCCCTAAGCCTAAGTGCAGGGGTGCCCCAGGCCTGGGGCTCCCTAAGCCTAAGGGCTGGTGTGCCCCAGGCCCGGGCTCCCTAAGCCTAAGCGCTGGGGCGCCCAGTCCTCGGGCTCCCTAAGCCTAAGTGCTGGGGCGCCACAGTCCTGGGGCTCCCAAAGCCTAAGGGCTAGGGCGTCCCAGGCCTGGGGCTCCCAAACCTAAGTGCAGGGGTGCCCCAGGCTTGCGGCTCCCTAAACCTAAGTGCAGGGGAGCCCCAGGCCTGGGGCTCCCTGAGTCTACGTTCTGGGGCGCCCTAGGTGAGGTGCTCCCTAAGCCTAAGTGCTGGGGCGCACTAGGCCTGTGGCTCCCTTTTCCTAAGGATTGGGGCACCCCAGGCCTAGGGGTCCCAAAGGCTAAGGGTTTGGGGCGCCACAGACCTGGGGCTCCCTAAGCCTAAGGGCTGGGGCGCCCCAGGACTGGCATCCCAAATCCTAAGGGCTGGGGCGCCCCAGGCCTTGGGGTCCCAAAGCCTAAGGGTTGGGGCACCCAGGTCTGGGGCTCCCAAAGCCAAAGGGCTGGGGCGCCCCAAGCCGGGGACTCCCTAAACCTAAGGGCTTGGGCACCCCAGGCCTTGGGCTCCCAAAGCATAAGTGCTGGGGCGCGCCAGACCTGGGGCTCCCTAAGCCTAAGGGCTGGGGCGCCCCAGGCCTGGGGCTCCTAAAGCATAAGGGCTGGGGAATCCCGGGCCTGGGACTTCCTATGCCTAAGAGTTGGGGCGCTCCAGGCGTGGGGCTCCCAAAGCCTAAGGGCTGGGGCGCCCCAAGCCTGGGGCTCCCTAATCCTAAGGGCTGGGGCGCCCCAACCTGGGGCTCCCTAAACCTAAAGGTGTGGCGCCCCAGGCCTGGGGCTCCCAAGGCCTAAGGGCTGGGGCGCTCCAGACCTGGGGCTCCCAAAGCCTAAGGGCTGGGGCGCCCAGTCCTGTGGCTCCCAAATCCTAAGGGCTGGGGCGACAGGCCTGCGGCTCCCTTTTCCTAAGGACTGGGGCACCCCAGCCCTGCGGCTCCCTTTTCCTAAGGACTGGGGCAACCCAGGCCTGGGGCTCCCAAAGCCTAAGGGCTGGGGCGCCACAGGCCTGGGGCTCCCTAAGCCTAAGGATTGGGGCTCCCCAGGCCTGGGGCTCCCTAAGCCTAATGGCTGGGGCGCTCCAGCCCGGGGTCCCAAAACCTAAAGGCTGGGACGCCGCAGGCTTGGGGTCCCAAATTCTAGGGGCTGGGGCGCCCCAGGCCTGGTGTCCCAAAGCCTAAGGGCTGGGGCGCCCAAGGCCTGGGGGTCCCAAAGCCAAAGGGGCTGCGACGCCCCAGGCCTGGTGCTCCCAAAGCCAAAGGGCTGTGGCGCCCCAGCCATGGGGCTCCCTAATCTTAAGGGCTGGGGCGCCCAAAACCGGGGCTCCCTAAGCCTAAAGGCTTTATCGCCCCACCAGGTTGCTCCCTAAGCCTAAATGCTGGGACGCCCCAGGCCTGGGGTTCCCTAAGCCTAAAGGCTGGTGCGCCCCTGGCCTGGGGCTGCCTAAGCCCAAGGGCTGGGGCGCCCCAGGCCTGGGGCTCCCTAAGCCTAAGGGCTGGGGCACCCCAGGCCTGAGGGTCCCTAAGACTAAAGTATGGGGTGCCAAGGCCTGAGGCACACAAAGCCTAAGGGCAGGGGCACCCCAGGCATGGGGTTCCCAAAGCCTAAAGGATGGGGCGCCAAGGCCTGAGGCACACAAAACCTAAGGGCTGGGGCCCCCCCAGGCCTGGGGCTCCCAAAGCCTAAGGACTGGAGCGACCCAAGCCTGCGGCTCCCAAAACCTAAGAGCTGGGGAGCCCCAGGCCTGGGGCTTCCTTTTCCTAAGGACTGGGGCACTCAAGGCCTGGGGCTCCCAAATCCTAAGGGCTGGGGCGCCACAGGACTGGGCCTCCCGAAGCATAAGGGCTTGTGCGCCCCAAGCCTGGGGCTCCCTAAGCCTAAGGGCAGGGGCGCCCCAGGCCTAGGGCACCCAAAGCCTAAGGGCAGGGGCGCACCAGGCATGAGGCTCCCTTTTCCTAAGGACTGGGGAACCCCAAGCCTGGGGCTCCCAAAGCCAAAGGGCTGGGGCGTACCAGGCCTGGTGCTCCAAAACCAAAGGGCTGGGGCGCCCAAGCCATGGGGCTCCCTAAGCCTTAAGGACTGGGGTGCCCCAGCCCGGGGTCCCAAAACCTAAGGGCTGGGACGCCGCAGGCCTAGGGTCCCAAAATCTAGGGGCTGGGGCGCCCCAGGCCTGGGGTCCCAAAGCCTAAGGGCTGGAGTGCCCCAGGCCAGGGGGTCCCAAAGCCAAACGGCTGGGGCACCCCAGGCCTGGTGCTCCCAAAGCCAAAGGACTGGGGCGCCCCAGCCTTGGGGCTCCCTAAGCTTAAGGACTGGGACGCCCAAAGCCTCGGGCTCCCTAAGCCTAAAGGCTTTATCGCCCCACCTGGGGCTCCCTAAGCCTAAGTGCTGGGGCGCCCCAGGCCTGGGGTTCCCTAAGCCTAAGGGCTGGTGCGCCCCTGGCCTAGGGCTGCCTAAGCCTAAGGGCTGGGGCGCGCCAGGCCTGGGTGACCCTAAACCTAAGGGATCGGGCGCCCCAGGCCAGGGGCTCCCTAAGCCTAAGGGCTGGGAGCCACAGGCCTGGGGCTCCCTAAGCCTAAGGACAGGGGCGCCCGAGGCCTAGAGCACCCAAAGCCTAAGGGCTGGGGCGCCACAGGCCTGGGCCTCCCTAAGCCTAAGTGCTGGGGCACACCAGGCCTAGGGCTCCCTAATACTAAGGACTAGGGCGCCCCAGTCCGGGGACATCCAAAGCCTAAGGGCTGGAGCGCCCCAAGCCTGCGGCTCCCAAAACCTAAGGGCTGGGGCGCCCCAGGCCTGGGGCTCCCTTTTCCTAAGAACTGGGGCACTCGAGGCCTGGGGCTCCCAAAGCCTAAGGGCTGGGGCACCACAGGCCTGGGCCTCCCTAAGCCTAAGGGCTGGGCACCCCAGGCCTGGGGCTCCCTAAGCCTAAGGGCAGGGGCGCCCGAGGCCTAGGGCACCCAAAGCCTAAGGGCTGGGGCGCCCCAGGCCTGGGGCTCCCAAAGCCAAAGGGCTGGGGCGCCACAGGCCTGGGGTCTCAATGCTTAAGGGCTGGTGCGCCCAAGGCCTGGGGCTCCCTAAGCCTAAGGGTTGGGGCTCCCTAGGCTGGGGTTCCAAAAGCCTAAGGGCTGGGGCGCCCCAGGCCTGGGGCTCCCTAAGCCTAAGGGCTGGGGCTCCTCAGGCCTGGGGCTCCCTAAGCCTAAGGGCTGGGGCGCCCCAGCCCGGGGTCCCAAAACCTAAGGGCTGGGACGCGGCAGGCCTGGGGTCCCAAATTCTAAGGGCTGGGGCGCCCCAGGCCTGGGGTCCCAAAGCCAAAGGGCTGGGTCGCCCCAGGCCTGGAGATCCCAAAGCCAAAGGGCTGGGGCGCCCCAGGCCTGGTGCTCCCAAAGCCAAAGGGCTGGGGCGCCCCATGCCTAGGGTTCCCTAAACCTAAGGGCTGGTGTGCCCCTGGCCTAGGGCTGCGTAAGCCTAAGGGCTGGGGCGCCCCAGGCCTGGGGGTCCCTAAGCCTAAGGGATCGGGCGCCCCAGGCCTGGGGCTCCCAAATCCTAAGAGCTGGGGCGTCCCAGGACTGGGGCTCCTTAAACCTAAGGGCTGGGGCGCCCTAGGCTGGGGCTCCCTAACTCTAAGGGCTGGGGCGCCCAAGGACTGGGGCTCCCTAAACCTAAGTGCTGGGACACACCAGGCCTAGGGCTCCCTAATACTAAGGACTAGGGCGCCCCAGTCCGGGGGCACCCAAAGCCTAAGGGCTGGAGCACCCCAAGCCTGCGGCTCCCAAAACCTAAGGGCTGGGGCGCCCCAGGCCTGGGGCTCCCTTTTCCTAAGGACTGGGGCACTCCAGGCCTGGGGCTCCCAAGCCTAAGGGCTGGGGCGCCATAGGCCTGGGCCTCCCTAAGCCTAAGGGCTGGGCGCCCCAGGCCTGGGGCTCCCTAAGCCTAAAGGCAGGGGCGCCCGAGGCCTAGGGCACCCAAAGCCTAAGGACTGGGACGCCACAGGCCTGGGCCTCCCTAAGCCTAAGGGCTGGGGTGCCCAGGCCTGGGGCTCCCTAAGCCTAAGGGCAGGGGCGCCCCAGGCCTAGGGCACACAAAGCCTAAGGGCTGGGGCACCCCGGGCCTGGGGCTCCCTTTTTCTTAGACTGGGGAACCCCAGGCCTGGGGTCCCAAAGCCTAAGGGCTGGGGCGCCCCAGGCCTGGAGGTCCCAAAGCCAAAGGGCTGGGGCGCCCCAGGCCTGGTGCTCCCAAAGCCAAAGGGCTGGGGCGCCCCAGCCATGGGGCTCCCTAAGCTTAAGGACTGGGGCGCCCAAAGCCTGGGGCTCCCTAAATCTAAAGGCTTTATCGCCCGACCTGGAGCTCCCTAAGCCTAAGTGCTGGGGCGCCCCAGGCCTGGAGTTCCCTAAGCCTAAGGGCTGGTGCGCCCCTGGCCTGGGGCTGCCTAAGCCGAAGGGCTGGGGAGCCCCAGGCCTGGGGCTCCCTAAGCCTTAGGGCTGGAGTGCCCCAGGCCTGGGGGTCCGTATGCCTAAGGGATCGAGCACGCCAGGCCTGGGGCTCCCAAATCCTAAAGGCTGGGGCGTCCCAGGACTGGGGCTCCCTAAGCCTAAGGGCTGGGGCGCCCTAGGCCTGGGGCTCCCTAACCCTAAGGGCTGGGGCGCCCAAGACTGGGACTCCCTAAACCTAAGTTCTGGGGCACACCAGGCCTGGGGCTCCCTAAGCCTAAGGGCAGGGGCGCCCCAACCTGGGGTTCCCAAAGCCTAAGGGAGGGGCACCAAGGCCTGATGCTCACAAAGCCTAAGGGCTGGGGCACCCCCAGTCCTGGGGCACCAAAAGCCTAAGGGCTGGAGCGCCCCAAGCCTGCGGCTCCCAAAACCTAAGAGCTGGGGCGCCCCAGGCCTGGGGCTCCCTTTTCCTAAGGACTGGGGCACTCAAGGCCTGGGGCTCCCAAAGCCTAAGGGATGGGGCGCCACAGGCCTGGGACTCCCTAAGCCTAAGGGCTGGGGCGCCCCAGGCCTTGGGCTCCCTAAGCCTAAGGGCAGGGGCGCCCCAGGCCTAGGGCACCCAAAGCCTAAGGGCAGGGCACCACAGGCCTGGGGCTCCCTTTTCCTAAGGACTGGGGCACCCCAGGCCTGGGGCTCCCGAAGCCGAAGGGCTGGGGTGCTCCAGGACTGCGGCTCCCTAAGCCTAAGGTCTGTGGTGCCCCAAGCCAGGGATTCCCTAAGCCTAAGGGCTGGGGCGCCCCAGGCCTGGGGCTCTCAAAGCCTAAGGGCTGGGGCGCCCCGGGCCTGGGGCTTCCTATGCCTAAGGGCTGGGGCGCCGCAGGCCTGGGGCTCCCTATACATAAAGGCTGGGGTGCCCCAGTCCTGGGGCTCCTTAGCCTAAGTGTAGGGGCGCCCCAGGCCTTGGGCTCCCAAGGCCTAATGGCTGGGTCGCCCCAGGCCTGGGCCTCCCAAAGCCAAAGGGCTGGGGCGCCACAGGCCTGGGGTCCCAATGCTTCAGGGCTGGTGCGCCCAAGGCCTGGGGCTCCCTAAGCCTAAGGGTTGGGGCTCCCTAGGCTGGGGTTCCAAAAGCCTAAGGGCTGGGGCGCCCCAGGCCTGGGGCTCCCTAAGCCTAAGGGCTGGGGCTCCTCAGGCCTGGGGCTCCCTAAGCCTAAGGGCTGGGGCGCCCCAGCCCGGGTTCCCAATAACCTAAGGGCTGGGACGCGGCAGGCCTGGGGTCCCAACTTCTAAGGGCTGGGGCGCCCCAGGCCTGGGGTCCCAAAGCCAATGGGCTGGGGCGCCCTAGGCCTGGGGCTCCCTGAGCTTAAGGACTGGGGCGCCAAAAGCCTGGGGTTCCCTAAGCCTAAAGGCTTTATCGCCCCACCTGGGGCTCCCTAAGCCTAAGTGCTGGGGCGCCCCAGGCCTGGGGTTCCCTAAACCTAAGGGCTGGTGCGCCCCTGGCCTGGGGCTGCCTAAGCCTAAGGGCTGGGGCGCCCCAGGCCTGGGGCTCCCTAAGCCTAAGGCCTGGGGCGCCCCAGGTCTGGGGGTCCCTAAGCCTAAGGGATCGGGCGCGCCAGGCCTGGGGATCCCAAATCCTAATGGCTGGGGCATCCCAGGACTGGGGCTCCTTAAGCCTATGGGGTGGGCCGCCCCTGGCATGAGGCATCCTAAGCCTAAGGGCTGGGGCGCCCTAGGCCTGGGGCTCCCTAACTCTAAGGGCTGGGGCGCCCAAGGACTGGGGCTCCCTAAGCCTAAGTGCTGGGGCACAACAGGCCTGGAGTCCCAAAGCCTAAGGGCTGGGGCGCCCCAATCCTGGGGCTCCCAAAGCCTCAGGGCTGGTGCGCCCCAGGCTTGGGCCTCCCAAAGCCTAAGGGATGGTGCGCCCCAGCCCTGGGGCTCCCTAATCTTAAGGGCTAGGGCGCCCAAGGCCTGAGGCTCGCTAAGCCTAAAGGCTTTGGCGCCCCATCTGGGGCTCCCTAAGCCTAAGTGCTGGGGCGCCCCAGGCCTTGTGCTCCCTAAGCCTAAATGCTGGGGCGCCCCAGGCCTGGGGTTCCCTAAACCTAAGGACTGGTGCGCCCCTGGCCTGGGGCTCCCTAAGCCTAATGGCTGGGCGCCCCAGGCCAGGGGCTTCCTAACTCTAAGGCCTGTGGCCCCCAAGGACTAGGGCTCCCTAAGCCTAAGTGCTGGGGCACAGCAGGCCTGGGGCTCCCTAAGCCTAAGAGCACGGGCGCCCCAACCTCGGGTTCCCAAAGCCTAAGGGAAGGGCACCAAGGTCTGCGGCTCACAAAGCCTAAGGGTTGGGGCCCCCCAGTCCTGGGGCACCCAAAGCCTAAGGGCTGGAGCGCCCCAAGTCTGCGGCTCCCAAAACCTAAGGGCTGGGGCGCCCCAGACCTGGGGCTGCCTTTTCCTAAGGACTGGGGCACTCCAGGCCTGGGGCTCCCAAAGCCTAAGGGCTGGGGCGCCACAGGCCTGGGCCACCCTAAGCCTAAGGGCTGGGGCGCACCAGGTCTGGGGATCCCTAATCCTAAGGGCAGGGGCGCCCCAAGCCTGGGGGTCCCTAAGCCTAATGGCTGGGGCGCCCCTGGCCAAGTTCTCCCTAAGCCTAAGGGTTGGGGCGCCCCAGTCCTAGGGCTCCCTAAGCCTAAGGGCTGGGGCGCCCCAGTTCTGGGGCACCCAAACCTAAGGGCTGGAGTGCCCCAGGCCTGGGGCTCCGAAAACCTAAAGGCTGGGGCTCCCTTTTCCTAAGGATTGGGCGCCCGAAGCCTGGGGCTCCTTAAGCCTAAGGGCTGGGGCGCCCCAGGCCTGTGGCTCCCAAAGGTTAATGGCTGGAGCGCCCAAAGCCTGGGGCTCCCTAAGCCTAAGGGCTGGGGCGCCCAAGGACTGGGGCTCCCTAAAACTAAGTGCTGGGGCACACCAGGCCTGGGGCTCCATTTTCCTAAGGACTGGGGCACTCCCGGCCTGGGGCTCCCAAAGCATAAGGGCTGGGGCGCCACAGGCCTGGGCCTCCATAAGCCTAAGGGCAGGGGCGCCCCATGCCTAGGGCACCCAAAGCCTAAGGGCTGGGGCGCCCCAGGCCTGGGGCTCCCTTTTCCTAAGGACTGGGGAACCCCACGCCTGGGACTCCCAAAAACCAAAGGGCTGCGGCGTCCCAGGCCTGGTGCTCCCAAAACCAAAGGGCTGGGGCGCCCCAGCCATGGGGCTCCCTAAGCTTAAGGGCTGGGGCACCCAGGTAGGGCTCCCTAAGCCTAAAGGCTTTATTGCCCCACTTGGGGCTCCCTAAGCCTATGTGCTGGGGCGCCCCAGGCATGGGATTCCCTAAACCTAAGGGCTGGTGCGCCTCTGGCCTGGGGCTCCCTAAGCCTAAGGGCTGGGGCGCCCAAGGACTGGGGCTCCCTAAGCATATGGGATGGGTCCCCCCAGGCCTGGGCCTCCCTAAGCATAAGTTCTGGGGCGCCCCAGGCCAGGTGCTTCATAAGCATAAGCGCTGGGGTGCCCCAGCCCTGGGTCTCCCTTTTAAAAAGACTGGGGCACCCCATGCCTGGGGCTCCCTAAGCCGAAGGGCTGGGGCGACCCAGGCCTGGGGCTCCCAAAGCCTAAGGTCTGGGGCGCCCCAAGCCAGGGACTCCCTAAGCCTAAGGGCTGGGGCGCCCCAGGCCTGGGGCTCTCAAAGCCTAAGGGCTGGGGCGCCCCGTCCTGGGGCTTCCTATGCCTAAGGCCTGGGGGGCCCCAAGCCTGGGGCTACCTAAACATAAAGGCTGGGGTGCCCCAGTCCTGGGGCTCCTTCGCCTAAGTGTAGGGGCTCCCCAGGCCTGGGGCTCCCAAGGCCTAATGACTTGGTCGCCACAGGCCTAGGGCTCCCAAACCAAAGGGCTGGGTCACCACAGGCCTGGGGTCCCAATGCTTAAGTGCTGGTGCGCCCAAGGCCTGGGGCTCCCTAAGCCTAAGGGTTGGGGCTCCCTAGGCTGGGGTTCCAAAAGCCTAAGGGCTGGGGCACCCCAGGCCTGTGGCTCCCTAAGCCTAAGGGCTCGGGCTCCTTAGGCCTGGGGCTCCCTAAGCCTAAGGGCTGGGGCGCCCCAGCCCGGGGACCCAAAACCTAAGGGCTGGGACGCGGCAGGCCTGGGGTCCCAAATTCTAAGGGCTGGGGCGCCCCAGGCCTGGGGTCCCAAAGCCTAAGGGCTGGGGCGCCCCAGGCCTGGAGGTCCCAAAGCCAAACGGCTGGGGCGCCCCAGGCCTGGTGCTCCCAAAGCCAAAGGGCTGTGGTGCCCCAGCCATGGGGCTCCCTAAGCTTAAGGACTGGGGCGCCCAAAACCTGGGGCTCACTAAGCCTAAAGGCTTTATCGCCCCACCTGGGGCTTCCTAAGCCTAAGTGCTGGGGCGCCCCAGGCATGGGGCTGCCTAAGCCTAAGGGCTGGGGCACCCGAGGCCTGGCGCTCCCTAAGTCTAAGGGCTGGGGCGCCCCAGGCCTGGGGTCCCTAAGCCTAAGGGATCGGGCGCATCTGGCCTGGGGCTCCCAAATCCTAAGGGCTGGGGCGTCCCAGGACTGTGGCTCCTTAAGCCTAAGGGCTGGGGCGCCCCAGGCATGAGGCTCCCTAAGCCTAAGGGCTGGGGCGCCCTAGGCCTGGGGCTCCCTAACTCTAAGGGCTGGGGCGCCCAAGGACTGTGGCTCCCTAAGCCTAAGTGCTGGGGCACACCAGGCCTGGCGCTCCCTAAGCCTAAGGGCAGGGGCGCCCCAACCTGGGGTTCCCAAAGCCTAAGGGTGGGGCCCCAAGGCCTGTGGCTCACAAAGCCTAAGGGCTGTGGCCCCCCCAGTCCTGGGGCACCCAAACCTAAGGGCTGGAGCGCCACAAGCCTGCGGCTCCCAAAACCTAAGGGCTGGGGCACCCCAGACCTGGGGCTCCCTTTTCCTAAGGACTGGGGCACTGAAGGCCTGGGGCTCCCAAAATCTAAGGGCTGGGGCACCACAGGCCAGGGACTCCCTAAGCCTAATGGCTGTGGCGCCCCAGGACTGGGGCTCCCTAAGCCTAAGGGCAGGGGCGCCCGAGGCCTAGGTCACCCAAAGCCTAAGGGCTGGGGCGCCCCAGGCCTGGGGCTCCCAAAGCCAAAGGGCTGGGGAACCACAGGCCTGGGGTCTCAATGCTTAAGGGCTGGTGCGCCCAAGGCCTGGGGCTCCCTAAGCCTAAGGGTTGGGGCTCCCTAGGCTGGGGTTCCAAAAGCCTAAGGGCTGGGGCGCCCCAGGCCTGGGGCTCCCTAAGCCTAAGGGCTGGGGCTCCTCAGGCCTGGGGCTCCCTAAGCCTAAGGGCTGGGGCGCCCCAGCCCGGGGTCCCAAAACCTAAGGGCTGGGACGCTGCAGGCTTGAGGTCCCAAATTCTAAGGGCTGGGGCGCCCCAGGCCTGGGGTCCCAAAGCCTAAGGGCTGGGGGGCCCCAGGCCTGGAGATCCCAAAGCCAAAGGGCTGGGGCGCCCCAGGCCTGGTGCTCCCAAAGCCAAAGGGCTGGGGCGCCCCATGCCTGGGGTTCCCTAAGCCTAAGGGCTGGTGTGCCCCTGGCCTAGGGCTGCCTAAGCCTAAGGGCTGGGGCGCCCCATGCCTGGGGGTCCCTAAGCCTAAGGGATCGGGCGCCCCAGGCCTGGGGCTCCCAAATCCTAAGAGCTGGGGCGTCCCAGGACTGGGGCTCCTTAAACCTAAGGGCTGGGGCGCCCCAGGCATGAGGCTCCCTAAACCTAAGGGCTGGGGTGCTCTAGGCCTGGGGCTCCCTAACTCTAAGGGCTGGGGCGCCCAAGGACTGGGGCTCCCTAAACCTAAGTGCTGGGGCACACCAGGCCTAGGGCTCCCTAATACTAAGGACTAGGGTGCCCCAGTCTGGGGGCACCCAAAGCCTAAGGGCTGGAGCACCCCAAGCCTGCGGCTCCCAAAACCTAAGGGCTGGGGCGCCCCAGGCCTGGGGCTCCCTTTTCCTAAGGACTGGGGCACTCCAGGCCTGGGGCTCCCAAGCCTAAGGGCTGGGGCGCCATAGGCCTGGGCCTCCCTAAGCCTAAGGGCTGGGAGCCCCAGGCCTGGGGCTCCCTAAGCCTAAAGGCAGGGGCGCCCGAGGCCTAGGGCACCCAAAGCCTAAGGACTGGGACGCCACAGGCCTGGGCCTCCCTAAGCCTAAGGGCTGGGGTGCCCAGGCCTGGGGCTCCCTAAGCCTAAGGGCAGGGGCGCCCCAGGCCTAGGGCACACAAAGCCTAAGGGCTGGGGCACCCCGGGCCTGGGGCTCCCTTTGCCTTAGACTGGGGAACCCCAGGCCTGGGGTCCCAAAGCCTAAGGGCTGGGATGCCCCAGGCCTGGAGGTCCCAAAGCCAAAGGGCTGGGGCGCCCCATGCCTAGTGCTCCCAAAAACCAAAGGGCTGGGGCGTCCCAGGACTGGGGCTCCTTAAGCCTAAGGGGTAGAGCCCCCAGGCATGAGGCTCCCTAAGCCTTAGGGCTGGGGTGCCCTAGGCCTGGGGCTCCCTAAGCCTAAGTGCTGGGGCACACCAGGCCTGGAATCCCAAAGCCTAAGGGCTGGGGCGCCCCAATCCTGGGGCTCCCAAAGCCTCAGGGCTGGTGCGCCCCATGCTTGGGGCTTCCAAAGCCTAAGGGATGGGGCACCCCAGCCCTGGGGCTCCCTAATCTTAAGGGCTAGGGCGCCCAAGGCCTGAGGCTCCCTAAGCCTAAAGGCTTTGGTGCCCCACCTGGGTCTCCCTAAGCCTAAGTGCTGGGGCGCCCCAGGCCTTGTGCTCCCTAAGCCTAAATGCTGGGGCTCCCCAGACCTGGCGTGCCCTAAGCCTAAGGGCTGGTGCGCCCCTGGCCTGGGGCTCCCTAATCCTAAGGGCTGGGGCGCCCCAGGCCAGGGGCTCCCTAACTCTAAGGCCTCGGGCGCCCAAGGACTGGGGCTCCCTAAGCCTAAGGACTGGGGCTCCTCAGGCCTGGGGCTCCCTAAGCCTAAGGGCTGGGGCGCCCCAGCCCGGGGACCCAAAACCTAAGTGCTGGGACGCCGCAGGCCTGGGGTCCCAAATTCTAAGGGCTGGGGCGTCCCAGGCTTGGGGTCCCAAAGCCTAAGGGCTGGGGCGCCCCAGGCCTGGAGGTCCCAAAGCCAAAGGGCTGGGACGCCCCAGGCCTGGTGCTCCCAAAGCCAAAGGGCTGGGGCGCCCCAGCCATGGGGCTCCCTAGCTTAAGGACTGGGGCGCCCAAAGTCTGGGGCTCCCTAAGCCTAAAGGCTTTATCGCCCCACCTGGGGCTCCCTAAGCCTAAGGGCTGGGACGCCCCAGGCCTGGGGCTCCCTAAGCCTAAGGGCTGGGGCGCCCCAGGCCTGGGGGTCCCTAAGCCTAAGGGATCGGGCGCGCCACGCCTGGGGCTCCCAAATCCTAAGGGCTGGGGCGTCCCAGGACTGGGGCTCCTTAAGCCTAAGGGCTGGGGCGCCCCAGGCTTGAGGCTCCCTAAGCCTAAGGGCTGGGGCGCCCTAGGCCTGGGGCTCCCTACCTCTAAGGGCTGGGGCGCCCAAGGACTGTAGCTCCCTAAGCCTAAGTGCTGGGGCACACCAGGCCTGGGGCTCCCTAAGCCTAAGGGCAGGGGCGCCCCAACCTGTGGTTCCCAAAGCCTAAGGGAGGGGCACCAAGGCCTGAGGCTCACAAAGCCTAAGGCCTGGGGCCCCCCCAGTCCTGGGGCACCGAAAGCCTAAGTGCAGGAGCGTCCCAAGCCTGCGGCTCCCAAAACCTAAGGGCTGGGGCGCCCCAGACCTGGGGCTCCCTTTTCCTAAGGACTGGGGCACTCCAGGCCTGGGGCTCCCAAAGCCTAAGGGCTGGGGCACCACAGGCCTGCGCCTCCCTAAGCCTAAGGGCTGGGGCGCACCAGGCCTGGGGCTCTCTTAGCCTAAGGGCAGGGGCACCCCAAGCCTGGGGGTCCCTAAGCCTAATGGCTGTGGCGCCCCTGGCCAGGTTCTCCCTAAGCCTAAGGGTTGGGGCGCCCCAGTCCTAGGGCTCCCTAAACCTAAGGGCTGGGGCGCCCCAGTTCTGGGGCACCCAAAGCCTAAGGGCTGGAGTGCCCCAGGCTTGGGGCTCCCAAAACCTAAGGGCTGGGACTCCCTTTTCCTAAGGATTGGGGCGCCCCAGGTCTGGGGCTCCTTAAGCCTAAGGGCTGGGGCGCCCCAGGACTGGGGTCCCAAAGCCTAAGGGCTGGGGAGCCCCAGGCCTGTGGCTCCCAAAGCCTAATGGCTGGGGCTTCCAAATCCTGGGGCTCCCTAAGCCCAAGGGCTGGGGCGCCCGAGGCCTTGGGCTCCCAAAGTCTAAGGCCTGGGGTGCCCCAGTCCAGGGCTCCTTAGCATAAGTGGTAGGACCCCCAGGAATGAGGCTCCCTAAGCCTAAGGGCTGGGGCGCACTAGGCCTGGGGCTCCCTAACTCTAAGGGCTGGGGCGCCCAAGGACTGGGGCTCCCTAAGCCTAAGTGCTGGGGCACACCAGGCCTGGAGTCCCAAAGCCTAAGGGCTGGGGCGACCCAATCCTGGGGCTCCCAAAGCCTCATGGCTGGTGCGCCCCAAGCTTGGGGCTCCCAAAACCTAAGGGATGGGGCGCCCCAGCACTGGGGCTCCCTAATCTTAAGGGCTAGGGTGCCCAAGGCCTGAGGCTCCCTAAGCCTAAAGGCTTTGGCGCCCCACCTGAGGCTCCCTAAGCCTAAGTGCTGGGGCGCCCCAGGCCTTGTGCTCCCTAAGCCTAAATGCTGGGGCGCCCCAGGCCTGGGGTTCCCTAAGCCTAAGGGCTGGTGCGCCCCTGGCCTGGGGCTCCCAAAGCGTAAGGGCTGGGGTGCCCCAGTATTGGAGCTCCCAAATACTAAGGGCTGCGGCGCCCCAAGCCTGGGCCTCCTTAGCCTAAGTGCTGTAGCGCCCCAACCTGGGGCTCCCTAAGCCTAAGGGCTTGGGCGCCACAGGCCTGGGGCTCCCTAAGCCTAAGGGCTGGGGCTTCCCAGGCCTGGGGCTCACTAAGCCTAAAGGCTGGGTCGCCCCAGGTCTGGAGCTCCCAAAACCTAAGGGCTGGGGCGCCCCAGGCCTGTGGCTCCCAAAGCCTAAGACCTGGGGTGCCCCAAGCCTGGGGCTCTCAAAGCGTAAGGGCTGGGCGCGACAGGCCTGGGGCTCCCAAAACCTATGGCCTGGGGCGTCCCAGCTTGGGGCTCCCAAATCCTAAGGGCTGTGGCGCCCTAGGCCTAGGCCTCCCAAAGCCTAAGAGCTGGAGCGCCCCAGGCCTGGGGTTCCCAAAGCCTAAGGGCTGGGGCGCCCCAGGCCTGGGGCTCCCAAAGCCTAATGGTTGGGGCGCCCCGGCCTGGGGCTCCCAAAGCCTAAGGGCTGGGGCGCCCCAGGCCAGTGGGTCCCTTAACCTAAGAGCTGGGGCGCCCCATGCCTGGGGCTCCCTAAGCCGAAGGGCTGGGGCGTCGCAGGCCTTGGGCTCCCTAAGCCTAAGGGCTGGGGCGCACCCGGCCTGGGGCTCCCAAAGCTTAAGGGCGGGGGCGTCCCAGGCCTGGGACTCCCAACGCCTAAGGGCTGGGGCGCCCCAGGCCAGGGGCTCCCTAAGCCTAAGGGCTGGGGTATACCAGGTCATGGGCTCACAAAACCTAAGGGCTGGGGCTCCCCAGGCCTGGGACTCCCAAAGCCTAAGGCCTGGGGCCCAATAGGCCTGTCGCGCCCTAAGCCGAAGGGCTGGGGCGTCCCAGCCCATGGGCTCCCTAAGCCTAAGGGCTGGGTGCCCCCAGGCCTGGGGCTCACAAAGCCTAAGGGCTGGGTCGCCACAGGCCTGAAGCTCCCAAAGCCTAAGGGTTGCGGCGCCCCAATCCTGGGGCACCTAAAGCTTAAAGGCTGTGGCGCCCCAGGCCTGGGGTTCCCAAATCCTAAGGGCTGTGGCGCCCCAGGCCAGAGGGTCCCTAAGCCTAAGGGCTGGGGCGCCGCAGGGTTGGAGCTCCCAAATCCTAAGGGCTGCGGCGCCCCAAGCCTGGGCCTCCTTAAGCCTAAAGGATGTCGCGCCCCAACCTGGGGCTCCCTAAGCCTAGGGCTGGAGCGCCCAAGACCTGGGGCTCCCTAAGCCTAAGGGCTGGGGCACCACAGGTCTGGGGCTCCCAAAGCCTAAGGGCTGGTGCTACCCAGTCCTGGGGCTCCCTAAGCCAAAAGGCTGGGGTGCCCCAGGTCTGGAGCTCCCAAAGCCCAATGGCTGGGGAGTCCCAGGCCTGGGGTTCCCTAAGCCTAAGTGCTGGGGCGCCCAGGGCTGGGGCTCCCTAAGTCTAAGGGTTGGGCAGCCCCAGGCCTGGGGCTCCCTAAGCCTATGTCAGGGCGCCCCAGGACTGGGCTCCCAAAGCCTAAGGGATGGGGCGCCACAGATCTGGGCCTTCCAAAGCATAAGGGCTGGGGCACCCCAAGACTGGGGCGCCCAAAGCCTAAGGGCTGGGGCGCCCCATGCCTGGGCTCCGAAAGCCTATGAGCTGGGGTGCCCCAGGGCTGGGGCTACCTAAGCCTAAGGGCTGGGGCGCCCCAGGCCTGGGACTTCCAAAGCCCAAGTGCTGGGGCGACCAGGGCTTGGGCTCCCAAAGCCTAAGGGCTGGGGTGCCCCAGGGCTAGGGCTCCCAGTCTAAGGGCTGGGGCACCGCAGACCTGGGCCTCCCAAAGCCTAAGGGCTTGGGCGCCCCAGGCTTGGGCTCCCAAAGCCTAAGGGCTGGGGCTCCCTAAGCCTAAGGGCTGGGGCGTACCAGGCCTGGGGCTCCCTATGCCGAAGGGCTGGGGCGCCCTAGGACTGTCGCGCCCTAAGCCGAAAGGCTGGGGCGTCCCAGGCCATGGGCTCCCTAAGCCTACGGGCAGGGACGACTCAGGTCTGGGGCTCCCTAAGCCTAAGAGCTGGTCCCCCCAGGCCTGGGGCTCCCTAAGCCTAAGGGCTGGGGCGCCCCAGGCGTGGGGCTCCCAAAGCCTAAGCGCTGGGGAGCCACAGGCCTGGAGCTCCCAAAGCCTAAGGGCTGGGGCGCCCCGATTGGGCTCCCAAAACCTACGGGCTGAGGCGCCCCAGGCCAGGGGCTCCCTAAACCTAAGGGCTGGGGTGCCCCAGGCCTGGGGTTCCCTAAGCCGAAGGGCTGGGGCGTCGCAGGCCTTGGGCTCCCGAAGCCTAAGGGCTGGGGTGCCCCTGGCCTGGGGCTCCCAAAGTCTAAGGGCTGGGGCGCCCCAGGCCTGGGGCTCCGTAAGCCTAAGGGCTGGGGCGCCCCAGCGCTGGGGCCCCGAAAGCCTAAGGGCTGGGGCGTCGCAGGCCTTGGGCTCCCGAAGCTTAAGGGCTGGGGCGCCCCAGGCCTGGGGCTCCCAAACCCTAAGGGCTGGGGCGCCCCAGGCCGGGGGCTCCCAAAACCTAAGGGCTGGGGCGCCCCAGGCCAGGGGCTCCCTAAACCTAAGAGCTGGGGCGTACCAGGCCTGGGACTCCCAAACCTAATGGCTGGGGTGACCCAGGCCTGGGGCTACCAAAACTTAAGGGCTGGGGTAACCTAGGCCTGTCGTGCCTTAAGCCGTAGGGCTGGGGCGTTTCAGGCCATGGGCTCCCTAACCCTAAGGGCTGGGGCACCACAAGCCTGGGGCTCCCTATGCCTAAGGGCTGGGAAGCCCCAGGCCTAGGGCTCCGAAAGGCTGGGTGCCCCCAGGCCAGGGGCTCCCTAAGCCTAAGGGCTGGGGCGCCCCAGGCGTGGGGCTCCCAAAGCCTAAGCGCTGGGGCGCCCCAGGCCTGGGTCTCCCAAAGCCTAAGGGCTGTGGCGCCCCGGCCGGGGAACCCAAAGCCTAAGGCCTGAGGCGCCCCAGGCCAGGCGGTCTCTAAACCTAAGGGCTGGGGCGCCCCAGGCCGGGGGCTCCCTAAGCCGAAGGGCTGGGGCGCCCTAGGCCTGGGGCACCCAAAGCCTAAGGGCTGTGGCGCCCCAGGCCTGGGGCTTCATAAGCCTAAGGGCTGGGTTGCCCCAGGCCTGGGGCTCCCAAAGCCTAAGGGCTGGGGCGTTGCAGGCCTTGGGCTCCCGAAGCCTAAGGGCTGGGGCGTTACAGGCCATGGGCTCCCTATGCCTTAGGGCAGGGTGCCCCCAGGCCTGGGGCGCCCGAAGCCTCAGGGCTGGGGCACCACAGGCCTGGAGCTCCCACAGCCTAAGGGCTGGGGGCCCCAGGCCTGGGGCACCCAAAGCCTAAGGGCTGGGGCGCCCCTGTCCTGGGGCTCCCAAAGCCTAAGGGCTGGGGTGCCCAAGGCCTGGGGCTCCCTAAGACAAAGGGCTGTGGCGCCCCAGGCCAGAGGCTCCCTAAGTCTATGGGTTGCGGCGCCCCAGGCCTGGGGCTCCCTAAGACTAAGGGCTGGTGCGCCCCAGGCTGAGGCTCCCAAAGCCTAAGTGCTGGGGTGCCCCAGGCCTGGTGCTCCCAAAACTTAAGGGCTGGGGCGCCCCAGGCTTGGGCTCCCAAAGCCTAAGGGCTGGGGCGCCCCAGGCCTGGGGCTCCCAAAATCTAAGGGCTGGGGCTCCCCGGCCAGGGGCTCCAAAATCCTAAGGGCTGGGGCGCCCCAGGCCAGGGATCCCTAAGCCTAAGGGCTGGGGCACCCCAGACCTGGTACTCCCTATGCGGAAGGGCTCGGGCGCCCTAGTCCTGGGGCGCCCAAAGCCTAAGGGCTATGGCGCCCCAGCCTGTGGCTCCCTAAGCCTAAGGGCTGGGGCACCCCAGGCCTGGGGCTCCCTAAGCCTAAGGGCTGGGAAGCCCCAGGCCTGGGGCTCCCTAAGCCGAAGAGCTGGGTGCCCCCAGGCCTGGGGCTGCCTAAGCCTAAGGGCTGGGGCGCCCCAGGCCTGTGGCTCCCAAAGTCTAATAGCTGGGCGCCACAGGCCTGGGGCTCCCAAAACCTATGGGCTGGAGCTCCCCAGGCCTGGGGTTCCCAAAGCCTAAGGGCTGGGGCGCCAGAGGCCTGGTGTTCCTAAAGCCTAAGGGTTGGGGCGCACCGGCCTGGGGCTCCCAAACCTAAGGGCGGGGGCGCAACGGCCTGGGGCTCCCTAAGCCTAAGACTGGGGCACCATAGGCCTGGGGCGCCCAAAGCCTAAGGGCTGTGGCTCCCCAGGCCTGGGGCTCCGTAAGCCTAAGGGCTTGGGCGCCCCAGGCCTGGGTCTCACGAAACCTAAGGGATGGGGCATCACAGGATTGGGCTCCCTAAGCCTAAGGGCTGGGGCGCCCCAGGCCTGGGGCTCCCAAATCCTAAGGGCGGGGACGCCCCAGGCCTGGGGGTTCCAAAGCCTAAGGGCAGGGGTGCCCCAGGCCTGGGGCTCCGTTATCCTAAGCGCTGGGGCGTACCTGGCCTGGGGCTCCCAAAGCCTAAGGGCTGGGGCGCCCCAGGCCTGGGACTCCCAAAACCTAAGGGCTGGGGTGCCCCAAGCCTGGTGCTCCCAAAGCCTAAGGGCTGGGGCGCCCTAGTCCTGTCGCGCCCTAAGCCGAAGGGCTGGGGCGTCCCAGGGTATGGGATCCCTAAGGCTAAGGGCTGGGGAGCCCCAGGACTGGGGCTCCCTAAGCCTAAGGGCTGGGGAGCCCCAGGCCTGGGGCACCCTATGTCGAAGGACTGGGTGCCTTCAGGCCTGAGGCTCCCTAAGACTAAGGGCTGTGGCGTCCCAGGCGTGGGGATCCAAAAGCCTAAGCGCTTGGGTGCCCCAGGCCTGGGGCTCCCAAAGCCTAAGGGCTGGGGCGCCCCAGGCCAGGGGCTCCCTAAACCTAAGAGCTGGGGCGCCCCAGGCCTGGGGCTCCCTAAGCCGAAGGGCTGGGGCACCCCAGGCCTGGGGCTCCCTAAGCCTAAGGGCTGGGACACCCCAGGCCTGGGGCTCCCTAAGCCGAAGAGCTGGGTCCCCCCAGGCCTGGGGCTGCCTAAGCCTAAGGGCTGGGGCGCCCCAGGCCTGTGGCTCCCAAAGTCAAATAGCTGGGCGCCACAGGCCTGGGGCTCCCAAAACCTATGGGCTGGAGCTCCCCAGGCCTGGGGTTCCCAAAGCCTAAGGGCTGGGGCGCCACAGGCCTGGTGTTCCTAAAGCCTAAGGGTTGGGGCGCACCGGCCTGGGGCTCCCAAACCTAAGGGCGGGGGCGCAACGGCCTGGGGCTCCCTAAGCCTAAGACTGGGGCGCCATAGGCCTGGGGCGCCCAAAGCCTAAGGGCTGTGGCGCCCCAGGCCTGGGGCTCCGTAAGCCTAAGGTCTTGGGCGCCCCAGGATGGGTCTCCCGAAACCTAAGGGATGGGGCATCACAGGATTGGGCTCCCTAAGCCTAAGGGCTGGGGCGCCCCAGGCCTGGGGCTCCCAAATCCTCAGGGCGGGGACGCCCCAGGCCTGGGGGTTCCAAAGCCTAAGGGCAGGGGTGCCCCAGGCCTGGGGCTCCGTTATCCTAAGCGCTGGGGCGTACCTGGCCTGGGGCTCCCAAAGCCTAAGGGCTGGGGCGCCCAGGCCTGGGACTCCCAAAACCTAAGGGCTGGGGTGCCCCAAGTCTGGGGCTCCCAAAGCCTAAGGGCTGGGGCGCCCTAGTCCTGTTGCGACCTAAGCCGAAGGGCTGGGGCGTCCCAGGGTATGGGATCCCTAAGGGTAAGGGCTGGGCAGCCCCTGGACTGGGGCTCCCTAAGCCTAAGGGCTGGGGAGCCCCAGGCCTGGGGCACCCTATGTCGAAGGACTGGGTGCCGCCAGGCCTGAGGCTCCCTAAGACTAAGGGCTGTGGCGTCCCAGGCTTGGGGATCCAAAAGCCTAAGCGCTTGGGCGCCCCAGGCCTGGGGCTCCCAAAGCCTAAGGGCTGGGGCGCCCCAGGCCAGGGGCTCCCTATACCTAAGAGTTGGGGCGCCCCAGGCCTGGGGCTCCCTAAGCCGAAGGGCTGGGACGTCGCAGGCCTTGGGCTCCCTAAGCCTAAGGGTTGGGGCGCACCTGGCCTGGGCCTCCCAAAGCCTAAGGCGGGTGCGTCCCAGGCCTGGGGCTCCCAAAGCCTAAGGGCTGCGGCGCCCCAGGCCAGGGGCTCCCTAAGCCTAAGGGCTGGGGTATACCAGGCCATGGGCTCCCAAAACCTAAGGGCTGGGTCTCCCCAGGCCTGGGACTCCCAAAGCCTAAGGCCTGGAGCGCACTAGGCCTGTCGCGCCCTAGGCCGAAGGGCTGGGGCGTCCCAGGCCATGGGCTCCCTAAGCCTAAGGGCTGGGTGCCCCCAGGCCTGGGGCTCCCAAAGCCTAAGGGCTTGGGCGCCACAGGACTGAAGCTCCCAAAGCCTAAGGGTTGGGGCGCCCCAAGCCGGGGGCACCTAAAGCCTAAGGCTGGGGCGCCCCAGGCCTGGGGTTCCCAAATCCTAAGGGCTGTGGCGCCCCAAGCCGAGGCTCCCTAAGCCTAAGGGCTGGGGCGCCCAAGGCGTGGGGCTCCCTAAGCCTAATGGCTGGGGTGCCCGAGGGTTGGAGCTCCCAAATCCTAAGGGCTGCGGTGCCCCAAGCCTGGGCCTCCTTAAGCCTAAATGATGTAGCGCCCCAACCTGGGGCTCCCTAAGCCTAGGCCTGGGCGCCCAAGACCTGGGGCTCCCTAAGCCTAAGGGATGGGGCGCCACAGGCCTAGGGCTCCCAAAGGCTAAGGGCTGGTGCTTCCCAGTCCTGGGGCTCCCTAAGCCAAAAGGCTGGAGTGCCCCAGGTCTGGAACTCCCAAAGCCCAAGAGCTGGGGTACCCCAGGCCTGGGGCTACCTAAGCCTAAGAGCTGGGGCGCCCAGGGCTGGGGCTCCCTAAGCCTAAAGGTTGGGCCGCCCCAGGCCTGGGGCTCCCTAAGCCTAAGGGCAGGGCGCCCCAGGCCTGGGGCTCCCAAAACCTAAGGGCTGGGGGGGCCGCAGACGTGGGCCTTCCAAAGCCTAAGGGCTGGGGCACCCCAAGACTGGTGCTCCCAAAGCCTAAGGGCTGGGGCGCCCCATGCCTGGGGCTCCCAAAGCCTAAGACCTGGGGTGGCCCAGGGCTTGGGCTACCTAAGCCTAAGGGCTGGGGCGCCCCAGGCCTGGGACTTCCAAAGCCTAAGTGCTGGGGCGCCCAGGGCTTGGGCTCCCAAAGCCTAAGGGCTGGGGTGCCCCAGGGCTAGGGCTCCCAGTCTAAGGGCTGGGGCGCCCCAGGCCTGGGGCTCCCTAAGCCTAAGGGCTGGGGCGTACCAGGCCTGGGGTTCCCTATGCCGAAGGGCTGGGGCACCCTAGGACTGTCGCGCCCTAAACCGAAGGGCTGGGGCGTCCCAGGCCATGGGCTCCCTAAGCCTAAGGGCAGGGACGACTCAGGCCTGGGGCTTCCTAAGTCGACGTGCTGGGTATCCCCAGGCTGGGGCTCCCTAAGTCTAAGGGCAAGGGCGCCCCAGGCGTGGGGCTCCCAAAGCCTAAGGGCTGGGGCGCCACAGGCCTGGGGCTCCCAAAGCCTAAGGGTTGGGGCGCCCCAGGCCAGGGGCTCCCTAAACCTAAGGGCTGGGGCGTACCAGGCTTGGGACTCCCAAACATAAGGGCTGGGGTGCCCCATTCCTGGGGCTCACAAAGTCTTAAGGCTGGGGCAACCTAAGCCTGTCGCGCCTTAAGCGGAAGGGCTGGGGCGTCCCAGGCCATGGGTTCCCTAAGCCTAAGGGTTGGGCGCTCCAGGCCTGGGGCTCCCCATGCCTAAGGGCTGGGAAGCCTCAGGCCTGAGGCTCCGAAAGGCTGGGTGCCCCCAGGCCTGGAGCTCCCTAAGCCTAAGAGCTGGGGCGCCCCAGGCTTGGGGCTCCCAAAGCCTAAGCGCTGGGGCGCCCTAGGCCTGGGGCTCCCAAAGCCTAAGGGCTGTGTCGCCCCGGTGGGGCTCGCAAAGCCTAAGGGCCGAGGCGCCCCATGCCAGGGGCTCCCTAAACCTAAGGGCTGGGGTGCCCCAGGCCTGGGGCTCCCTAAGCCGAAGGGTGGGGCGCCCTAGGCCTGGGGCACCCAAAGCCTAAGGGCTATGGCGCCTCAGGCCTGGGGCTCTGTAAGACTAAGGGCTGGGGCGCCCCATGCCTGGGGCTCCCAAAGTCTAAGGGCTGGTGCCCCCCAAGGTTTGGGCTCCCAAAGCCTAAGGGCTGGGGCGCCCCAGGCTTGGGCTCCCAAAGCCTAAGGGCTGGGGAGCCCCAGGCCTGGGGCTCCCAAAGTCTAAGGGCTGGGGCGCCCCGGCCAGGGGATCCAAAAGCCTAAGGGCTGGGGCGCCCCAGGCCAGGGATCCCAATGCCTAAGGGCTATGGCGCCCCAGCCTGGGGCTCCCTAAGCTTAAGGGCTGGGGCGCTTGAGGCTTGGGGCTCCCAAAGCCTAAGGGCTGGGGCGTCGCAGGCCTTGGGCTCCCTAAGCCTAAGGGCTGGGGAGTCCCAGGCCTGGGGCTCCCAAAGCCTAAGGGCTGGGGCAACCCAGGATTGGGGCTCCCAAAGCCTAAGGGCTGGGGCGCCCCAGTCCAGGGGTTCCCTAAGCCTAAGGGCTGGGGCGTCCAGACTTGGGGCACCCAAAATTTAAGGGTTGGGGCGCCCAAGGTCTGGGAAACCCAATACCTAACCGCTGGGGCGCCACACGCCTGGGGCTCCCTAAGCCTTAGGGCTGGGACGCCCCAGGCCTGGGGCTCCCTAAGCCGAAGATCTGCGTCCCCCCAGCCCTGGGGCTCCCAAAGCCTAAGGGCTGGGTCGTCGCAGGCCTGGGGCTCCCAAAGCCTAAGGGCTGGGTCGTCGCAGGCCTTGAGCTCCCTAACCCTAAGGGCTGGAGCGCCCCAGGCCTGGGGCTCCCACATCCTAAGTGCGGGGGCACCCCAAGCCTGGGGCTCCCAAAGCCTAAGGGCTGGGGTGCCCCATTCCTGGGGCTCCCAAAGTCTAAGGGCTAGGGCGCCCTAGGCCTGTCGCGCCCTAGCCAAAGGGCTGGGGCGTTTCAGGCCATGGACTCCCTAAGCCTAAGGGCTGGGGCGCCCTAGGCCTGGGGCTCCCTATGCCTACGGGCTGGGAAGCCCCAGGCCTGGGGCTTCGAAAGGCTGGGTGCCCCCAGGCCTGGGGCTCCCTAAGGCTAAGGGCTGGGGTGCCCCAGGCGTGGGGCTCCCAAAGCCTAAGCGCTGGGGTGCCCCAGGCCTGGGGCTCCCAAAGCCTAAGGGCTGTGGCGCCCCGGCTGGGGCTCCCAAAGCCTAAGGGCTGGGGCGTCGCCGGCCTTGGGCTCCGGAAGCCTAAGGGCTGGGGCGTCAGAGGCCATGGCATCCCTATGCCTTTGTGCTGGGTGCCCCCAGGCCTGGGGCTCCCAAAGCCTCAGGGCGGGGGCGCCCCAGGCCTGGGGCTCCCAAAGCCTAAGGGCTGGGGCGCCCCAGGCCTGGGGTTCCCAAAGCCTAAGGGCTGGGTCGCCCCAGGCCTGGGGATCCCTAAGACAAAGGGCTGTGGCGCCCCAGGCCAGAGGCTCCCTAAGTCTAAGGGTTGGGGCGCCCCAGGCCTGGGGCTCCCTAAGCCTAAAGGCTGGGGCGCCCCAGGCTGGGGATCCCAAAGCCTAAGGGCTGGGGTGCCCCAGGCCTGGTGCTCCGAAAACCTAAGTGCTGGGGCGCCTCAGGCCTGGGGCTCCCTATGCCGAAGGGCTGGGGAGCCCTAGGCCTGGGGCTCCCAAAGCCAAAGGTTTAGGGTGCCTCAGGCCTGGGGCTCCCAAAGCCTAACGGCTGGGGTGCCCCAGGCCTGGGGCTCCCAAAGTCTAAGGGCTGGTGCGCCCCAAGGTTTGGGCTCCCAAAGCCTAAGGGCTATGGCGCCCCAGCCTGGGGCTCCCTAAGCCGAAGGGCTAGGGCGCTTGAGGCTTGGGGCTCCCAAAGACTAAGGGCTGGGGCGTCGCAGGCCTTGGGCTCCCTAAGCCTAAGGGCTGGGGAGTCCCAGGCCTGGGGCTCCCAAAGCCTAAGGGCTGGGGCAACCCAGGATTGGGGCTCCCAAAGCCTAAGGGCTGGGGCACCCCAGTCCAGGGGCTCCCTAAGCCTAAGGGCTGGGGCGTCCAGGCTTGGGGCTCGCAAAACTTAAGGGTTGGGGCGCCCCAGGTCTGGGAAACCCCATACCTAACAGCTGGGGCACCACACGCCTGGGGTTCCCTAAGCCTTAGGGCTGGGACGCCCCAGTCCTGGGGCTCCCTAAGCCGAAGAGCTGCGTCCCCCCAGGCCTGGGGCTCCCTAAGCCTAATGGCTGGGGCGCACCGGCCTGGTTCTCACAAGCCTAAGTACTGGGGCGCAACGGCCTGGGGCTCCCTAAGCCTAAGGTTTCTGGCATCGCAGGATTGGGCTCCCTAAGCCTAAGGGCTGGGGCGCCCCAGGCCAGGGGCTCCCTTATCCTAAGGGCTGGGGTGTACCTGGCCCTGGGCTCCCAAAGCCTAAGGGCTGGGGCGCCCCGGGCCTGGGACACCCAAAGCCTAAAGGCTGGGGTGCCACAAGCGTGGGGCTCCCTTATCCTAAGGGCTAGGGCGTCCCAGGGTATGGGATCCCTAAGCCTAAGGGCTGGGGAGCCCCAGGCCTGGGGCTTCCTAAGCCTAAGTGCTGGGACGCCCCAGGCCTGGGGCACCCTAAGTCGAAGGGCTGGGTGCCCTCAGGCCTGAGGCTCCCTAAGCCTAAGGGCTGGGGCGTCGCAGGCCTTGGGCTCCCTAAGCCTAAGGGCTGGGGAGTCCCAGGCCTGGGGTTCCCAAAGCCTAAGGGCTGGGGCAACCCAGGATTGGGGCTCCCAAAGCCTAAGCGTTGGGGCGCCCCAGGCCTGGGGCTCCCAAAGCCTAATGGCTGGGGCGCCCCAGGCCTGGGGCTCGCAAAGCCGAAGGGCAAAGGCGCCCCAGTCCTAGGGCTCCCTAAACCTATGGGTTGGGGCGCCCCATGCCTGGGGCTCCCAAAGCCTAAGGGCTCGGGTGCCCCAGGCCAGGGGCTCTCTAAGCCTAAGGGCTGGGGCGTACCAGGCCTGGGGCTCCCTAAGCCTAAGGGCTGGGACGCCTCAGGCCTGGGGCTCCCTAATCCTAAGGGCTGGGTAGCCCCAGGACTCGGCCTCCCAAAGCCTAAGGGCTGGGGCGACCCAGGCTGGGGCTCCCAAAGCCTAAGGGTTGTGACGCCCCAGGCCAGGGGCTCCCTAAACCACAGGGCTGGGGCGCCCTAGGTCTGGGTGGCCCAAAGCCTAAGGGCTGTTGCGCCCCAGGCCTGGGGCTCTTTAAGCATAAGGGCTGGGGCACCCCAGGCCTGGGACTCCCAAATCCTAAGGGCAGGGGCGCCCCAGGCATGGGGAACCCAAAGTCTAAGGGCTGGGACGCCCCAGGCTAGGGACAACCTAATCCTAAGGGCTGGGGCGTACCTGGCCTGGGGCTCCCACAGCCTAAGGGCTTGGGCGCCCCAGGCCTGGGACTCCCAAAGCCTAACGGCTGGCGTGCCCCTGGAGAGGGGCTCCCAAAGCCTGAGGGCTGGGGCGCCCTAGGTCTGTCGCGCCCTAAGCCGAAGGGTTGGGGCGTCCCAGGCTATAGGCTCCCTAAGCCTAAGGGCTTGGGCGCCCCAGGCCTGGGGCTCCCTAAGCCTAAGGGCTGGGAAGCCCCAGGCCTGGGGCTCCCTAAGTCGAAGGGCTGGGTGCCCCCAGGCCTGGGGCTCCCTAAGCCTAAGCGCTGGGGCGCCCCAGGCCTGTGGCTCCCAAAGACTAAGAGCTGGGACGCCCCAAGCCTGGGGCTCTCAAACCCTAAGGGCTGGGCGCCCCAGGCCTGGGGCTCCCAAAACCTATGGGCTGGGGCGTCCTAGCCTTGGGCTCCCAAATCCTAAGGGTTGGGGCGCCCCAGGCCTTGGGCTTCCAAAGCCTAAGGGCTGGGGCGCCCCAGGCCTGGGGCTCCCAAAGCCTAAGGGCTGGGGCGCCCCAAGCCTGGGGCTGCCAAAACCTAAGGGCTGGGTCGCACCAGGCTTGGGACTCCCAAAGCCTAAGTGCTGGCGTGCCACAGGCCTGGGGCCCCCAAATCCTAAGGGCGGGGGCGCCCCAGGCCAGGGGGTCCCTAATCCTAAGGGCAGGGGTGTACCTGGCCTGGGGCTCCCAAAGCCTAAGGGCTTGGGAGCCCCATGCCTGGGACTCCTAAAGCTAAAGGGCCGGTGTGCCACAGGCCTGGAGCTCCCAAAACCTGAGGGATGGGGCGCCCTAGGTCTGTCGCGCCCTAAGCCGAAGGGCTGGGGGGTCCCAGCCTGGGGCTCCCAAATCGTAAGGTTGGGGGCGCCCCAGGCCTGGAGCTCCCAAAGACTAAGGGCTGTGGCGCCCCTGGCCTGGGGCTCCCAAAGTCTAAGGGGTGGGGCGCCCCAGGACAGGAGCTCCCAAAGCCTAAGGGCTGTGGCGCCCCAGGCCTGGGGCTCTTTAAGCCTAAGGGCTGGGGCACCCCAGGCCTGGGACTCCCAAATCCTTAGGGCGGGGGCGCCCCAGGCATGGGGCTCCCAAAGTCTAAGGGCTGGGGCGCCCCAGGCCAGGGACACCCTAATCCTAAGGGCTGGGGCGTACCTGGCCTGGGGCTCCTAAAGCCTAAGGGCTTGGGCGCCCAGGCCTGGGACTCCCAAAGCCTAAGGGCTGGCGTGCCCCAGGCCAGGGGCTCCCAAAGCCTGTGGGGTGGGGCGCCCTAGGTCTGTCGCGCCCTAAGCCGAAGGGTTGGGGCGTCCCAGGCTATAGGCTCCCTAAGCCTAAGGGCTGGGGCGCCCCAGGTCTGGGGCTCCCTAAGCCTAAGGCCTGGGACGCCCCAGGCCTGGGGCTCCCTAAGCCGAAGGGCTGGGTGTCCCCAGGCCTGGGGCTCCCTAAGCCTAAGCGCTGGGGCGCCCCAGGCCTGTGGCTCCCAAAGACTAAGAGCTGGGGCGCCCCAAGCCTGGGGCTCTTAAACCCTAAGGGCTGGGCGCCCCAGGCCTGGGGCTCCCAAAACCTATGGGCTGGGGCGTCCCAGCCTTGGGCTCCCAAATCCTAAGGGTTGGGGCGCCCCAGGCCTTGGACTTCCAAAGCCTAAGGGCTGGGGCGCCCCAGGCCTGGGACTCCTAAAGCCTAAGGGCTGGGGCGCCCCAAGCCTGGGGCTCCCAAAACCTAAGGGCTGGGTCGCACCAGGCTTGGGCTCCCAAAGCCTAACGGCTGGGGCGCCCCAGGCCAGGGGCTCCCTAAGCCGGAGGGCTGGGGCGCCCTAGGTCTGGGGCGCCCAAATCCTAAGGGCGGGGGCGCCCCAGGCCATGGGGTCCCTAATCCTAAGGGCTGGGGTATACCTGGCCTGGGGCTCCCAAAGCCTAAGGGCTTGGGCGCCCCAGGCCTGGGACTCCCAAAGCCTAAGTGCTGGCGTGCCACAGGCCTGGGGCTCCCAAAACCTGAGGGATGGGGCGCCCTCGGTCTGTCGCGCCCTAAGCCGAAGGGCTGGGGCGTCCCAGCCTGGGGCTCCCAAATCTTAAGGGCTGGGGAGCCCCACGCCTGGGGCGCCCAAAGCCTAAGGGCGGGGGCGCCCCAGGCCTGGAGCTCCCAAAGCCTAAGGGCTGGGGTGCCCCGGGCCTGGGGCTCCCAAAGTCTCAGGGGTGGGGTGCCCCAGGCCAGGGGCTCTCAAAGTCTAAGGGCTGGGGCGCCCCAGGCCACGGGCTCCGTAAGCCTAAGGCCTGGGGCTCCCTAAGCCTAAGGGCTAGGGCTTACCAGGCCTGGGACTCCCAAAGCCTAAGGGCTGGGGCGCCCCAGGCCTGGGGCTCCAAAAGCCTAAGGGCTAGGGCACCCCAGGCTTTGGCTCCCAAAACCTAAGGGCTGGGTCGCACCAGGCTTGGGCTGCCAAAGCCTAATGGCTGGGGCGCCCCCGGGATGGTGCTCCCAAAGCCTAAGGGCTGGGAGGCCCCAGGCCAGGGGCTCCCTAATCCAAAGGGCTGTGGCGCCCTAGGTCTGGTGCGCCCAAAGCCTAAGGGCTGTGGCGCCCCAGGACTAGGGCTCCGTAAGCCTAAGTGCTGGGGCACCCCAGGCCTGGGGCTCCCAAAACCTAAGAGCTGGGGCGTACCTGGCCTGGGGCTCCCAAAGACTAAGGGCGTGGGCGCCCCAGGCCTGGGACTCCCAAAGCCTAAGAGCTGGCGTGCCCCAGGCCTGGGGCTCCCAAAGCCAGAGGGCTGGGGCGCCCTAGGTCTGTCGCGCCCTAAGCTTAAGGGCTGGGACTCCCCAGGCCTGGGGATCCCTAAGCCGAAGGGCTGGGTGCCCCCAGGCCTGGGCCTCCCTAAGCCTAAGCGCTGGGGCTCCCCAGGCCTGTGGCTCCCAAAACCTAAGAGCTGGGGCGCCCCAACCTGGGCTCTCAAACCCTAAGGGCTGGGCGCCCCAGGCCTGTGGCTCCCAAAACCTAAGGACTGTGGCGTCCCAGCCTGGGGCTCCCCAATCCTAAGGGTTGGGGCGCCCCAGGTCTGGGGCTTCCAAAGCCTAAGGGCTGGGCCGCCCCAGGCATGGGGCTCATAAAGCCTAAGGGCTGGGGCGCCCCAGGCTTTGGCTCCCAAAACCTAAGGGCTGGGTCGCACCAGGCTTGGGCTCCCAAAGCCTAACGTATGGGGAACCCCTGGCCTGGGCTCCCAAAGACTAAGGGCAGGGGAGCCCCAGGCCAGAGGCTCCCTAAGCCGAAGGGCTGGGGCTCCCTAGGTCTGGGGCGCCCAAAGCCTAAGGGCGGTGGTGCCCCAGGCCTGCGGCTCCGTAAGCCTAAGGGCTGGTGCACTCCAGGCCTGGGGCTCCCAATTCCTAAGGGCGGGGGCGCCCCAGGCCAGGGGGTCCCTAATCCTAAGGGCTGGGGCGTACCTGGCCTGGGGCTCCCAAAGCCTAAGGGCTGGGGCATACCAGGCCTTGGGCTCTCAAAGCCTAAGGGCTGGGGCGCCCAAGGCCTGGGACTCCCAAAGCCTAAGGGCTGGCGTGCCCATGCCTGGGGCTCCCAAAGCCTGAGGGCTGGGGCGCCCTAAGTCTGTCGCGCCCTAAGCCGAAGGGCTGGGGCGTCCCAGCTTGAGGCTCCCAAATACTAAGGGCTGGGGCGCCCAGGCCTGGGGCTCCCAAAGCCTAAGGGCTGGGGCGCCCCAGGCCAGGGGCTCCCTAAGCCTAAGGCTGGGGCTACCTAAGCCTAAGGGCTGGTGCGCCCCAGGCCTGGGGCTCCTTAAGCCTAATGGCTGGGACGCCCCTGGCCTGGGGCTCCTTAAGCCGAAGAGATGGGCGCCCCATGCCTGGGGCTCCCAAAGCCTATGGGCTTTGGTGCCCCAGGCCAGGGGTTCCCTAAGCCTAAGAGCTGGGGCGCCCCAAGCGTGGGTCTCTCAAAGCCTAAGGGCTTGGGCGCCTAGGCCTGGGGCTCCCAAAGCCTAAGGGTTAGGGCGCCCCAGGCTTTGGCTCCCAAAACCTAAGGGCTGGTCGCACCAGGTTTGGGCTGCTAAAGCCTAACGGCTGGGGCGCCCCCGGGCTGGGGCTCCCAAAGCCTAAGGGCTGGGACGCCCCAGGCCAGGGGCTCCCTAAGCCAAAGGGCTGGGTCACCCTAGGTCTGCGGCGCCCAAAGCCTAAGGGCTGTGCCGCCCTAGGCCTGGGGCTCCGTAAGCCTAAGGGCTGGGGCACCCCAGGCCTGGGGCTCCCAAATCCTAAGGGTGGGGGCGCCCCAAGCCTGGGGCTCCCAAAACCTAAGGGCTGGGGCCCCCCAGGCCAGGGGCTCCCTAATCCTAAGGGCTGGGGCATACGTAGCCTGGGGCTCCCAAAGCCTAAGGGCTTGGGCTCCCCAGGCCTGGGACTCCCAAAGCCTAAGGGCTGGTGCACCCCAGGCCTGGGGCTCCCAACTCCTACGGGCGGGGGCGCCCCAGGCCAGGGGGTCCCTAATCCTAAGGGCTGGGGCGTACCTGGCCTGGGGCTCCCAAAGCCTAAGGGCTGGTGCATACCAGGCCTTGGGCTCTCAAAGCCTAAGGACTGGGGCCCCCAAGGCCTGGGACTCCCAAAGCCTAAGGGCTGGCGTGCCACAGGCCAGGGGCTCCCAAAGCCTGAGGGCTGGGGCGCCCTAGGTCTGTCGCGCCCTACGACGAAGGGCTGGGGCATCCCAGGCTATAGGCTCACTAAGCCTAAGGGCTGGGACGCCCCAGGCCTGGGGCTCCCTAAGCCGAACGGCTGGGTGCCCCCAGGCCTGGGGCTCCCTAGCCTAAGCGCTGGGGTGCCCCAGGCCTGTGGCTCCCAAAGCCTAAGAGCTGGGGCGCCCCAAGCCTGGGGCTCTCAAACCCTAAGGGCTGGGGGTCCCAGACCTGGGGCTCCCAAAACCTATGGGCTGGGGCTTCCCAGCCTGGGGCTCCCAAAGCCTAAGGTTTTGAGCGCCCCAGGCCTGGGACTCCCAAAGCCTAAGGGCTGGCGTGCCACAGGCCTGGGGCTTCCAAAGCCTAAGGGCTGGGGCGCCCTAGGTCTGTCGCGCCCTAAGCCGAAGGGCTGGGGCGTCCCAGGCCATAGGCTCCCTAAGCCTAAGGGCTGGGGCTCCCAAAGCCTAAGGCTGGTGCGCCCCGGCCTGGGGCTCCCAAAGCCTAAGGGCTGGGGCGCCCCAGGCCAGGGGCACCCTAAACCTAAGGGCGGGGGCGCCCCAGGCCTGGGGCTCCCTAAGCCGAAGGGCTGTGACGCCCAGGTCTGGGACTCCCTAAGCCGAAGGGCTGGGATCCCCTAAGCCTGGGGCTCTCAAAGCATAAGGGCTGGAGCACCACAGGCCTGGAGCTCCCAAAGACTAAGGGATGGGGCGCCCGAGGCCTGGGGCACCCAAAGCCTAAGGGCTGGGGTGCCCCAGGCCTGGGGCTCCCTAAGCCTAAGGGTTTGGGCGTACCAGGCCTGGGACTCCCAGCCTAAGGGCTGTGGCGCCTAGGTCTGGAACTCCCAAAGCCTAAGGGCTGGGGCGCCCCGAGCCTGGGGCTCCCTAAGCCTAAGGGCAGGGACGCCCCAGGCCTGGGGCTCCCTAAGCCAAAGAGTTGGGTCCCCCCAGGGCCTGGGGCTCCATAAGCCTAAGGGCTGTGGCGCCCAAGGCCTGTGGCTCTAAAAGCCTAAGAGTTGGGGCGCCCCAAATCTGGGGCTCCCAAAGCCTAAGGGCTGGGCGCCCCAGGCCTAGGGCTCCCAAAACCTATGGGCTGGGCGTCCCAGCCTGGGGCCCCAAAAGCCTAAGGGCTGGGGCGCCCAAGGCATGGGGCTCCCTAAGACTAAGTGCTGGGCCGTACCAGGCCTGGGGCTCTCTAAGCCTAAGGGCTGGGTGTCCCCAGGCCTAGGGCTCCCTAAGCCTAGGGAATGGGGCGCCCCAGGTCTGGGGCTCCCTAAGCCGAAGGGCTGGGGGCCCCTAGGCCTGGGGTTCCCAAAGACTAAGGGCAGTGGCGCCCCAGGCCTAGGGCTCCCAAAACCTAAGGGCTGGGGCGCTTCAGGCCTGGGGGTCCCAAAGCCTAAGGGCTGGGGCGCCCCAGGTCTGGGGTTCCCAAAGCCTAAGGGCTAGGGCACCCCGGTCTGGGGCTCCCAAAGACAAAGGGCTGTGGTGCCCTAGGCCAGGTGCTCCCTAAGCCTAAGGGCTGGGGCATACCAGGCCTGGGACTCCCAAAGCCTAAGGGCTTTGGCGCCTAGGTCTGGAACTCCCAAAGCCTAAGGGCTGGGGGGCCCCGAGCCTGGGGCTCCCTAAGCCTAAGGGCAGGGACGCCCCAGGCCTGGGGCTCCCTAAGCCGAATAGATGGGTCCCCCAAAGGCCTGGGGCTCCATAAGCCTAAGGGATGGGGCGCCCCAGGCCTGTGGCTCCAAAAGCCTAAGAGTTGGGGCGCCCCAAGCCTGGGGCTCCCAAAACCTATGGACTGGGGCGTCCCAGCCTGGGGCTCCAAAAGCCTAAGGGCTGTGGCGCCCAAGGCCTGGGGCTCCCTAAGACTAAGGGCTGGGCCGTACCAGGCCTGGGGCTCCCTAAGCCTAAGGGCTGCGGCGCCCTAGGCCTGGGGCTCCCTAAGCCGAAGGGCTGGGTGTCCTCAGGCCTAGGGCTCCCTAAGCCTAAGGAATGGGGCGCCCCAGGTCTGGGGCTCCCTAAGCCGAAGGGCTGGGTGCCCCTAGGCCTGGGGATCCCAAAGCTTAAGGGCTGGGGCACCCCAGGCCAGTTGCTCCCAAAACCTAAGGGCGGGGGCGCCCCACGCCTGGGGCTCCCTATGCCGAAGGGCTGGGGTGCCCTAGACCTGGGGCTCCCAAAGCCAAAGGTTTAGGGTGCCTCAGGCCTGGGGCTCCCAAAGCCTAAGGGCTGGGGCGCCCCAGTCCTGGGGCTCCCAATGTCTAAGGGCTGGTGCGCCCCAAGGTTTGGGCTCCCAAATCCTAAGGGCTATGGCGCCCCAGCCTGGGGCTCCCTAAGCCGAAGGGCTGGGGCACTTGTGGCTTGGGGCTGCCAAAGCCTAAGAGCTGGGGCGTGGCAGGCCTTGGGCTCCCTAAGCCTAAGGGCTGGGGAGTCCCAGGCCTGGGGCTCCCAAAGCCTAAGGGCTGGGGCAACCCAGGATTGGGGCTCCCAAAGCCTAAGGGCTGGGGCACCCCAGGCCAGGGGCTCCGTAAGCCTAAGGGCTGGGCGCCCCAGGCCTGGGGCTCCCAAAACCTATGGGCTGGGGGGTCCCAGCCTGGGGCTCCAAAACCCAAGGGCTGGGGCGCCCAAGGCCTGGGGCTCCCTAAGACTAAGTGCTGGGCCGTACCAGGCCTGGGGCTCCCTAAGCCTAAGGGCTGGGTGTCCCCAGGCCTAGGGCTCCCTAAGCCTAAGGAATGGGGCGCCCCAGGTCTGGGGCTCCCTAAGCCGAAGGGCTGGGTGCCCCTAGGCCTGGGGCTCCCAAAGCTTAAGGGCTGGGGCGCCACAGGCCTGGAGCTCCCAAAGCCTAAGGGCTGGGGCGCCCCAGGCCTGGGGCACCCAAAGACTAAGGGCAGAGGCGCCCCAGGCCTAGGTCTCCCAAAACCTAAGGGCTGGGGCGCTTCAGGCCTGGGGGTCCCAAAGCCTAAGGGCTGGGGCGCCCCAGGCCTGGGGTTCCCAAAGCCTAAGGGCTAGGGCACCCAGGTCTGGGGCTCCCAAAGAAAAAGGGCTGTGGCGCCCCAGGCCAGGTGCTCCCTAAGCCTAACGGCTGGGGCATACCAGGCCTGGGACTCCCAAAGCCTAAGGGCTTTGGCGCAAAGGTCTGGAACTCCCAAAGCCTAAGGGCTGGGGGACCCCGAGCCTGGGGCTCCCTAAGCCTAAGGGCAGGGACGCCCCAGGCCTGAGGCTCCCTAAGCCGAATAGATGGGTCCCCCAAGGGCCTGGGGCTCCATAAGCCTAAGGGATGGGGCGCCCCAGGCCTGTGGCTCCAAAAGCCTAAGAGTTGGGGCGCCCCAAGCCTGGGGCTCCCAAAACCTATGGGCTGGGGCGTCCCAGCCTGGGGCTCCAAAAGCCTAAGGGCTGTGGCGCCCAAGGCCTGGGGCACCCTAAGTAAGGGCTGGGCCGTACCAGGCCTGGGGCTCCCTAAGCCTAAGGGCTGCGGCGCCCTAGGCCTCGGGCTCCCTAAGCCGAAGGGCTGGGTGTCTTCAGGCCTAGGGCTCCCTAAGCCTAAGGAATGGGGCGCCCCAGGCCTGGGGCTCCCAAAGCATAAGCGCTGGGGCGCCCCAGGCCTGGGGCTCCCAAAGCCTAAGGGCTGGGGCACCCCGGCCTGGGGATCCCAAAGCCTAAGGACTGGGGCGCCCCAGGCCAGTTGCTCCCAAAACCTAAGGGCTGGGGAGGCCTAGGCCTGGGGCTCCCAAAGCCAAAGGTTTAGGGTGCCTCAGGCCTGGGTCTCCCAAAGCCTAAGGGCTGGGGCGCCCCAGGCCTGGGGCTCCCAATGTCTAAGGGCTGGTGCGCCCCAAGGTTTGGGCTCCCAAAGCCTAAGGGCTATGGCGCCCCAGCCTGGGGCTCCCTAAGCCGAAGGGCTGGGGCACTTGTGGCTTGGGGCTGGCAAAGCCTAAAGGCTGGGGCGTCGCAGGCCTTGGGCTCCCTAAGCCTAAGGGCTGGGGAGTCCCAGGCCTGGGGCTCCCAAAGCCTAAGGGCTGGGGCAACCCAGGATTGGGGCTCCCAAAGCCTAAGGGCTGGGGCACCCCAGGCCAGGGGCTCCCTAAGCCTAAGGGCTGGGGCATCCAGGCTTGGGGCTCCAAAAACTTAAGGGTTGGGGCGCCCCAGGTCTGGGAAACCCAATACCTAACGGCTGGGGCGCCACACGCCTGGGGCTCCCTAAGCCTTAGGGCTGGGACGCCCCAGTCCTGGGCTCCCTAAGCCGAAGAGCTGCGTCCCCCCAGGCCTGGGGCTCCCTAAGCCTAATGGCTGGGGCGCCCCAGGCCTGTGGCTCCCAAAGCTTAAGGGCTGGGGCGCACCGGCCTGGGTCTCACAAGCCTAAGGACTGGGGCGCACCGGCGTGGGGCTCCCTAAGCCTAAGGTCTCTGGCATCGCAGGATTGGGCTCCCTAAGCCTAAGGGCTGGGGCGCCCCAGGCCTGGGGCTCCCAAATCCTAAGGCGTGTACGCCCCAGGCCTGGGGCTACCAAAGCCTAAGGGCAGGGACGCCCCAGGCCTGGGGCACCCAAAGCCTAAGGGCTGGGGCGCCCCAGGCCAGGGGCTCCCTTATCCTAAGGGGTGGGGCATACCTGGCCTGGGGCTCCCAAAGCCTAAGGGCTGGGGCGCCCCAGGCCTGGGACTCCCAAAGCCTAAGGGCTGGGGTGCCCCAAGCCTGGGGCTCCCTTATCCTAAGGACTGGGGCGTCCCAGGGTATGGGATCCCTAAGCCTAAGGGCTGGGTAGCCCCAGGCCTGGGGCTCCCTAAGCCTAAGGGCTGGGACGCCCCAGGCCTGGGGCACCCTAAGTCGAAGGGCTGGGTGCCCCCAGGCCTGAGGCTCCCTAAGCCTGAGGGCTGGGGCGTCGCAGGCCTTGGGCACCCTAAGCCTAAGGGCTGGGGAGTCCCAGGCCTGGGGCTCCCAAAGCCTAAGGGCTGGGGCAACCCAGGATTGGGGCTCCCAAAGCCTAAGGGCTGGGACGCCCAGGCCTGGGGCTCCCTAAGCCGAAGGCCTGGGTGCCCCCAGGCCTGGGGCTCCCAAAGCCTAATGACTGGGGCGCCACAGGCCTGGAGCTCCCAAAGCCTAAGCGTTGGGGCGCCCCAGACCTGGGGCTCCCAAAGCCTAATGGCTGGGGCGCCCCAGGCCTGGGGCTCGCAAAGCCGAAGGGCAGAGGCGCCCCAGTCCTAGGGCTCCCTAAACCTATGGGTTGGCGCGCCCCATGCCTGGGGCTCCCAAAGCCTAAGGGCTCGGGTGCCCCAGGCCAGGGGCTCCCTAAGCCGAAGGGCTGGGGCGTACCAGACCTGGGGCTCCCACAGCCTAAGGGCTGGGCGCCGCAGGCTTGGGGCTCCCATAACCTATGGGCTGGGGTGTCCCAGCCTGGGGCTCCCAAATCCTAAGGGCTGGGGCCCCCCAGGCCTGGGGCTCCCAAACCCTAAGGGCTGGGGCGCCCCAGCCCTGGGGCTCCCAAAGCCTAAAGGCTTGGGCGCCCCAGGCCTGGGGCTCCCAAAGCCTAAGGGCTGGGGCGCCCCAGGCCTAGGGCTCCCAAAGCCTAAAGGAGGGGGCGCCCCAGGCCGGGGCTCCCCAAGTCTAAGGGCGGGGGCGCCCCAGGCCTGGGGCTCCCAAAGCCTAAGGGCTGGGGCGCCCCATGCCGGGGCTCCCTACGACTAAGGGCTGGGGCGTACCAGGCCTGGGGCTCCCTAAGCCTAAGGGCTGGGACGCCTCAGGCCTGGGGCTCCCTATCCTAAGGACTGGATTCCCCGAGGCCTGGGGCTCCATAATCCTAAGGGCTGGGGCACCCCAGGACTGGGCCTCCCAAAGCCTAAGCGCTGGGGCGCCCCGGGCCTGGGGCTCCCAAAGTCTAAGGGCTGGGGCGACCCCGGCCTGGGGCTCCCAAAGCCTAAGGGCAGGGACGCCCCAGGCCTAGGGCTCACAAAACCTAAGGGCTGGGGCGCCCCAAGAGTGAGGCTCCCATAGCCTAAGTGTTGTGGCGCCCCAGACCAGGGGCTCCGAAAGCCTAAGGGCTGGGCGCTCCAGGCCTGGGGCTCCCTCAGCATAAGGGCTGGTGCACCCCAGGCCTGGGGCTCCCTAAGCTAAAGGGCTGGGACGCCCCTGGCCTGCGGCTCCCTAAGCCGAAGAGCTGGGCACCCCAGGCCCGGGGCTCCCTAAGCCTAAGAGCTGGGGCGCCCCAAGCGAGGGGCTCTCAAAGCCTAAGGGCTCGGTGCCCCAGGCTTGGGGGGCCCAAAACCTATGGGCTGGGGCGTCCCAGCCTGGAGCTCCCAAATCCTAAGGGCTGGGGCGCCCCAGGCCTGGAGCTCCCAAATCCTAAGGGCTAGGGCGCCCCAGGCTTTGGCTCCCAAAACCTAAGGGCTGTGTTGCACCAGGCTTGGGCTGCCAAAGCCGAACGGCTGGGACGCCCCCGGGCTGGGCTCCCAAAGCCTAAGGGCTGGGACGCCCCAGGCCAGGGGCTCCCTAAGCCAAACGGCTGGGGCGCCCTAGGTCTGGGTGGCCCAAAGCCTAAGGGCTGTGGCGCCCCAGGCCTGGGGCTCTTTAAGCCTAAGGGCTGGGGCACCCCAGGCCTGGGAATCCCAAATCCTAAGGGCGGGTTCACCCCAGGCCAGGGACTCCCTAATCCTAAGGGCTGGGGCGTACCTGGCCTGGGGCTCCCAAAGCCTAAGGGCTTGGGTGCCCCAGGCCTGGGACACCCAAAGCCTAAGGGCTGGCGTGCCCCAGGCCAGGGGCTCCCAAAGCCTGAGGGCTGGGGAGCCCTAGGTCTGTCGCGCCCTAAGCCGAAGGGTTGGGGCGTCCCAGGATATAGGCCCCCTAAGCCTAAGGGCTGGGGCACCCCAGGCCTGGGAATCCCAAATCCTAAGGGCGGGTTCACCCCAGGCCAGGGACTCCCTAATCCTAAGGGCTGGGGCGTACCTGGCCTGGGGCTCCCAAAGCCTAAGGGCTTGGGTGCCCCAGGCCTGGGACACCCAAAGCCTAAGGGCTGGCGTGCCCCAGGCCAGGGGCTCCCAAAGCCTGAGGGCTGGGGAGCCCTAGGTCTGTCGCGCCCTAAGCCGAAGGGTTGGGGCGTCCCAGGATATAGGCCCCCTAAGCCTAAGGGCTGGGGCGCCCCAGGCCTGGGGCTCCCTAAGCCTAAGGGCTGGGACGCCCCAGGCCTGGGGCTCCCTAAGCCGAAGGGCTGTGTGCCCCCAGGCCTGGGGCTCCCCAAGCCTAAGCGCTGGGGCGCCCCAGGCCTGTGGCTCCCAAAGACTAAGAGCTGGGGCGCCCCAGGCCTGGGGCTACCAAAACCTATGGGCTGGGGCGTCCCAGCCTTGGGCTCCCAAATCCTAAGGGTTTGGGTGCCCCAGGCCTGGGGCTTCCAAAGCCTAGGTGCTGGTGTGCTCCAGGCCTGGGGCTCCCAAAGCCTAAGGGCTAGGGCGCCAGAAGCCTGGGGCTCCCCAAACCTAAGGGCTGGGTCGCACCAGGCTTGGGCTCCCAAAGCCTAACGGCTGTGCGCCCCCGGCCTGGGGCTCCCAAAGCCTAAGGGCTGGGGCGCCCCAGGCCAGGGGCTCCCTAAGCGGAAGGGCTAGGGCGCCCTAGGACAGGGCGCCCAAAGCCTAAGGGCTGTGGTGCCCCAGGCCTGGGGCTCCGTAAGCTTAAGGGCTGGGGCGCCCCAGGCCTGGGGCTCCCAAATCCTAAGGGCGGGGGCGCCCCAGGCCAGGGGGTCCCTAATCCTAAGGGCTGGGGTGTACCTGGCCTGGGGCTCCCAAAACCTAAGGGCTTGGGCGCCCCAGGCCTGGGACTCCCAAAGCCTAAGGGATGGCGTGCCAAAGGCCTAGGGCTCCCAAAACCTGAGGGATGGGGCGCCCTAGGTCTGTCGCGCCCTAAGCCGAAGGGCTGGGGCGTCCCAGCCTGGGGCTCCCAAATATTAAGGGCTGGGGCGACCCAGGCCTGGGGTGCCCAAAGCCTAAGGGGTGGGGCGCCCCAGGCCAGGGGCTCCCAAAGTCTAAGGGCTGGGGCGCCCCAGGCCAGGGGCTCCGTAAGCCTAAGCCCCGGGGCTACCTAAGCCTAAGGGCTAGGGCATACCAGGCCTGGGACACCCAAAGCCTAAGGGCTGGGGAACCCCAGGCCTGGGGCTTCCAAAGCCTAAGGGGTGGGGCGCCCCAGGCCTGGGGCTCCAAAAGCCTAAGGGCTAGGGCAGCCCAAGCTTTGGCTCCCAAAACCTAAGGGCTGGGTCGCACCAGGCTTGGGCTGCGAAAGCCTAACGGCTGAGGCGCCCACGGCCTGGGGCTCCCAAAGCCTAAGGGCTGGGGCGCCCCAGGCCAGGGGCTCCCTAAGCCGAAAGGATGGGGCGCCCTAGGACTGGGGCGCCCAAAGCCTAAGGGCTGTGGTTCCCCAGGCCTGGGGCTCCGTAAGCCTAAGGGCTGGGGCGCCCCAGGCCTGGGGCTCCCAAATCCTAAGGGCGGGGGCGCCCCAGGCCAGGGGGTCCCTACTCCTAAGGGCTGGGGTGTACCTGGCCTGGGGCTCCCAAAGCCCAAGGGCTTGGGCGCCCCAGGACTGGGACTCCCAAAGCCTAAGGGCTGTCGTGCCACAGGCCTGGGGCTCCCAAAACCTGAGGGATGCGGCGCCCTAGGTCTGTCGCGCCCTAACCCGAAGGGCTGGGGCGTCGCAGCCTGGGGCTCCCAAATCTTAAGGGCTGGGGCGCCTCAGGCCTGAGGCGCCCAAAGCCTAAGGGCTGGGGTCCCCAGTCCTGGAGCTCCCAAAGCCTAAGGGCTGGGGCGCCCCAGGCCAGGGGCTTCCAAAGCCTAAGGGCTGGGGGCCCCAGGCCTGGGGCTCCCAAAGCCTAAGGGCTAGGGCGCCCCAGGCTTTGGCTCCCAAAACCTAAGGGCTGGGTCGCACCATGCTTGGGATGCCAAAGCCTAACGGCTGGGGCGCCCCCGGGCTGGGGCTCCCAAAGCCTAAGGGCTGGGACGCCCCAGGCCAGGGGCTCCCTAAGCCAAAGGGCTGGGGCGCCCTTGGTCAGGGTGGCCCAAACCTAAGGGCTGTGGCACCCCAGGCCTGGGGCTCTTTAAGCCTAAGGGCTGGGGCACCCCAGGCCTGGGACTCCCAAATCCTAAGGGCGGGGGCGCCCCAGGCATGGGGCTCCCAAAATCTAAGGGCAGGGGCGCCCCAGGCCAGGGACTCCCTAATCCTAAGGGCTGGGGCGTACCTGGCCTGGGGCTCCCAAAGCCTAAAGGCTTGGGCGCCCCAGGCCTGGGACTCCCAAAGCCTAAGGGCTGGCGTGCCCCAGGCCAGGGGCTCCCAAAGCCTGAGGGCAGGGACGCCCCAGGCCTAGGGCTCACAAAACCTAAGGGCTGGGGCGCCCCAAGAGTGAGGCTCCCAAAGCCTAAGTGTTGTGGCGCCCCAGACCAGGGGCTCCGAAAGCCTAAGGGCTGGGCGCTCCAGGCCTGGGGCTCCCTCAGCATAAGGGCTGGTGCACCCCAGGCCTGGGGCTCCCTAAGCTAAAGGGCTGGGACGCCCCTGGCCTGCGGCTCCCTAAGCCGAAGAGCTGGACACCCCAGGCCCGGGGCTCCCTAAGCCTAAGAGCTGGGGCGCCCCAAGCGAGGGGCTCTCAAAGCCTAAGGGCTCGGTGCCCCAGGCTTGGGGGGCCCAAAACCTATGGGCTGGGGCGTCCCAGTCTGGAGCTCCCAAATCCTAAGGGCTGGGGCGCCCCAGGCCTGGAGCTCCCAAATCCTAAGGGCTAGGGCGCCCCAGGCTTTGGCTCCCAAAACCTAAGGGCTGTGTCGCACCAGGCTTGGGCTGCCAAAGCCGAACGGCTGGGGCGCCCCCGGGCTGGGCTCCCAAAGCCTAAGGGCTGGGACGCCCCAGGCCAGGGGCTCCCTAAGCCAAACGGCTGGGGCGCCCTAGGTCTGGGTGGCCCAAAGCCTAAGGGCTGTGGTGCCCCAGGCCTGGGGCTCTTTAAGCCTAAGGGCAGGGGCACCCCAGGCCTGGGAATCCCAAATCCTAAGGGCGGGTTCACCCCAGGCCAGGGACTCCCTAATACTAAGGGCTGGGGCGTACCTGGCCTGGGGCTCCCAAAGCCTAAGGGCTTGGGTGCCCCAGGCCTGGGACTCCCAAAGCCTAAGGGCTGGCGTGCCCCAGGCCAGGGGCTCCCAAAGCCTGAGGGCTGGGGAGCCCTAGGTCTGTCGCGCCCTAAGCCGAAGGGTTGGGGCGTCCCAGGCTATAGGCCCCCTAAGCCTAAGGGCTGGGGCGCCCCAGGCCTGGGGCTCCCTAAGCCTAAGGGCTGGGACGCCCCAGGCCTGGGGCTCCCTAAGCCGAAGGGCTGTGGCGCCCCCGGCCTGGGGCTCCCAAAGCCTAAGGGCTGGGGCGCCCCAGGCCAGGGGCTCCCTAAGCGGAAGGGCTAGGGCGCCCTAGGTCAGGGCGCCCAAAGCCTAAGGGCTGTGGTGCCCCAGGCCTGGGGCTCCGTAAGCCTAAGGGCTGGGGCGCCCCAGGCCTGGGGCTCCCAAATCCTATGGGCGGGGGCGCCCCAGGCCAGGGGGTCCCTAATCCTAAGGGCTGTTGTGCCCCAGGCCAGGGGCTCCCAAAGCCTGAGGGCTGGGGAGCCCTAGGTCTGTCGCGCCCTAAGCCGAAGGGTTGGGGCGTCCCAGGCTATAGGCCCCCTAAGCCTAAGGGCTGGGGCGCCCCAGGCCTGGGGCTCCCTAAGCCTAAGGGCTGGGACGCCCCAGGCCTGGGGCTCCCTAAGCCGAAGGGCTGGGTGCCCCCAGGCTTGGGGCTCCCCAAGCCTAAGCACTGGGGCGCCCCAGGCCTGTGGCTCCCAAAGACTAAGAGCTGGGGCGCCCCAGGCCTGGGGCTACCAAAACCTATGGGCTGGGGCGTCCCAGCCTTGGGCTCCCAAATCCTAAGGGTTTGGGTGCCCCAGGCCTGGGGCTTCCAAAGCCTAGGTGCTGGTTTGCTCCAGGCCTGGGGCTCCCAAAGCCTAAGGGCTAGGGCGCCAGAAGCCTGGGGCTCCCAAAACCTAAGGGCTGGGACGCACCAGGCTTGGGCTCCCAAAGCCTAACGGCTGTGGCGCCCCCGGCCTGGGGCTCCCAAAGCCTAAGGGCTGGGGCGCCCCAGGCCAGGGGCTCCCTAAGCGGAAGGGCTAGGGCGCCCTAGGTCAGGGCGCCCAAAGCCTAAGGGCTGTGGTGCCCCAGGCCTGGGGCTCCGTAAGCCTAAGGGCTGTCGTGCCACAGGCCTGGGGCTCCCAAAACCTGAGGGATGCGGCGCCCTAGGTCTGTCGCGCCCTAACCCGAAGGGCTGGGGCGTCGTAGCCTGGGGCTCCCAAATCTTAAGGGCTGGGGCGCCCCAGGCCTGAGGCGCCCAAAGCCTAAGGGCTGGGGTCCCCAGGCCTGGAGCTCCCAAAGCCTAAGGGCTGGGGCGCCCCAGGCCAGGGGCTTCCAAAGCCTAAGGGCTGGGGCGCCCCAGGCCTGAGGCGCCCAAAGCCTAAGGGCTGGGGTCCCCAGGCTTGGAGCTCCCAAAGCCTAAGGGCTGGGGCGCCCCAGGCCAGGGGCTTCCAAAGCCTAAGGGCTGGGGGCCCCAGGCCTGGGGCTCCCAAAGCCTAAGGGCTAGGGCGCCCCAGGCTTTGGCTCCCAAAACCTAAGGGCTGGGTCGCACCATGCTTGGGATGCCAAAGCCTAACGGCTTGGGCGCCCCCGGGCTGGGGCTCCCAAAGCCTAAGGGCTGGGACGCCCCAGGCCAGGGGCTCCCTAAGCCAAAGGGCTGGGGCGCCCTTGGTCAGGGTGGCCCAAACCTAAGGGCTGTGGCGCCCCAGGCCTGGGGCTCTTTAAGCCTAAGGGCTGGGGCACCCCAGGCCTGGGACTCCCAAATCCTAAGGGCGGGGGCGCCCCAGGCATGGGGCTCCCAAAATCTAAGGGCAGGGGCGCCCCAGGCCAGGGACTCCCTAATCCTAAGGGCTGGGGCGTACCTGGCCTGGGGCTCCCAAAGCCTAAAGGCTTGGGCGCCCCAGGCCTGGGACTCCCAAAGCCTAAGGGCTGGCGTGCCCCAGGCCAGGGGCTCCCAAAGCCTGAGGGCTTGGGCGCCCTAGGTCTGTCGCGCTCTAAGCCGAAGGGTTGGGGCGTCCCAGGCTATAGGCTCCCTAAGCCTAAGGGCTGGGGCACCCCAGGCCTGGGGCTCCCTAAGCCTAAGGGCTGGGACGCCCCAGGCCTGGGGCTCCCTAAGCCGAAGGGCTGGGTGCCCCCAGGCCTGGGGCTCCCTAAGCCTAAGCGCTGGGGCGCCCCAGGCCTGTGGCTCCCAAAGACTAAGAGCTGGGGCGCCCCAAGCCTGGGGCTCTCAAACCCTAAGGGCTGGGCGCCCCAGGCCAGGGGCTCCAAAAACCTACGGGTAGGGCGTCCCAGCCTGGGGCTTCCAAAGCCTAAGGGGTGGAGCGCCCCAGGCCTGGGGCTCCCAAAGCCTAAGGGCTGGGGCGCCCCAGGCCAAGGGCTCCCTAATCCTAAGGGCTGGGGCATACCAGGCCTGGGACTCCCAAAGCCTAAGGGCTGGGGCGCCCCAGCCCTGGGGCTCCAAAAGCCTAAGGGCTAGGGCACCCCAGGCTTTGGCTCCCAAAACCTAAGGGCTTGGTCGCACCAGGCTTGGGCTACGAAAGCGTATCGGCTGGGGCGCCCCAGGCCAGGGGCTCCCTAAGCCGAAGGGCTGGGGCGCCCTAGGTCTGGGGCACCCAAAGCCTAAGGGCTGTGGTGCCCCAGGCCTGGGGCTCCGTAAGCCTAAGGGCTGGGGCGCCCCAGGCCTGGGGCTCCCAAATCCTAAGGGTGGGGGCGCCCCAGGCCAGGGGGTCCCTAATCCTAAGGGCTGGGGTGTACCTGGCCTGGGGCTCCGAAAGCCTAAGGGCTTGGGCACCCCAGGACTGGTATTCCAAAGCCTAAGGGCTGGCGTGCCACAGGCCTGGGGCTCCCAAACCCTGAGGGATGGGGCGCCCTAGGTCTGTCGCGCGCTAAGCCGAAGGGCTGGGCCGTCCCAGCCTGGGGCTCCCAAATCTTAAGGGCTGGGGCGCCCCAGGCTTGAGGCGCCCAAAGCCTAAGGGCGGGGGCGCCCCAGGCCTGGAGCTCCCAAAGCCTAAGGGCTGGGGCGGCCCTGGCCTGGGGCTCCCAAAGTCTAAGGGGTGGGGTGCCCCAAGCCAGGGGCTCCCAAAGTCTAAGGGCTGGGGTGCCCCAGGCCAGGGGCTCCGCAAGCCTAAGGCCTGGGGCTCCCTAAGCCTAAGGGCTGGGGCATACCAGGCCTGTGGCTTCCAAAGCCTAAGGGTTGGGGCGCTCCAGACCTGGGGCTCCAAAAGCCTAAGGGCTAGGGCGCCCCAGGCTTTGGCTCCCAAAACTTAAGGGCTGGGTCGTACCAGGCTTGGGCTACCAAAGCCTAATGGCTGGGGCGCCCCCGGGATGGTGCTCCCAAAGCCTAATGGCTGGAAGGCCCCAGGCCAGTGGCTCCCTAAGCCAAAGGGCTGGGGCGCCCTAGGTCTGGGGCGCCCAAAGCCTAAGGGCTGTGGCGCCCCAGGCCTAGGGCTCCGTAAGCCTAAGGGCTGGGGCACCCCAGGCCTGGGGCTCCCAAATCCTAAGGGAGGGGGCGCCCCAGGCCTGGAGCTCCCAAACCCTAAGGGCTGGGGCGACCCAGGCCAGGGGCTCCCTAATCCTAAGGGCTGGGGCATACCTGGCCTGGGGCTTCCAAAGCCAAAGGGCTGGGTCCCCCTAGGTCTGGGGCCCCCAAAGCCTAAGGGCTGTGGCACCCCAGGCCTAGGGCTCCGTAAGCCTAAGGGCTGAGGCACCCCAGGCCTGGGGCTCCCAAATCCAAAGGGCGGGGGCGCCCCAGGCCTGGGGCTCCCAAATCTTAAGGACGGGGGCGCCCCAGGCCTGGAGCTCCCAAAGCCTAAGGGCTGGCGTGCCCCAGGCATGGGGCTCCCAAAGCCTGAGGGCTGGGGCGCCCTAGGTCTGTCGCGCCCTAGCCGAAGGGCTGGGGCGTCCCAGGCTATAGGCTCCCTAAGCTTAAGGGCTGGGACTCCCCAGGCCTGGGGCTCCCTAAGCCGAAGGGCTGGGTGCCCCCAGGCCTGGGTCTCCCTAAGCCTAATCGCTGGGGCGCCCCAGGCCTGGAGCTCCCAAAGCCTAAGGGCTGGGGCGCCCCTGGCATGGGGCTCCCAAAGTCTAAGGGGTGGGGCCCCCCAGGCCAGGGGCTCACAAAGTCTAAGGGCTGGGGCGCCCCAGGCCAGGGGCTCCGTAAGCCTAAGGCCTGGGGCTCCCTAAGCCTAAGGGCTAGGGCATACCAGGCCTGGGACTCCCAAAGCCTAAGGGCTGGGGCGCCCCAGGCCTAGGGCTCCAAAAGCCTAAGGGCTAGGGCACCCCAGGCTTTGGCTCCCAAAACCTAAGGTCTGGGTCGCACCAGGCTTGGGCTACGAAAGCCTAACAGCTGGGGCGCCCCCGGCCTGGGGCTCCCAAAGCCTAAGGGCTGGGGCGCCCCAGGCCAGGGGCTCCCTAAGCCGAAGGGCTGGGGCGCGCTAGGTCTGGGGCACCCAAAGCCTAAGGGCTGTGGTGCCCCAGGACTGGGGCTCCGTAAGCCTAAGTGCTGGGGCGCCCCAGGCCTGGGGCTCCCAAATTCTAAGGGCGGGGGCGCCCCAGGCCAGGGGGTCCCTAATCCTAAGGGCTGGGGTGTACCTGGCCTGGGGCTCCGAAAGCCTAAGGGCTTGGGCACCCCAGGACTGGTATTCCAAAGCCTAAGGGCTGGCGTGCCACAGGCCTGGGGCTCCCAAACCCTGAGGGATGGGGCGCCCTAGGTCTGTCGCGCGCTAAGCCGAAGGGCTGGGGCGTCCCAGCCTGGGGCTCCCAAATCTTAAGGGCTGGGGCGCCCCAGGCTTGAGGCGCCCAAAGCCTAAGGGCGGGGGCGCCCCAGGCCTGGAGCTCCCAAAGCCTAAGGGCTGGGGCGGCCCTGGCCTGGGGCTCCCAAAGTCTAAGGGGTGGGGTGCCCCAAGCCAGGGGCTCCCAAAGTCTAAGGGCTGGGGTGCCCCAGGCCAGGGGCTCCGCAAGCCTAAGGCCTGGGGCTCCCTAAGCCTAAGGGCTGGGGCATACCAGGCCTGTGGCTTCCAAAGCCTAAGGGTTGGGGCGCCCCAGACCTGGGGCTCCAAAAGCCTAAGGGCTAGGGCGCCCCAGGCTTTGGCTCCCAAAACTTAAGGGCTGGGTCGTACCAGGCTTGGGCTGCCAAAGCCTAATGGCTGGGGCGCCCCCGGGATGGTGCTCCCAAAGCCTAAGGGCTGGAAGGCCCCAGGCCAGTGGCTCCCTAAGCCAAAGGGCTGGGGCGCCCTAGGTCTGGGGCGCCCAAAGCCTAAGGGCTGTGGCGCCCCAGGCCTAGGGCTCCGTAAGCCTAAGGGCTGGGGCACCCCAGGCCTGGGGCTCCCAAATCCTAAGGGAGGGGGCGCCCCAGGCCTGGAGCTCCCAAACCCTAAGGGCTGGGGCGACCCAGGCCAGGGGCTCCCTAATCCTAAGGGCTGGGGCATACCTGGCCTGGGGCTTCCAAAGCCAAAGGGCTGGGTCCCCCTAGGTCTGGGGCCCCCAAAGCCTAAGGGCTGTGGCACCCCAGGCCTAGGGCTCCGTAAGCCTAAGGGCTGAGGCACCCCAGGCCTGGGGCTCCCAAATCCTAAGGGCGGGGGCGCCCCAGGCCTGGGGCTCCCAAATCTCAAGGACGGGGGCGCCCCAGGCCTGGAGCTCCCAAAGCCTAAGGGCTGGCGTGCCCCAGGCATGGGGCTCCCAAAGCCTGAGGGCTGGGGCGCCCTAGGTCTGTCGCGCCCTAGCCGAAGGGCTGGGGCGTCCCAGGCTATAGGCTCCCTAAGCTTAAGGGCTGGGACTCCCCAGGCCTGGGGCTCCCTAAGCCGAAGGGCTGGGTGCCCCCAGGCCTGGGTCTCCCTAAGCCTAATCGCTGGGGCGCCCCAGGCCTGGAGCTCCCAAAGCCTAAGGGCTGGGGCGCCCCTGGCATGGGGCTCCCAAAGTCTAAGGGGTGGGGCCCCCCAGGCCAGGGGCTCACAAAGTCTAAGGGCTGGGGCGCCCAAGGCCAGGGGCTCCGTAAGCCTAAGGCCTGGGGCTCCCTAAGCCTAAGGGCTAGGGCATACCAGGCCTGGGACTCCCAAAGCCTAAGGGCTGGGGCGCCCCAGGCCTAGGGCTCCAAAAGCCTAAGGGCTAGGGCACCCCAGGCTTTGGCTCCCAAAACCTAAGGGCTGGGTCGCACCAGGCTTGGGCTACGAAAGCCTAACAGCTGGGGCGCCCCCGGCCTGGGGCTCCCAAAGCCTAAGGGCTGGGGGGCCCCAGGCCAGGGGCTCCCTAAGCCGAAGGGCTGGGGCGCGCTAGGTCTGGGGCACCCAAAGCCTAAGGGCTGTGGTGCCCCAGGACTGGGGCTCCGTAAGCCTAAGTGCTGGGGCGCCCCAGGCCTGGGGCTCCCAAATTCTAAGGGCGGGGGCGCCCCAGGCCAGGGGGTCCCTAATCCTAAGGGCTGGGGTGTACCTGGCCTGGGGCCCCCAAAGCCTAAGGGCTTGGGCGCCCCAGGACTGGGACTCCCAATGCCTAAGGGCTGGCGTGCCACAGGCCTGGGGCTCCCAAATCCTGAGGGATAGGGCGCCTTAGGTCTGTCGCGCCCTAAGTCGAAGGGCTTGGGCGTCCCAGCCTGGGGCTCCCAAATCTTAAGGGCTGGGGCGCCCCAGGCCTGAGGCTATGGGAGCCCCAGGGCAGGGGCGCCCCAGCCCTTAGGCTTTGGGAGCTCCAGGCCTGGGGCGCCCCCGCCCTTAGGCTTTGGGCGCCCCAGGCGTGGGGCTCCCCAGCACTTAAGATTTGGGAGCCCCAGGCTGGGACGCCCCAGCCCTTCGGCTTAGGACGCGACAGACCGAGGGCGCCCCATCCCTCAGGTTTTGGGAGCCCCAGGCCTGTGGCACGCCAGCACTTAGGCTTTGGGAGTCCCAGGCCTGGGGCGCCCAAGCCCTTAGGCTTTGGGAGCCCCAGGCCAGGTATACCCCAGCCCTTAGGATTAGGGACCCCATGGCCTGGGGCGCCCCCGCCCTTAGGATTTGGGAGCCCCAGGCTTGGGGCACCCCAGTCCTTAGACTTACGGAGCCCCAGGCCTGGGGCACCACAGCCCTTAGGCTTTGGGCGCCCCAGACCTAGGGCGCCCCAGCCCTTCGGCTTAGGGAGCCCCTGGCCTGGGGCGCCCCAGCCGTTAGGCTTTGGGAGCCGAAGCCTGGTGCGACCCAGCCCTTAGGTTTTGGGAGCCCCAGGCTTGGGGCGCACCAGCCCTTAGGCTTTGGGAGTCCCAGGCCTGGGGCGCCCCAGCCCTTAGGCTTTGGAAGCCCAAGGCCTGGGGCGCCCCAACCCTTAGGATTTGGGAGCCTAAGGCTGGGACGCCCCAGCCTATAGGTTTTGGGAGCCCCAGGCCTGGGGCGCCCAGCCCTTAGGGTTTGAGAGCCCCAGGCTTGGGGCGCCCCAGCTCTTAGTCTTTGGGAGCCACAGGCCTGGGGCGCCCCAGCGCTTAGGCTTAGGGAGCCTATAGCCTGGGACGCCCCAACCCTTCGGCTTAGGGCGCGACAGACCTAGGGCGCCCTAGCCCACAGGCTTTGGGAGCCCCTGGCCTGGGGCACGCCAGCCCTTAGGCTTTGGGAGTCCCAGGCCTGGGGCGCCCAAGCCCTTAGGCTTTGGGAGCCCCAGGCCAGGTACGCCCCAGCCCTTAGGATTAGGGTGTCCCTGGCCTGGGGCGCCCCAGCCCTTAGACTTTGGGAGCCCCATGCCTGGGGCGCCACCGCCCTTAGGTTTTGGGAGTCCCAGGCCTGGGGTGCCCCAGCCCTTAGGCTTAAAGAGCCCCAGGCCTGGGGCGCCACAGCCCTTAGGCTTTGGGAGCTCCTGTCCTGGGGCGCCCCACCCCTTAGACTTTGGGAGCCCCAGGCCCGGGGCGCCCCAGCCCTTAGGCTTTGGGAGCTCCAGGCCTGGGGCGCCCCCACCCTTACGATTTGGGAGCCCCAGGCTGGGACGCCCCAGCCCTTCGGCTTAGGGCCCGACAGACCTAGGGCGCCCCATCCCTCAGGTTTTGGGAGTCCCAGGCCTGTGGCACACCAGCCCTTAGGCTTTGGGAGCCCCAGGCCAGGTACACCCCTGCCCTTAGGATTAGGGACCCCCTGGCCTGGGGCGCCCCCGCCCTTAGGATTTGGGGGCCCCAGGCCTGGGGCGCCCCAGCCCTTAGGCTTACTGAGCCCCAGGCCTGGGGCACCACAGCCCTTAGTCTTTGGGCGCCCCAGAACTAGGGCGCCCCAGCCCTTTGGCTTAGGGAGCCCCTGGCCTGGGGCGCCCTAGCCCTTAGGCTTTGGGAGCCCCAGGCCGGGGGCGCCCCAGCCGTTAGGCTTTGGGAGCCCAAGCCTGGTGCGACCCAGCCCTTAGGATTTGGGAGCCCCAGGCTTTGGGCGCCCCAGCCCTTAGGCTTTGGGAGCCCCAGGCCTGGGGCGCCCCAGCCCTTAGGCTTTGGAAGCCCAAGGCCTGGGGCGCCCCAACCCTTAGGATTTGGGAGCCCAAGGCTGGGACGCCCCAGCCCATAGGTTTTGGGAGCCCCAGGCCTGGGGCGCCCAGCCCTTATGGTTTGAGAGCCCCAGGCTTGGGGCGCCCCAGCTCTTAGTCTTTGGGAGCCACAGGCCTGGGGCGCCCCAGCGCTTAGGCTTAGGGAGCCCCAGGCCTGGGGGCACCCAGCCCTTCGACTTAGGGAGCCCCAGGCCTGGGGCGTCCCAGCCCTTAGGCTTAGGGAGCCCCAGGCCTGGGGCGTCCCAGCCCTTAGGCTTAGGGAGCCCCAGGCCTGGGGCGCCCAAGCCCTTAGGCTTTGGGAGCCTATAGCCTGGGACGCCCCAACACTTCGGCTTAGGGCGCGACAGACCTAGGGCACCCCAGCCCTCAGGCTTTGGGAGCCCCTCTCCAGGGGCACGCCAGCCCTTAGGCTTTGGGAGTCCCAGGCCTGGGGCGCCCAAGCCCTTAGGCTTTGGGAGCCCCAGGCAAGGTACGCCCCAGCCCTTAGGATTAGTTTGTCCCTGGCCTGGGGCGCCCCAACCCTTAGACTTTGGGAGCCCCATGCCTGGGGCGTCCCCGCTCTTAGGATTTGGGAGTCCCAGGCCTGGGGTGCCCCAGCCCTTATGCTTAAAGAGCCCCAGGCCTGGGGCGCAACAGCCCTTAGGCTTTGGGCCACCCAGACCTAGGGCGCCCCAGCCCTTCGGCTTAGGGAGCCCCAGGCCTGGGGTGCCCCAGCCCTTAGGCTTAGGGAGCCTATAGCCTGGGACGCCCCAACCCTTCGGCTTAGGGCGCGACAGACATAGGGCGCCCCAGCCCTCAGGCTTAGGGAGCCCCTGGCCTGGGGCACGCCAGCCTTTAGGCTTTGGGAGTCCCAGGCCTGAGGCGCCCAAGCCCTTAGGCTTTGGGAGCCCCAGGGCAGGTACGCCCCAGCCCTTAGGATTAGGGTGTCCCTGGCCTGGGGCGCCCCAGCCCTTAGACTTTGGGAGCCCCATGCCTGGGGCGCCCCCGCCCTTAGGATTTGGGAGTCCCAGGCCTGGGGTGCCCCAGCCCTTATGCTTAAAGAGCCCCAGGGCTGGGGCACCACAGCCCTTAGGCTTTGGGACCCCCAGACCTAGGGCGCCCCAGCCCTTTGGCTTAGGGAGCCCCTGGCCTGGGGCGTCCCAGCCCTTAGGCTTTGGGAGCCCCAGCCCAGGGGCGCCCCAGCCGTTAGGCTTTGGCAGCCCAAGCCTGGTGCGACCCAGCCCTTAGGTTTTGGGAGCCAAAGCCTGGGGCGCCCTAGCCCTTAGGCTTTGGGAGCCCCAGGCCTGGGGCCCCCAGCCCTTAGGCTTTGGAAGCCCCAGGCCTGGGGCGCCCCAGCCCTTAGGATTTGGGAGCCCCAAGCCTGGGGCACCGAGCCCTTAAGCTTTGAGAGCCCCACGCTTGGGGCGCCCCAGCTCTTAGGCTTAGGGAGCCCCGGGCCTGGGGCGCCCAGCTCTTCGGCTTAGGGAGCCCCAGGCCAGGGGCGCACCAGCCCTTATGCTGAGGGAGCCCATGGATTGGGACACCCCAGCCCTTCGGTTTAGGGCGTGCCAGGCCTAGGGGGCCCCAACCCTTAGGCTTTGGGAGCCCGAGGCCTGGTATGCCCCAGCCCTTAGGCTTAGGGAGCCCCAGGCCTTAGGCTTAGGGAGCCCCTGGCCTGGGGCGCCCCAGCCCTTAGAGTTTGGGAGCCCGTGGCCTGGGGCGCCCTAGCCCTTAGACTTTGGGAACCCCAGGACAGGAGCGCCCCAGCCCTTAGGCTTTGGGAGCTCCAGGCCTGGGACGACCCCGCCTTTAGGCTTTGGGCGCCCCCGGCCTGGGGCGCCCCAGCCCTTAGGCTTTGGGAGCCCCAGGCCTGGGGCACCCCAGCCCTTAGGCTTTGGGAGCCCCAGGCCTGGGGCGCCCAGCCCTTAGGCTTTGGCAGCCCCTGGTCTGGGGTGCCCCAACCCTTGGGCTTTGGGAGCCCCAATCTTGGGGCGCCCCAGCCCTTAGGTTTTGTGAGCCCTAGGCCTGGGGCGTCCCTGCCCTTTGGCTTTGGGAGCCCCAGGCCTGGGGCGCCCTAGCCCTTAGGCTTAGGGAGCCCCGGCCTGGGTGGCCCCAGCCCTTAGGCTTTGGGAGGCCGAGTCCTGGGGCTACCCAGCCCTTAGGATTAGGGAGCCCCAGGCCTGAGGCGTCCCAGCCCTTAGGCTTAGGGAGCCCCAGGCCTGGTACGCCCCAGCCCTTAGTCTTAGGGAGCCCCTGGCATGGGGCGCCCCAGCCCTTAGGCTTTGGGGGCCCCTGGCCTGGGGCGCCCCCGCCCTTAGACTTGGGGAGCCCCAGCCTGGGGCGTCCCCTCCCTTAGGCTTTGGGAGCCCTAGGCCTGGGGCGCCCCAGCCCTTAGGGTTTGGGAGCCCCAAGCTGGGACGCCCCAGCCCATAGGTTATGGCAGCTCCAAGCCTGCGTCGCCCAGCCCTTAGGCTGTGGGAGCCCCAGGCCTGGTACGCCCCAGCCCTTAGGCTTAGGGAGCCCCTGGCCTGGGGCGCCCGAGCCCTTAGGCTTTGGGAGCCCCAGGCATGGGGCGCCCCAACCCATAGGTTTAGGGAGCCCTAGGACTGGGGCGCCTTTGCCCTTCGGCTTTGCGAGCCCCAGGCCTGGGGCGCCCCAGCCATTAGGCTTTGGGAGCCCCAGGCCTGGGGCGCCCCAACGCTTAGGCTTTGGGAGCCCCAATCCTGGGTTGCCCCAGCCCTTAGCCTTTGGGAACCCCAGGCCTGGGACTCCCCAGCCCTTAGGCTTAGGGAGCCCAAGGCCTGCGACGCCCCAGCCATTAGGCTTAGGGAGCCTCTGGCCTGAGGGCACCCAGCCCTTCAACTTGGGTGCCCCAGGCCTGGGACGTCCCAGCACTTAGGCTTAGGAAGCCCCAGGTTGGGGCTCCCCAGCCCTTAGGCTTAGGGATCCCATACCCTGGGACGCCCTAGCCCTTAGGATAAGGGAGCCCCAGGCTTGTGGCACCCCAGCCCTTAGGCTTTGGGAGTCCCAGGCCTGGGGCTCCCCAGCCCTTAGGCTTTGGGAGCCCAGGGCCAGGTACACCCCAGCCCTTAGGATAAGGGAGCCCCTGGCCTGGGGCGCCCGAGCCCTTAGGCTTTGGGAGCCCCAGGCATGGGGCGCCCCAACCCATAGGTTTAGGGAGCCCTAGGACTGGGGCGCCTTTGCCCTTCGGCTTTGCGAGCCCCAGGCCTGGGGCGCCCCAGCCATTAGGCTTTGGGAGCCCCAGGCCTGGGGCGCCCCAACGCTTAGGCTTTGGGAGCCCCAATCCTGGGTTGCCCCAGCCCTTAGCCTTTGGGAACCCCAGGCCTGGGACTCCCCAGCCCTTAGGCTTAGGGAGCCCAAGGCCTGCGACGCCCCAGCCATTAGGCTTAGGGAGCCTCTGGCCTGAGGGCACCCAGCCCTTCAACTTGGGTGCCCCAGGCCTGGGACGTCCCAGCACTTAGGCTTAGGAAGCCCCAGGTTGGGGCTCCCCAGCCCTTAGGCTTAGGGATCCCATACCCTGGGACGCCCTAGCCCTTAGGATAAGGGAGCCCCAGGCTTGTGGCACCCCAGCCCTTAGGCTTTGGGAGTCCCAGGCCTGGGGCGCCCCAGCCCTTAGGCTTTGGGAGCCCAGGGCCAGGTACACCCCAGCCCTTAGGATAAGGGAGCCCCTGGCCTGGGGCGCCCCAGCCCTTAGGCTTAGGGAGCCCAATCCTGCGATGCCAGAGACCTTAGGCTTAGGGAGCCCCAGGCCGGTGCGCCCCAGTACTTAGGCTTGTGAGACCCAGGCCGGTGCGCCCCAGCCATTAGGCTTAGGGAGCCCCAGGCCTGGGGGGACGCAGCTCTTCGGCTTAGGGAGCCCCAGGACTGGGGCGTCCCAGCCCTAAGGCTTAGGGAACCGCAGGCGTGTTGTGCCCCAGCTGTTAGGTATGGGGTTTCCCAGACCTGGGGCGCCCCAACCCTTAAGTTTTGCGAGCCCCAAGCCTGGACGCCCCAGCCCTTAGACTTAGGGAGCCCCTGGCCTGGGGCGCCCCAGCCCTTAGGCTTTGGGAGCCCCAATCCTGGGTTGCCCCAGCCCTTAGGCTTTGGGAGCCCCAGGCCTGGGACTCCCCAGTCCTTAGGCTTAGGGAGGCCAAGGCCTGCGACGCCCCAGCCCTTAGGCTTTGGGAGCCCCAAGCCTCAAGCGCCCTAGCCCTTCGGCTTAGGGAGCCCCAGGCTGGGGCGCCATAGCCCTTAGGCTTTGGGAGCCCAAACCTTGGGGCGCACCAGCCATTAGACTTTGGGAGCCCCAGGCCTGGGGCACCCCAGCCGTTAGGCTTTGGGAGCCCCAGGCCTGAGGCACCCTAAACCTTTGGCTTTGGGAGCCCCAGGCCTAGGGCTCCCCAGCCCTTCGGCATAGGGAGCCCCAGGCCTGGGGCGCCCCAGCACTTAGGTTTTGGGAGCACCAGGCCTGGGGCACCCCAGCCCTTAGGCTTTGGGATCCCCAGCCTGGGGCGCCCCAGCCTTTAGGCTTAGGGAGCCCCAGGCCTGGGGCGCCCCAACCCTTAGACTTAGGGAGCCTCTGGCCTGGGGCGCCACAGCCCTTTGTCTTAGGGATCCCCAGGCCTGGGGCGCCCCAGCCCTTAGGCTTTCGGAACCCCAGGCCTGGGGCCCCCCAGCCCTTAGTCTTTGGGAGCCCCAGGCCTGGGGCGCCCCCGCCCTGAGGCTTTGGGAGCCCCAGGCCTGGGGGCACCCAGCACAAAGGCATAGGGATCCCATGGCCTGTGACGCCCCAGCCCTTAGGCTTCCGGAGCCCAAGGCCGGCGACGCCCCAGCCCTGAGGCTTTGGGAGCCCCAGCCGGGGCGCCACAGCCCTTAGGCTTTGGGAGCCCCAGGTTAGGGCACCCCAGCGCTTAGGCTTTGGGAGCCCCACGCCTGGGGCACCCCAGCCCTTAGCCTTAGGGAGCCCCAGGCCTGGGGGCACCCAGCCTTTCGGAGCCCCAGGCCTGGGGCTTCCCAGCCCTTAGGCATAGGGAGCCCCAGGCCTAGGGCGCCCCAGCCCTTAGGCTTAGGGAGTCCATGGCCTGAAACGCCCCAGCCCTTTGGCTAGGGCGCGACAGGCCTAGGGCGCCCTAGCCCTTAGACTTTGGGAGCCCCAGGAATGGGGCACCCCAGCCCTTAGGTTTTGGGAGCCCCAGGCTTGGGGTGCCCCCGCCCTTAGGCTTTGGGAGCCCCAGGCTTGGGGTGCCCCCGCCCTTAGGATTTGGGAGCCCCAGGCCTGGGGCGCTCCAGCCCTTAGGCTTAGGGAGCTCAAGGCCTGCGACGACCCAGCCCTTAGGCTTTGGGAGCCCCAGGCCTCCGACGACCCAGTCCTTAGGCTTTGGGAGCCCCAGGCCTGGGGGGACGCAGATCTTCGGCTTAGGGAGCCCCAGGCCTGGGGCGTCCCAGCCCTAAGGCTTAGGGAGCCCCAGGCGTGTGGCGCCCCAGCCGTTAGGTATTGGGTTTCCCAGACCTGGGGCGCCCCAACCCTTAAATTTTGGGAGCCCCAAGTCTGGACGCCCCAGCCCTTAGGCTTAGGGAGCCCCTGGACTGGGGCGCCCCAGCCCTTAGGCTTTGGGAGCCCCTGGCCTGGGGCGCCCCCGCCCTTAGACTTGGGGAGCCCCAGCCTGGGGCGTCCCCTCCCTTAGGCTTTGGGAGCCCTAGGCCTGGGGCGCCCCAGCCCTTAGGGTTTGGGAGCCCCAAGCTGGGACGCTCCAGCCCATAGGTTATGGCAGCTCCAAGCCTGCGGCGCCCAGCCCTTAGGCTGTGGGAGCCCCAGGCCTGGTACGCCCCAGCCCTTAGGCTTAGGGAGCCCCTGGCCTGGGGCGCCCGAGCCCTTAGGCTTTGGGAGCCCCAGGCATGGGGCACCCCAACCCATAGGTTTAGGGAGCCCTAGGACTGGGGCGCCTTTGCCCTTCGGCTTTGCGAGCCCCAGGCCTGGGGCGCCCCAACGCTTAGGCTTTGGGAGCCCCAATCCTGGGTTGCCCCAGCCCTTAGGCTTTGGGAACCCCAGGCCTGGGACTCCCCAGCCCTTAGGCTTAGGGAGCCCAAGGCCTGCGACGCCCCAGCCCTTAGGCTTAGGGAGCCTCAGGCCTGAGGGCACCCAGCCCTTCAACTTGGGTGCCCCAGGCCTGGGACGTCCCAGCACTTAGGCTTAGGAAGCCCCAGGTTGGGGCTCCCCAGCCCTTAGGCTTAGGGATCCCATACCCTGGGACGCCCTAGTCCTTAGGATAAGGGAGCCCCAGGCTTGTGGCACCCCAGCCCTTAGGCTTTGGGAGTCCCAGGCCTGGGGCGCCCCAGCCCTTAGGCTTTGGGAGCCCAGGGCCAGGTACACCCCAGCCCTTAGGATAAGGGAGCCCCTGGCCTGGGGCGCCCCAGCCCTTAGGCTTAGGGAGCCCAATCCTGTGATGCCAGAGACCTTAGGCTTAGGGAGCCCCAGGCCGGTGCGCCCCAGTACTTAGGCTTGTGAGACCCAGGCCGGTGCGCCCCAGCCATTAGGCTTAGGGAGCCCCAGGCCTGGGGGGACGCAGCTCTTCGGCTTAGGGAGCCCCAGGACTGGGGCGTCCCAGCCCTAAGGCTTAGGGAACCGCAGGCGTGTGGTGCCCCAGCTGTTAGGTATGGGGTTTCCCAGACCTGGGGCGCCCCAACCCTTAAGTTTTGCGAGCCCCAAGCCTGGACGCCCCAGCCCTTAGACTTAGGGAGCCCCTGGCCTGGGGCGCCCCAGCCCTTAGGCTTTGGGAGCCCCAATCCTGGGTTGCCCCAGCCCTTAGGCTTTGGGAGCCCCAGGCCTGGGACTCCCCAGTCCTTAGGCTTAGGGAGGCCAAGGCCTGCGACGCCCCAGCCCTTAGGCTTTGGGAGCCCCAAGCCTCAAGCGCCCTAGCCCTTCGGCTTAGGGAGCCCCAGGCTGGGGCGCCATAGCCCTTAGGCTTTGGGAGCCCAAACCTTGGGGCGCACCAGCCATTAGACTTTGGGAGCCCCAGGCCTGGGGCACCCCAGCCGTTAGGCTTTGGGAGCCCCAGGCCTGAGGCACCCTAAACCTTTGGCTTTGGGAGCCCCAGGCCTAGGGCTCCCCAGCCCTTCGGCATAGGGAGCCCCAGGCCTGGGGCGCCCCAGCACTTAGGTTTTGGGAGCACCAGGCCTGGGGCACCCCAGCCCTTAGGCTTTGGGATCCCCAGCCTGGGGCGCCCCAGCCTTTAGGCTTAGGGAGCTCCAGGCCTGGGGCGCCCCAACCCTTAGACTTAGGGAGCCTCTGGCCTGGGGCGCCACAGCCCTTTGTCTTAGGGATCCCCAGGCCTGGGGCGCCCCAGCCCTTAGGCTTTCGGAACCCCAGGCCTGGGGCCCCCCAGCCCTTAGGCTTTGGGAGCCCCAGGCCTGGGGCGCCCCCGCCCTGAGGCTTTGGGAGCCCCAGGCCTGGGGGCACCCAGCACAAAGGCATAGGGATCCCATGGCCTGTGACGCCCCAGCCCTTAGGCTTCCGGAGCCCAAGGCCGGCGACGCCCCAGCCCTGAGGCTTTGGGAGCCCCAGGCGGGGCGCCACAGCCCTTAGGCTTTGGGAGCCCCAGGTTAGGGCGCCCCAGCGCTTAGGCTTTGGGAGCCCCACGCCTGGGGCACCCCAGCCCTTAGCCTTAGGGAGCCCCAGGCCTGGGGGCACCCAGCCTTTCGGAGCCCCAGGCCTGGGGCTTCCCAGCCCTTAGGCATAGGGAGCCCCAGGCCTAGGGCGCCCCAGCCCTTAGGCTTAGGGAGTCCATGGCCTGAAACGCCCCAGCCCTTTGGCTAGGGCGCGACAGGCCTAGGGCGCCCTAGCCCTTAGACTTTGGGAGCCCCAGGAATGGGGCACCCCAGCCCTTAGGTTTTGGGAGCCCCAGGCTTGGGGTGCCCCCGCCCTTAGGCTTTGGGAGCCCCAGGCTTGGGGTGCCCCCGCCCTTAGGATTTGGGAGCCCCAGGCCTGGGGCGCTCCAGCCCTTAGGCTTAGGGAGCTCAAGGCCTGCGACGACCCAGCCCTTAGGCTTTGGGAGCCCCAGGCCTGCGACGACCCAGCCCTTAGGCTTTGGGAGCCCCAGGCCTGGGGGGACGCAGATCTTCGGCTTAGGGAGCCCCAGGCCTGGGGCGTCCCAGCCCTAAGGCTAAGGGAGCCCCAGGCGTGTGGCGCCCCAGCCGTTAGGTATTGGGTTTCCCAGACCTGGGGCGCCCCAACCCTTAAATTTTGGGAGCCCCAAGTCTGGACGCCCCAGCCCTTAGGCTTAGGGAGCCCAAGGCCTGCGACGCCCCAGCCCTTAGGCTTAGGGAGCCTCAGGCCTGAGGGCACCCAGCCCTTCAACTTGGGTGCCCCAGGCCTGGGACGTCCCAGCACTTAGGCTTAGGAAGCCCCAGGTTGGGGCTCCCCAGCCCTTAGGCTTAGGGATCCCATACCCTGGGACGCCCTAGTCCTTAGGATAAGGGAGCCCCAGGCTTGTGGCACCCCAGCCCTTAGGCTTTGGGAGTCCCAGGCCTGGGGCGCCCCAGCCCTTAGGCTTTGGGAGCCCAGGGCCAGGTACACCCCAGCCCTTAGGATAAGGGAGCCCCTGGCCTGGGGCGCCCCAGCCCTTAGGCTTAGGGAGCCCAATCCTGCGATGCCAGAGACCTTAGGCTTAGGGAGCCCCAGGCCGGTGCGCCCCAGTACTTAGGCTTGTGAGACCCAGGCCGGTGCGCCCCAGCCATTAGGCTTATGGAGCCCCAGGCCTGGGGGGACGCAGCTCTTCGGCTTAGGGAGCCCCAGGACTGGGGCGTCCCAGCCCTAAGGCTTAGGGAACCGCAGGCGTGTGGTGCCCCAGCTGTTAGGTATGGGGTTTCCCAGACCTGGGGCGCCCCAACCCTTAAGTTTTGCGAGCCCCAAGCCTGGACGCCCCAGCCCTTAGACTTAGGGAGCCCCTGGCCTGGGGCGCCCCAGCCCTTAGGCTTTGGGAGCCCCAATCCTGGGTTGCCCCAGCCCTTAGGCTTTGGGAGCCCCAGGCCTGGGACTCCCCAGTCCTTAGGCTTAGGGAGGCCAAGGCCTGCGACGCCCCAGCCCTTAGGCTTTGGGAGCCCCAAGCCTCAAGCGCCCTAGCCCTTCGGCTTAGGGAGCCCCAGGCTGGGGCGCCATAGCCCTTAGGCTTTGGGACCCCAAACCTTGGGGCACACCAGCCATTAGACTTTGGGAGCCCCAGGCCTGGGGCACCCCAGCCGTTAGGCTTTGGGAGCCCCAGGCCTGAGGCCCCCTAAACCTTTGGCTTTGGGAGCCCCAGGCCTAGGGCTCCCCAGCCCGTCGGCATAGGGAGCCCCAGGCCTGGGGCGCCCCAGCACTTAGGTTTTGGGAGCACCAGGCCTGGGGCACCCCAGCCCTTAGGCTTTGGGATCCCCAGCCTGGGGCGCCCCAGCCTTTAGGCTTAGGGAGCCCCAGGCCTGGGGCGCCCCAACCCTTAGACTTAGGGAGCCTCTGGCCTGGGGCGCCACAGCCCTTTGTCTTAGGGATCCCCAGGCCTGGGGCGCCCCAGCCCTTAGGCTTTCGGAACCCCAGGCCTGGGGCCCCCCAGCCCTTAGTCTTTGGGAGCCCCAGGCCTGGGGCGCCCCCGCCCTGAGGCTTTGGGAGCCCCAGGCCTGGGGGCACCCAGCACAAAGGCATAGGGATCCCATGGCCTGTGACGCCCCAGCCCTTAGGCTTCCGGAGCCCAAGGCCGGCGACGCCCCAGCCCTTAGGCTTTGGGAGCCCCAGCCGGGGCGCCACAGCCCTTAGGCTTTGGGAGCCCCAGGTTAGGGCACCCCAGCGCTTAGGCTTTGGGAGCCCCACGCCTGGGGCACCCCAGCCCTTAGCCTTAGGGAGCCCCAGGCCTGGGGGCACCCAGCCTTTCGGAGGCCCAGGCCTGGGGCTTCCCAGCCCTTAGGCATAGGGAGCCCCAGGCCTAGGGCGCCCCAGCCTTTAGGCTTAGGGAGTCCATGGCCTGAAACGCCCCAGCCCTTTGGCTAGGGCGCGACAGGCCTAGGGCGCCCTAGCCCTTAGACTTTGGGAGCCCCAGGAATGGGGCACCCCAGCCCTTAGGTTTTGGGAGCCCCAGGCTTGGGGTGCCCCCGCCCTTAGGCTTTGGGAGCCCCAGGCTTGGGGTGCCCCCGCCCTTAGGATTTGGGAGCCCCAGGCCTGGGGCGCTCCAGCCCTTAGGCTTAGGGAGCTCAAGGCCTGCGACGACCCAGCCCTTAGGCTTTGGGAGCCCCAGGCCTGCGACGACCCAGCCCTTAGGCTTTGGGAGCCCCAGGCCTGCGGGGACGCAGATCTTCGGCTTAGGGAGCTCCAGGCCTGGGGCGTCCCAGCCCTAAGGCTTAGGGAGCCCCAGGCGTGTGGCGCCCCAGCCGTTAGGTATTGGGTTTCCCAGACCTGGGGCGCCCCAACCCTTAAATTTTGGGAGCCCCAAGTGTGGACGCCCCAGCCCTTAGGCTTAGGGAGCCCCTGGACTGGGGCGCCCCAGCCCTTAGGCTTTGGGAGCCCCAATCCTGGGTTGCCCCAGCCCTTAGCCTTTGGGAGCCCCAGGCCTGGGACTCCCCAGCCCTTAGGCTTAGGGAGCCCAAGGCCTGCGACGCCCCAGCCCTTAGGCTTTGGGAGCCCCAAGCCTCAAGCGCCCCAGCCCTTAAGCTTAGGGAGCCCCAGGCTGGGGCGCCATAGCCCTTAGGCATTGGGATCCCTGGCCTGGGGCGCCCCAGCCCTTAGGCTTTTGGAGCCCCTGGCCGGGGCGCCCCAGCCCTTAGATTTTGGGAGCCCCAGGCCTGGGGCTCCCCAGCCCTTAGGCTTTGGGAGCCCAAGCCTGGGGCGCCCCAGCCCTTAGGCTTTGGGAGCCCAAACCTTGGGGGGCACCAGCCCTTAGACTTTGGGAGCCCCAGGCATGGGGCGCCCCAGCCCTTAGTCTTACAGAGCCCCAGGCCTGGGGCGCCACAGCCCTTAGGCTTTGGGTGCCCCAGGCCTAGGGCGCCCCACCCTTCGGCTTAGGGAGGCCCAGGCCTGGGGCGCCCCAGCCCTTAGGTTTAGGGAGCCCCTGGCATGGGGCGCCTCGGCCCTTAGGCTTTGCGAGCCCCACCGGGGCGACACAGCCCTTAGGCTTTGGGAGCCCCAGGCCTAGGGCGCCCCAGCGCTTAGGCTTTGGGAGCCCCAAGCCTTGGGCGCCCCAGCCCTTAGGCTTAGGGAGCTCCAGGCCTGGGGGCACCCAGCCTTTCGGAGCCTTAGGCCTGGAGCTTCCCAGCCCTTAGGCATAGGGAGCCCCAGGCCTGGGGGCACCCAGCCCTTAGGCTTAGGGAGCCCATGGCCTGGGACGCCCCAGCCCTTCGGCTTAGGGCGCGACAGGCCTAGTGCGCTCCAGGCCTTAGGCTTTGGGAGTCCCAGGCCTGGGGAGCCCCAGCCCTTAGGTTTTGGGAGCCCATGGCCTGGTATACCCCAGCCCTTAGGCTTAGGGAGCCCCTGGCCTGGGGCGCCGCAGCCTTTAGGCTTTGGGAGCCCCAGGCCTGGGACGCACCCGCCTTAGGCTTTGGGAGCCCCAGGCCAGGTGCGCCCCAACCCTTAGGCTTAGGGAGCCCAAGGCTGCGACGTCCCAGCCCTTCGGCTTAGGGAGCCCCAGGCCTGGGGCGCCCCAGCTCTTAGGTTTAGGGAGCCCCTGGCCTGGGGTGCCCCAGCCCTTAGGCTTTGGGAGCCCCAGGCCTGGGGCGCCCAAGCGCTTAGGCTTTTGGATCCCCACGCCTGGGACGCCACAGCCCTTAGTCTTAGGGAGCCTCAGGCCTGGGGGCACCCAGTCCTTCGACTTAGGGTGCCCCAGGCCTGGGGCGTCCCAGCCCTTAGGCTTAGGGAGCCCCAGTCCTGTGGCTCCCCAGCCCTTAGCCTTAGGGATCCCATACCCTGGGATGCCCCAGCCCTTCGGCTTAGGGCGCGACAGGACTAGGGCGCCCCAGCCCTTAGGCTTTTGGAGCCCCAGGCTTGGGGCACCCCAGCCCTTAGGTTTTGGGAGTCCCAGGCCTGGGGCGCCCCAGCCCTTAGGCTTTGGGAGCCCCAGGCCAGGTACGCCCCAGCGCTTAGGATAACGGAGCCCCAGGCCTGGGGCACCCCTGCCCTTAGGCTTTGGAACCCCCAGGCCTGGGGCGTCCCCGATCTTAGGATTTGGGAGCCCCAGGCCTGGGGCGCCCCAGCCCTTAGGCTTAGGGAGCCCAATCCTGTGATGCCCCATCCCTTAGGTTTCGGGAGACCCAGGCCTGGGGCGCCCAAGCCCTTAGGCTTACGGAGCCCCAGGCCTGGGGCGCCACAGCCCTTAGGCTTTGGGCGCCCCAGGCCTATGGCGCCCCAGTCTTAGGCTTAGGGAGCCCCAGGCCGTTGCGCCCCCGCCCTTAGGTTTGGGAGCCCCAGGCCGGTGCGCCCCAACCCTTAGGCTTTAGGAACACCAGGCCTGTGGCGCCCCAGCCCTTAGGCTTTGGGAACCCCAGGCCTGGGGCGCTCCAGCCCATAGGTTTTGGGAGCCCCAGGCCTGTGGCGCCCAGCTATTAGACTTTGGGAGCCACAGGCCTGGGGCGCCCCAGCCCTTAGGCTTAGGCAGCCCCAGGCCTGGGGGGACCCAGCTCTTCGGCTTAGGGAGCCCCAGGCCTGGGGTGTCCCAGCCCTTAGGCTTAGGGAGCCCCAGGCCTGGGGTGCCCCAGCCCTTAGGCTTAGGGAGCCACAGGCTGGGGCGCCATAGCCCTTAGGCTTTGGGCGCCCCAGGACTAGGGCGCCCGAGCCCTTCCGCATAGGGAGTACCAGGTCTGGGGTGCCCCAGCCCTTAGGCTTAGGGATCCCTGGCCTGGGGTGCCCCAGCCCTTAGGATTTTGGAGCCCCTGGCCGGGGAGCCCCAGCCCTTAGATTTTGGGAGCCCCAGGCCTGGGGCGCCCCAGCCCTTAGGCTTTGGGAGCCCAAGCCTGGGGCGCCCCATCCCTTAGGTTTTGGGAGCACCAGGCCTGGGGCACCCCAGCACTTAGGCTTTGGGAGCCTCAGCCTGGGGCGCACCAGCCCTTAGTCTTAGGGAGCCCCAGGCCTGGGGCGCCCCAACCCATAGACTTAGGGAGCCTCTGGCCTGGGGCGCCACAGCCCTTTGTCTTAGGGAGCCCCAGGCCTTGGGCGCCCCAGCCCTTAGGCTTTGGGAGCCCCAGGACAGGGGCGCCCCAGCCCTTAGGCTTTGGGTGCCCCAGGCCTGGGGCCCCCAGCCCTTAGGCTGTGGGAGCTCCAGGCCTGTGGCGCCCCAGCCCTGAGGCTTCGGGCGCCCCAGGCCTGGGGGCACCCAGCCCTAAGGCATAGGGAGCCCATGGCCTGTAACGCCCCAGCCCTTAGGCTTCGGGAGCCCAAGGCCTGCGACGCCCCAGCCCTTAGGCTTTGGGAGCCCCAGGCCTGGGGCAACCCAGCCCTTAGGCTTACGGAGCCCCAGGCCTGGGGCGCCACAGCCCTTAGGCTTTGCGTGCCCCAGGCGTAGGGCGCCCCAGCCCTTCGGCTTAGGGAGCCCCAGGCCAGGGGCGCCCCAGCCCTTAGGTTTAGAGACCGCCTGTCCTGGTGCGCCTCAGGCCTTAGGCTTTGGGTGCCCCAGCCGGGGCGCCACAGCCCTTAGGCTTTGGGAGACCCAGGCCTGGGGCGCCCCAGCCCTTAGGCTTTGGGTGCCCCAGGCCTGGGGCCCCCAGCCCTTAGGCTGTGGGAGCTCCAGGCCTGTGGCGCCCCAGCCCTGAGGCTTCGGGCGCCCCAGGCCTGGGGGCACCCAGCCCTAAGGCATAGGGAGCCCATGGCCTGTAACGCCCCAGCCCTTAGGCTTCGGGAGCCCAAGGCCTGCGACGCCCCAGCCCTTAGGCTTTGGGAGCCCCAGGCCTGGGGCAACCCAGCCCTTAGGCTTACGGAGCCCCAGGCCTGGGGCGCCACAGCCCTTAGGCTTTGCGTGCCCCAGGCGTAGGGCGCCCCAGCCCTTCGGCTTAGGGAGCCCCAGGCCAGGGGCGCCCCAGCCCTTAGGTTTAGAGACCGCCTGTCCTGGTGCGCCTCAGGCCTTAGGCTTTGGGTGCCCCAGCCGGGGCGCCACAGCCCTTAGGCTTTGGGAGCCCCACGCCTGGGGTGCCCCAGCCTTTAGGCTTAGGGAGCCCCTGGCTTGGGGGCACCCAGCCTTTCGGAGCCCCAGGCCTGGGGCTTCCCAGCCCTTAGGCATAGGGAGCCCCAGGCTTGTGGTGCCCCAGCCCTTAGGGTTAGGGAGCCCATGGCCTGAAACGCCCCAGCCCTTCGGCTTAGGGCACGACAGGCCTAGGTTACCCAAGCCCTTAAGTTTTGGTAGCCCCAGGCCTGGGTCACCCCAGCCATTAGGTTTGGGAGTCCCAGGCCTGGTACGCCCCAGCTCTTAGGTTTAGGGAGCCCCTGGCCTGGGGCGCCCCAGCCCTTAGGTTTTGGGAGCCCCCGGCCTGGGGCGCCCCAGCCCTTAGGGTTTGGGAGCCCCAGGCCAGGGGCGCCCCAGCCCTTAGGCTTCGGGAACCCAAGGCCTGCGACGCCCCAGCCCTTAGGCTTTCGGGGCCCCAGCGCTAGGGCGCCCCAGCCCTTAGGCTTACGGAGACCCAGGCCTGGGGCGCCCCAGCCCTTAGACTTTGGGAGCCCCAGGCCAGGGGCACCCCAGCCCTTAGGCTTCGGGAGCCCAAGGCCTGCGACGCCCCAGCCCTTCGGCTTAGGGAACCCCAGGCCTGGGGCACCCCAGCCCTTAGGTTTAGGGAGCCCCTGGCCTGGGGCGCCTCAGCCCGTAGGCTTTGGGAGCCCCATCGGGGCGCCCCAGCCCTTAGGCTTTGGGAGCTCCAGGCCTGTGGCGGCCCAGCGCTTAGGCTTTGGGAGCCCCACGCCTGGGGTGCCCCAGCCCTTAGGCTTAGGGAACCCCAGGCCTGGGGGCACCAGCTCTTATGCTTAGGGAGCCCCAGACCTGAGTCGTCCCTGCCCGTAGGCTTAGGGAGCCCATGGCCTGGGACGCCCCAGCCCTTCGGCTTAGGGCGCGACAGTCCTAGGGCGCCCCAGCCCTTCGGCATAGGGAGCCCCAGGCCTGGTACGCCCCAGCCCTTAGGCTTAGGGAGCCCCAGGCCTGGGGCGCCCCAGCCCTTAGGCTTTGGGAGCCCAAGCCTGGGGCGCCCAAGCCCTTAGGATTTGGGAGGCCCAGGTCTGCGGTGCCCCAGCCCTTAGACTGGGAGCCCTAGCCCTGGGGCACCCCAGCCCTTAGGCTTTGGGAGCCCAAGCCCTGGTCGCCCCAGCACTTGGGCTTTGGAAGTCCCAGGCCTGGGGCGCCCCAGCCCTTAGGCTTAGGTAGCCCCAGCCCTGGGGCACCCCAGCTCTTAGGCTTTCGGAGTCCCAGGCATGGGGCGCCCCAGCCCTTAGGCTTTGGGCGCCCCAGTCTTGGGGTGCCCCAGCCCTTATTCTTTGGAAGGCCCAGATCTGTGGCGCCCCATCCCTTAGACTTTGGGAGCCCCAGTCCTGGGGCGCCCTGACTTAGGCTTAGGGAGCCCCAGGCCTGGGGCTGCCCAACCCTTAGGCTTAGGGAGTTCCAGCCCTGGGCGCCCAAGCACTTAGGCTTAGGGAACCCCAGGCCTGGGACGCCCCAGCCATTGGGCTTTGGGAGCTCCAGACCTGGGGCACCCCAGCCTTTTGGCTTAGGGAGCCCCAGGACTGGGTAGCACCAGCCCTTACGCTTTGGGAGCCCCAGGCCTGTGGTGCCCCAGCCCTTAGGCTTAGGGAGCCCCAGGTCTTGGGCGCTCCAGCCCTAGGCTTAGGGAGCCCCAGGCCTGGGGCGCCCCAGCCTTTAAGCTTTAGGTGCCCCAGGATTGGGGCGCCGCAACCCTTAGGCTTTGGGAGCTTCAGGCCTGTGGCGACCCAGCCCTTAGGCTTTGTGAGCCCCAGGCCTGGGGGCACCCAGCCCTTAGGCTTTGGGAGCCCATGGGCTGGGACACCCCAGCCCTTCGGCTTAGGGCGCGACAGGCCTAGTGGGCCCCAGGCTTTAGGCTTTGGGAGTCCCAGGCCTGGGGAGCCCCAGCCCTTAGGTTTTGTGAGCCCATGACCTGGTATACCCCAGCCCTTAGGCTTAGGGAGCCCCTGGCCTGGGGCGCCCCAGCCCTTAGGCGTTGGGAGCCCCAGGCCTGGGACGCCCCCGCCCTTAAGCTTTGGGAGCCCCAGGCCAGGTGCGCCCCAGCCCTTAGGCTTAGGGAGCCCAAGGCCTGCGACGCCCCAGCCCTTCGGCTTAGGGAGCCCCAGGCATGGGGCGCCCCAGCTCTTAGGTTAAGGGACCCACTGGCCTGGGGCGCCCCAGCCCTTAGGCTTTGGGAGCCCCAGGCCGGGGCGCCCCATCCATTAGGCTTTGGGAGCCCCAGGCCTGGGGCGCCCCAGACCTTAGGCTTTGGAAACCCCAGGCCTGGGGCGCTCCAGCTCTTAGGCTTTGGGAGGCCTAGGCCTGGGGCGCCACAGCCCTTAGGATTTGGGAGCCCCAAGCTGGGACGCCCCAGGCCATAGGTTTTGGGAGCCCCAGGCCTGTCGCGCCCAGCCCTTACGCTTTGAGAGCCCCAGGCTTGGGGCGCCCCAGGTCTTAGGCTTTGGGAGCCACAGGCCTGGGGCGCCCCAGCCCTTAGGTTTTGGGAGCTCCAGACCTGGGGCGACCCAGCCTTTAGGCTTAGGGAGCCCCAGGCCTGGGAAGCCCCAGCCCTTAGGCTTAGGGAGCCCCAGGCCTGTGGCGCCCCAGCCCTTAGGCTTAGGGAGCCCCAGGTTGGAGCGCTACAGCACTTAGGCTTAAGGAGGCCCAGGCTTGGGGCGCCGCAGCCCTTAGTATTTGGGAGCTCCAACACTGGGGCACCCCAGCCCTTACGCTTTGGGAGCCCCAGGCCAGGGGCGCACCAGCCCTTAGGCTTAGGGAGCCTCAGGCCTTGGGCACCCTAGCCCTTAAGATTAGGGAGCCCCAGGGCTGGGGCGCCCCATCCCTTAGGTTTTGGGAGCCCCAAGCCTGGGGCGCACCAGCCATGAGGCTTTGGGAGCCCCAGGATTGGGTCGCCCCAGCCCTTAGGCTTTGGGACTCCAGGCCTGGTGTGCCCCAGCCCTTAGGCTTAGGGAGCCCCAGGCCTGTGGCGCCCCAGCCCTTAGGCTTAGGGAGCCCCAGGTTGGAGCGCTACAGCACTTAGGCTTAAGGAGGCCCAGGCTTGGGGCGCCGCAGCCCTTAGTATTTGGGAGCTCCAACACTGGGGCACCCCAGCCCTTACGCTTTGGGAGCCCCAGGCCAGGGGCGCACCAGCCCTTAGGCTTAGGGAGCCTCAGGCCTTGGGCACCCTAGCCCTTAAGATTAGGGAGCCCCAGGGCAGGGGCGCCCCATCCCTTAGGTTTTGGGAGCCCCAAGCCTGGGGCGCACCAGCCATGAGGCTTTGGGAGCCCCAGGATTGGGTCGCCCCAGCCCTTAGGCTTTGGGACTCCAGGCCTGGTGTGCCCCAGCACTTAGGCTTAGGGAGCCCCAGTCCTTGGGCGCCCCAGCCCTTAGAGTTAGGGAGCCCCAGGCCTAGTGCGCCCCAGCCCTTAGGCTTAGGGGGCCTCATTCCTGGGGGTCCTACCCCTTAGGCTAAGGAGCCCTGGACTGGGGCACCCCAGGCCTTAGACTTTGGGAGCCCAAGGCCTCGGGCGCCCCAGCCCTTAGGCTTAGGGAGCCCCAGGATTTGGAAGCCCCAGCCATTAGGCTTTGGGAGCCACAGGCCTGGGGCTCCCCAGCCCTTAGGCTTTGGGACCCCAGTCCTGGGGCGCCCCAGCCCTTAGGCTTAAGGAGCCCCAGGCCTGGGGCGCCCCAATCCTTAGGAAAAGGGAGTCCCAGCCCTTAGGTTTTGGGAGCCCCAAGCCTGGGGCACTCCAGCCCTTAGGCTTTGGGTGCCCAAGAACTGGGGCGCCCCAGCCCTTAGGTGTAGGGAGCCCTAGGACTGGGGCGCCCCAAGCCTTAGGCTTAGGGAGAACCTGGCCAGGGGCGCCACAGCCATTAGGCTTAGGGACCCCCAGGCTTGGGGTGCCCCTGCCCTTAGGCTTAGGGAGGCCCAGGCCTGTGGTGCCCCAGCCCTTAGGCTTTGGGAGCCCCAGGCCTGGAGTGTCCCAGTCCTTAGGAAAAGGGAGCCCCAGGTCTGGGGCGCCCCAGCCCTTAGGTTTTGGGAGCCGCAGGCTTGGGACGCTCCTGCACTTAGGCTTTCGGTGCCCCAGGACTGGGGGGGCCCCAGGCCTTAGGCTTTGTGAGCCTCACGCCTTGGTGCCCCTCCCTTAGGCTTTGGGAACCACAGGTTGGGGCGCCCCTGCCCTTAGGCTTAGGGAGCCCCAGGCCTGGTGTGCCCCAGCACTTAGGCTTAGGGAGCTACAGTCCTTGGGCGCCCCAGCCCTTAGAGGTAGGGAGCCCCAGGCCTGGGGCGCCCCAGCCCTTAGGCTTAAGGAGCCCCAGTCCTGGGACGCCCCAGCCCTTAGGATTTGGGAGCCCCAGGCCTGGCGCGCCCGATCCCTTAGGCTTAGGGACCACCAGGCCTGGGGCGCCCCAGCCCTTAGGCTTAGGGAGCCCCAGGCCAGGGGCGCCCCAGCCCTTAGGCTTAGGGAGCCCCAGGTGGGGCGATAAAGCCTTTAGGCTTAGGGAGCCCCAGACTTTGGGCGCCCCAGTCCTTAAGCTTAGGGAGCCCCATGGCTGGGGCGCCCCAGCCCTTTGGCTTTGGGAGCACCAGGCCTGGGGCGTCCCAGCCCTTTGGCTTTGGGACCTCCAGGCCTGGGGCGCCCCAGCCCTTAGGCTTTGGGACCCCAGGGCTGGGACGCCCCTGCCCTTAGAATTTGGGACCCCAGGCCTGCGGCGTCCCAGCACTTAGGTTTTGGGTCCCCGGGCTGGGGCGCCCCAGCCCTTAGGCTTAGGGAGCCCCAGGCCTGAGAAGCCCCAGTCCTTAGGCTTAGGGAGACCCAGTCCTTGGGCGCCCCAGGCCTTAGAGTTAGGGAGCCCCTGGCCTGGGGCGCCCCAGCCCTTAGGATTAGGGAACCCCAGGCCTGGGGCGCCCCAGTATTTAGGCTTAGGGAGCACAAGGCCTGGGGCGCCCCAGCACTTAGGCTTAGGGAGCCCCAGGTGGGGCACCAAAGCCTTTAGGCTTAGGGAGCCTCAGGCCTTGGGCGCCCTAGCCCTTAAGATTAGGGAGCCCCAGGGCTGGGGTGCCCCATCCCTTAGGCTTTGGAAGCCCCAAGCATGGGGAGCACCAGCCTTGAGGCTTTGGGAGCCCCAGGATTGGGGCGCCCCAGCCCTTAGGCTTTGGGACTCCAGGCCTGGTGTGCCCCAGCACTTAGGCTTAGGGAGCCCCAGTCCTTGGGCGCCCCAGCCCTTAGAGTTAGGGAGCCCCAGGCCTAGGGCACCCCAGCCCTAAGGCTTAGGGAGCCTCATGCCTGGGGGCTCTACCCCTTAGGCTTAAGGAGCCCCAGTCCTGGGACGCCCCAGCCCTTTGGCTTTGGGAGCACTAGGAATGGGGCGCCCCAGCCCTTTGGCTTTGGGACCTCCAGGCCTGGGGCATCCCAGCCCTTAGGCTTTGGGACCCCAGGCCTGGGGTTCCCCAGTCTAAGGAAAAGGGAGCCCCAGGCCCGGGGTGCCCCAGCCCTTAGGCTTTGTGTGCCCTAGGCCTGGGGCGCCCCTGCCCTTAGGCTTAGGGAGCCACAGGCCTGGGCACCCCAGCCCTTAGGCTTAGGGAGGCCCAGGCCTGTGGCGTCCCAGTCCTTAGGCTTTGGGTGCCCTAGGCCTCGGGCGCCCCTGCCTTTAGGCTTAGGGAGCCCCAGGCCTGGGGCGCCCAGCCCTTAGGCTTAGGGAGGCCCAGGCCTATGGCGTCCCAGCCCTTAGGCTTGGGAGCCCCAGGCCTGGAGTGCCCCAGTCCTTAGGAAAAGGGAGCCCCAGGCCTGGGGCGCCCCAGCCCTTAGGTTTTGGGAGCCGCAGGCTTGGGGTGCTCCAGCCCTTAGGCTTTGGGTGCCCCCGGACTGGGGCGCCCTAGTCCTTAGTATTAGGGAGCCCTAGGCCTGGTGTGCCCCAGCACTTAGGTTTAGGGAGCCCCAGTCCTTGGGCGCCCCAGCCCTTAGAGTTAGGGAGCCCCAGGCCTAGGGCACCCCAGCCCTTAAGTTTAGGGAGCCTCATGCCTGGGGCGCCCCAGCCCTCAGGTTTAAGGAGCCCCAGTCCTGGGACGCCCCAGCTCTTAGGATTTGGGAGCCCCAGGCCTGGGCGCCCGATCCCTTAGGCTTAGGGACCCCCAGGCCTGGGGCGCCCCAGCCCTTAGGCTTAGGCAGCCCTAGGACAGGGGCACACCAGCCCTTAGGCTTAGGGAACCCCAGGCATGGGGCGCCCCAGCCCTTTGGCTTTGGGAGCACCAGGCCTGGGGCGCCCCAGCCCTTTGGCTTTGGGATCTCCAGGCCTGGGGCCCCCCAGCCCTTAGGCTTAGGGAGCCCCAGGCCTGAGGAGCCCCAGCCCTTAGGCTTAGGCAGGCCTAGGCCAGGGGCACACCAGCCCTTAGGCTTAGGGAACCCCAGGCATGGGGCGCCCCAGCCCTTTGGCTTTGGGAGCATCAGGCCTGGGGCGCCCCAGCCCTTTGGCTTTGGGGTCTCCAGGCCTGGGGCCCCCCAGCCCTTAGGCTTTGGGACCCCAGGCCTGGGGCGCCCCAGCACTTAGAATTTGGGACCTCAAGCCTGCAGCGTCCCAGCCCTTAGGTTTTGGGACCCCGGGCTGGGGCGCCCCAGCCCTTAGGCTTAGGGAGCCCCAGGCCTGAGGAGCCCCAGCCCTTAGGCTTAGGGAGCCCCAGGCCTGGGGCGCCCCAGCCCTTAGGTTTTTGGAACCCCAGCCTAGGGAGCCCCAACCCTTAGGCTTAGGGAGCCCCAGGCCTTGGGCGCACCAGCCCTTAAGCATTGAGACCCCAGGCCTGTGGCGCCCCAGCCCTTTGGCTTTGGGAGCCCCAGGCCTGGGGCGCCCCAGCCCTTAGGCTTTGGGTGACCTAGGCCTCGGGCGCCCCTGCCCTTAGGCTTAGGGAGCCCCAGTCCTGGGGCGCCCCTGCCCTTAGGCTTAGGGAGTCCCTGGCCTGTGGCGCCCCAGCCCTTAGATTTTGGGAGCCCCAGGCCTTCAGTGCCCCAGTCCTTAGGAAAAGGGAGCCCCAGGTCTGGGGCGCCCTAGCCCTTAGATTTTGGGAGCCGCAGGCTTGGGGCGCTCCAGCCCTTAGGCTTTGGGTGCCCCAGGACTGGGGGGGCCACAGCCCTTAGGCTTTGTGAGCCTCAGGCCTTGGGGCCCCACCCTTAGGCTTTGGGACCCCAGGTTGGGGCGCCCCTGCCCTTAGGCTTAGGGAGCGCCAGGCCTGGTGTGCCCCAGCACTTAGGCTTAGGGAGCCACAGTCCTTGGGCGCCCCAGCCCTTAGAGTTAGGGAGCCCCAGGCCTAGGGCGCCCCAGCCCTTAGGCTTAAGGAGCCACAGTCCTGGGACGCCCCAGCCCTTAGGATTTGGGAGCCCCAGGCCTGGTGCGCCCGATCCCTTAGGCTTAGGGACCCCATGCCTGGGGCGCCCCAGCACTTAGGCTTAGGGAGCCCCAGGTGGGGCGATAAAGCCTTTAGGCTTATTGAGCCCCAGGTTTTGGGCGCCCCAGTCCTTAAGCTTAGGGAGCCCCATGGCTGGGGCACCCCAGCCCTTTGGCTTTGGGAGCACCAGGCCTGGGGCGCCCCAGCCCTTTGGCTTTGGGACCTCCAGGCCTGGGGCGCCCCAGCCCTTAGGCTTTGGGACCCCAGGCCTGGGGCGCCCCAGCCCTTAAGCATTGGGACCCCAGGCCTGTGGTGACCCAGCCCTTTGGTTTGGGAGCCCAAGGCCTGTGGCGACCAAGTCATTAGGCCTTGGGAGCCCCAGGCCTGGGGAGCCCCTACACTTAGGCGAAGGAGCCCCAGGACTGGGGCACCCCAGCCTTTATGTTTAGGTAGCCCCAGGCCTGGGGCCTCCCAGCCCTTAGGCATAGGAAGCCCCAGGCCGGGGCGCCCCAGCCCTTAGGCTTTGAGAGCCCCAGGCCTGGGGCGCCCCAGCCCTTAGGCTTAGGGAGTCCCTGGCTTGGGGCGCACCAGACCTTAGGCTTTGGGAGCCCCAGGCCAGGGTCGCCCCAGCCCTTCGGCTTAGGGAGCCCCAGGCCTGGGGTGCCCCAGTCTTTGGAAAAGGGAGACCCAGGGCTGGGGCGCCCCAGCCCTTAGGCTTTGGGTGCCCCAGGACTGGGGCACCCCAGCGCTTATGCTTAGGGAGCACCTGGCCTGGGGCGCCCCAGAACTTATGCTTAGGGAGGCCCAGGCCTGGGGGGACCCAACCCATATGCTTAGGGAGCCCCAGTCCTTGGGCGCCCCAGCCCTTAGGCTTAGGGAGCCCCAGGCCAGAGGAGCACCAGCCCTTAGGTTTAGGGAACCCCATGCCTGGGGCACCCCAGCACTTAGGCTTAGGGAGCCCCAAGTGGGGCAATAAAGCCTTTAGGCTTAGGGAGCCCCACCTGGGGTGCCCCAGCCCTTAAGCTTAGGGAGCCCCATGGCTGGGGCGCCCCAGCCTTTTGGTTTTGGGAGCACCAGGCCTGGGACGCCGCAGCCCTTTGGTTTTTGGGAGTCCCAGGCCTGGGGTTCCCCAGTCCTTAGGAAAAGGGAGCCCCAGGCCTGGGGCACCCCAGCCCTTAGGCTTTGGGTGCCCTAGGCATGGGGCGCCCCTGCCCTTAGGCTTATGGAGGCCCAGGCCTGTGGCGCCCCAGCCCTTATGGTTTGGGAGCCCCAGGCCTGGAGTGCCCCAGTCCTTAGGAAAATGGAGCCCCAGGCCTGGTGTGCCCCAGCACTTAGGCTTAGGGAGCCCAGTCCTGGGGCGCCCCAGCCCTTAGGCTTAAGGAGCCCCAGGCTTGGGGCGCCCAATCCTTAGGAAAAGGGAGCCCCAGCCCTTAGGTTTTCGGAGCCCCAGGCCTGGGGCACTCCAGCCCTTAGGTTTGGGTGCCCAGAACTGGGGCGCCCCAGCCCTTAGGCTTAGGGAGCCCTAGGACTGGGGCACCCCAACCCTTAGGCTTAGGGAGAACTTGGCCAGGGGCGCCCCAGCCATTAGGCTTAGGGACCCCCAGGCTTGGGGCGCCCCTGCCCTTAGGATTAGGGATCTCCAGACCTGGTGCGCCCTAGCCCTAAGGCTTAGGATGGCCCAGGCCTGTGGCGCCCCAGCCCTTAGGCTTTGGGAGCCCCAGGCCTGGAGTGCCCCAGTCCTTAGGAAAAGGCAGCCCCAGGTCTGGGGCGCCCCAGCCCTTAGGTTTTGGGAGCCGCAGACTTGGGGCGCTCCAGCCCTTAGGCTTTGGGTGCCCCAGGACTGGGGGGCCCCAACCCTTAGGCTTTGTGAGCCGCAGACCTTGGTGCCCTTCCAGTAGGCTTTGGGAACCCGAGGTTGGGGCGCCCGTGCTCTTAGGCTTAGGGAGCCCCAGGCCTGGTGTGCCCCAGCACTTAGGCTTAGGGAGCCCTAGTCCTTGGGGGCCACAGGCCTTAGAGTTAGGAAGGCCCTGGCCTGGGGCGCCCAGCCCTTAGGCTTAGGGAGCCCCAGGCCAGGGGCGCACCAGTCCTTAGGCTTAGGGAACCCCAGGCCTGGGGCGCCCCAGCATTTAGGCTTAGGGAGCACAAGGCCTGGGGCGCCCCAGCACTTAGGCTTAGGGAGCCCCAGGTGGGGCGCCAAAGCCTTTGGGCTTAGCGAGCCTCAGGCCTTGGGCGCCCTAGCCCTTAAGATTAGGGAGCCCCAGGGCTGGGGCGCACCATCCCTTAGGCTTTGGGAGGCCCAAGCCTGGGGCGCACCAGCCCTGAGGCTTTGGGAGCCCCAGGATTGGGGCGCCCCAGCCCTTAGGCTTTGGGACTCCAGGCCTGGTGTGCCCCAGCACTTAGGCTTAGGGAGCCCCAGTCCTGGGCGCCCCAGCCCTTAGAGTTAGGGAGCCCCAGTCCTAGGGCGCCCCAGCCCTTAGGCTTAGGATGCCTCATGCCTGGGGCGGCCCACCCCTTAGGCTTAAGGAGCCCCAGTCCTGGGATGCCCCAGCCCTTAGGATTTGGGATCCCTAGGCCTGGCGCGCCCGATCCCTTAGGCTTAGGGACCCCCAGGCCTGGGGTGCCCCAGGCCTTAGGCTTAGGGAGCCCCAGGCCTGGGGCGCCCCAGCCCTTAGGCTTAGGCAGCCCCAGGCCAGGGGCGCACCAGCCCTTAGGTTTAGGGAACCCCAGGCCTGGGGCGCCCCAACACTTAGGCTTAGGGAGCCCCAGGTGGGGAGATAAAGCCTTTAGGCTTAGGGAACCCCAGGCTTTTGGCGCCCCAGTCCTTAAGCTCAGGGAGCCCCAGGCCTAGGGCGCCCCAGCCCTTTGGCTTTGGGACCCCAGGCCTGGGGCGCCCCAGCCCTTAGAATTTGGGACCCCAGGCCTGCCGCGTCCCAGCCCTTAGGTTATTGGGAACCCGGGCTGGGGCGCCCCAGCCCTTAGGCTTAGGGAGCCCCAGGCCTGAGGAGCCCCAGCCCTTAGGCTTAGGGAGCCCCAGGCCTGGGGCGCCCCAGCCCTTAGGCTTTTGGAACCCCAGCCTAGGGAGCCCCAACCCTTAGGCTTAGGGAGCCCCAGGCCTTGGGCGCACCAGCCCTTAAGCATTGGGACCCCAGGCCTGTTGTGCCCCAGCCCTTTGGCTTTGGGAGCCCCAGGCCTGGGGCGACCCAGCCATTAGGCCTTGGGAGCCCAAGGCCTGGGGCGCCCCTACACTTAGGCTAAGGAGCCCCAGGACTGGGGCACCCCAGCCTTTATGTATAGGGAGCCCCAGGCCTGGGGCGCCCCAATCCCTTAGGCATAGGAAGCCCCAGGCCCGGGGCACCCCAGCCCTTAGGCTTTGAGAGCCCCAGGCCTGGGGCGCCCCAGCCCTTAGGCTTAGGGAGTCCCTGGCTTGGGGCGCCACAGACCTTAGGCTTAGGGAGCCGCAGTCCGGGAGCACCCCAGCCCTTCGGCTTCGGGAGCCCCAGGCCTGGGGTGCCCCAGTCCTTAGGAAAAGGGAGCCCCAGGCCTGTGGTGCCCTGCCCTTAGGCTTTGGGTGCCCTAGGCCTGGGGCACCCCTGCCCTTAGGCTTAGGGAGCCCCAGGCCTGGGGCGCCACAGCCCTTAGGCTTAGGGAGTCCCAGGCCTGTGGCGCCCCATCCCTTAGGCTTTGGGAGGCCCAGGCCTTGAGTGCCCCAGTCCTTATGAAAAGGGAGCCCCAGGCCTGAGGCGCCCCAGCTCTTAGGTTTTGGGAGCCGCAGGCTTGGGGCGCTCCAGCCCTTAGGCTTTTGGTGCCCCAGGACTGGGGGGGCCCCAGCCCTTAGGCTTTGTGAGCGTCAGGCCTTGGTGCCCCTCCCTTAGGCTTTGGGAACCCCAGGTTGGGGCGCCCCTGCCCTTAGGCTTAGGGAGCCCCAGGGCTGATGTGCCCCAGAACTTAGGTTTAGGGAGCCCCAGTCTTGGGCACCCCAGCCCTTAGAGTTAGGGAGCCCCAGGCCTAGGGCGCCCCAGCCCTTAGGCTTAGGGAGCTCCAGTCCTGGGACGCCCCTGCCTTTAGGATTTGGGAGCCCCAGGCCTGGCGTGCCTGATCCCTTAGGCATACGGACCCCCAGGCCTGGGGCACTCCAGCCCTAAGGCTTAGGGAGACCAAGGCCTGGGGCTCCCCAGCCCTTCGGCTTAGGCAGCCCCAGGCCAGGGGCGCACCAGCCCTTAGGCTTAGGGAACTCCAGTCCTGTGGCGCCCCAGCACTTAGGCTTAGGGTGCTCCAGGTCGGGCGATAAAGCCTTTAGATTTAGGGAGCCCCAGGCTTTGGGCGCCCCAGTCCTTAAGCTTAGGGAGGCCCAGGCCTGTGGCGTCCCAGTCCTTAGGCTTTGGGTGCCCTAGGCCTCGGGCGCCCCTGCCTTTAGGCTTAGGGAGCCCCAGGCCTGGGGCGCCCAGCCCTTATGCTTAGGGAGGCCCAGGCCTATGGCGCCCCAGCGCTTAGGCTTGGGAGCCCCAGGCCTGGAGTGCCCCAGTCCTTAGGAAATGGGAGCCCCAGGCCTGGGGCGCCCCAGCCCTTAGGTTTTGGGAGCCGCAGGCTTGGGGCGCTCCAGCCCTTAGGCTTTGGGTGCCCCCGGACTGGGGCGCCCTAGTCCTTAGTATTAGGGAGCCCTAGGCCTGGTGTGCCCCAGCACTTAGGCTTAGGGAGCCCCAGTCCTTGGGCGCCCCAGCCCTTAGAGTTAGGGAGCCCCAGGCCTAGGGCGCCCCAGCCCTTAGGTTTAGGGAGCCTCATGCCTGGGGCGCCCCAGCCCTTAGGTTTAAGGAGCCCCAGTCCTGGGACGCCCCAGCTCTTAGGATTTGGGAGCCCCAGGCCTGGGGCGCCCGATCCCTTAGGCTTAGGGACCCCCAGGCCTGGGGCGCCCCAGCCCTTAGGCTTAGGCAGCCCTAGGCCAGGGGCACACCAGCCCTTAGGCTTAGGGAACCCCAGGCATGGGGCGCCCCAGCCCTTTGGCTTTGGGAGCACCAGGCCTGGGGCGCCCCAGCCCTTTGGCTTTGGGATCTCCAGGCCTGGGGCGCCCCAGCCCTTAGGCTTTGGGACCCCAGGCCTGGGGCGCCCCAGCCCTTAGAATTTGGGACCCCAGGCCTGCCGCGTCCCAGCCCTTGGGTTTTGGGACACCGGGCTGGGGCGCCCCAGCCCTTAGGCTTAGGGAGCCCAAGGCCTGTGGAGCCCCAGCCCTTAGGCTTTGGGTGCCCTAGGCCTCGGGAGCCCCTGCCCTTAGGCTTAGGGAGCCCCAGGCCTGGGGCGCCCAGCCCTTAGGCTTAGGGAGGCCCAGGCCTGTGGCGCCCCAGCCCTTAGGCTTTGGGAGCCCCAGTCCTCGAGTGCCCCAGTTCTTAGGAAAAGGGAGCCCCAGGCCTGGGGCGCCCCAGCCCTTAGGTTTTGGGAGCCGCAGGCTTGGGGCGCTCCAGCCCTTAGGCTTTGGGTGTCCCCGGACTGGGGCGCCCTAGTCCTTAGTATTAGGGAGCCCTAGGCCTGGTGTGCCCCAGCACTTAGGCTTAGGGAGGCCCAGGCCTGTGGCGCCCCAGCCCTTAGGTTTTGGGACCCTGGGCTGGGCCTCCCCAGTCCTTAAGCTTAGGGAGCCCCATGGCTTGGGCGCCCCAGCCCTTTGGTTTTGGAGCACCAGGCCTAGTACGCCCCAGCCCTTTGGCTTTGGGAGCCCCAGGCTTGGGGTTCCCCAGTCCTTAGGAAAAGGGAGCCTCATGCCTGGTGCGCCCCTGCCCTTAGGCTTTGGGTGCCCTAGGCCTGGGGCGCCCCTGCCCTTAGGCTTAGGGAGCCCCAGGCTTGGGGCGCACAAGCCCTTATGCTTCGGGAGGCCCAGTCCTGTGGCGCCCCAGCCCCTAGAATTTGGGACCCCAAGCCTGCGGCGTCCCAGCCTTTAGGTTTTGGGACCCCGGGCTGGAGCGCCCCAGCCATTAGGCTTAGGGAGCCCCAGGCCTGGGGAGCCCCAATCCTTAGGCTTAGGGAGCCCCAGGCCTGTGGTGCCCCAGCCCTTAGGCTTTGGGAGCCCCAGGCCTGGGTTGCCCCAGTCCTTAGGAAAAGGGAGCCGCAGGGCTGGGGTGCCCCAGTCCTTAGGAAAAGGGAGCCGCAGGCCTGTTGCCCCAGCCCTTAGGATTTGGGAGCCACAGGACTGGGGCGCCCCAGCCCTTAGGCTTTGGGAGCCCCAGGTCTGGAGCGCCCCAGCCCTTAGGCCTTGGGAGCCCCAGGCCTGGGGCGCCACAGCCTTTAGGTTTAGGGAGCCCCAGGTTGGGGCGCCCCAGCCCTTAGGATTAGGGAGCCCCAGGCTTGGGGCGCCCCAGCCCTTAGGCTTTGGGAGCCCCACGCCTGGAGCGCCCCAACTCTTAGGCATAGGAAGCCCCAGGCCCGGGATTCCCCAGCCCTTATGCTTTAGGTGCCCCAGGCCTGGGGCGCCCCAGCCCTTAGGCTTAGGGAGCCCCAGGTCTGGCGCGCCCCAGCACTTATGCTTTGGGAGCCCAAGGCCTGGGGTGCCCAAGCCCTTAGGTTTAGGGAGTCCCCGGCTTGGGGCGCCCCAGCCCTTTGGCTTTGGGAGCCCCAGACCTGGGTGCCCCAGCCCTTAGGCTTAGGGACCCCAAGGCCTGGGGCGCCCCAGCCCTTAGGATTTGAGATGCCAGTCCTGGGGCGCCCCAGCCCTTAGGCTTAGGGAGCCCCAGGTCTGTGGCGCCCCAAACCCTTAGCCTTTGGGACCCCTAGGCCTGGGGTGCCCCAATCCTTAGGAAAAGGGAGCCACAGGCCTAGTGCGCCCCAGCACTTAGGCTTAGGGAGCACCTCACCTAGGGCGCCCCAGAACGTAGACTCAGGGAGCCCAAGGCCTGGGGCTCCCCTGCACTTAGGTTTAGGGAGCCGCAAGCCTGGGGCACCCTTGCACTTAGGTTTGGGAGCCCCAGGCCTGGGACGCCCTAGCCCTTAGGCTTTGGGAGCCCCAGGACTGTGGCGCCCCAGCCCTTAGGCTTAGGGAGCCTGAGGACTGGGGCACCCCAGCGCTTAGGCTTAGGGAGCCCGGGCCTGGGGCACACCAGCCCTTAGGCTTAGGGAGCCCCAGGCCTGGGGCACCCCTGCACTTAGGCTTAGGGATCCCTAGCCTTGGGCGCCCCAGCCATTATAGTTAGGGAGCCCTAGGCCTAGGGAGCCCAGCCCATAGGCTTAGGGAGCCTCATGCCTGGGGCGCCCCAGCCCTTAGGATTAAGGAACCCCAGGCCTAGGACGCCACAGCACTTAGGCTTAGGGAGCATCAAGCCTTGTGCGCCACAGCCCTTAGACTTAGGAAGAAACTGGCCAAGGGCGCCCCAGCCCTTAGGCTTTGGGAGCCGCAGGCCTGGGGCGCTCCAGCCATTAGGCTTAGGGAGCCCTAGGCCTGCGGCACCCCAGCCCTTAGGCTTAGGGAGCACATGGCCTGGGGCGCCCCAGGACTTAGGCTTAGGGAGCCCCAGGCCTGGGGCGACAAGCACTTAGGCTTAGGGAGCCCCAGGCCTGGGGCGCTCTTGGACTTAGGCTTAGGGAGCCCCAGGCCTTGGGCGCCCAAGCCCTTAGAGTTAGGGAGCCCCAGGCCTAGGGCGCCCAGCCCTTAGGCTTAGGGAGCCTCATGCCTGGGGCGCCCCAGCCCTTAGGCTTAGGGAGAAACTGGCCGGGGCTACCCTGCACTTAGGCTTAGGGAACCCCAGGCCTGGGGTGCCCCAGCCATTAGGATTAGGGAGCACCAGACCTGGGGCGCCCCAGCCCTTAGGCTTAGGGAGCCCCGGGCCTGGGTCGCCTCAGCCCTTAGGCTTTTGGAGCCCCAGCCTAGGGAGCCCCAACCCTTAGGCTTAGGGAGCCCCAGGCCTTGGGCTCACCAGCCCTTAAGCATTGGGACCCCAGGCCTGGGGCGCCCCAGCCCTTTGGCGCTGGGAGCCCCAGGCCTGGGGCGCCCCAGCCATTAGGCCTTGGGAGGCTCAGGCCTGGGGAGCCCCTACCATTAGGCTAATGAGCCCCAGGCCTGGGGCGCCCCAGCCCTTAGGCTTAGGAAGCCCCAGGCCCGGGGCGCCCCAGCCTTTAGGCTTTGGGAGACCCAGGCCTGGGACGACCCAGCAGTTAGGCTTTGGAACCCCAGGCCTGGGGCGCACCAGACCTTAGGCTTTGGGACCCCATCCCTCGGGCACCCCAGCCTTAGGCTAAGGAGCCCCAGGACTGGGGCGCCCCAGCCCTTTCACTTAGGGAGCCCCACTCCTGGGGCGCCCCAGCCCTTAGGGATAGGAAGCCCCAGGCCCGGGGCGCCCCAGCGCTTAGGCTTAGAGAGCCCCAGGCCTGGGGCGCCCAAGCCCTTAGGCTTAGGGAGTCCCAAGCTAGGGGTGCCCCAGACCTTATGCTTTGGGAGCCCCAGGACTGGGGTGCCCCAGTCCTTAGGAAAAGGGAGCCACAGGCCTGGGGCGCCCCAGCCCTTAGGCTTTGGATGCCCCAGGATTGGGGTGCCCAAGCGCTTAGGCTTAGGGAGCACCTGGCCTGGGGCGCCCCAGAACTGAGGCTTAGGGAGCCCCAGGCCTGGGGCGACCCAGCCCTTAGGTTTTGGGAGCCGCAGGCTTGGGGCGCTCCAGCCCTTAGGCTTTGGGTGTGCTAGGACTGTGGCGTCCTAGTCCTTAGGCTTTGGGAGCCCAGGGCCTGGGGCGCCCCAGCCCTTAGGCTTCGGGAGCCCCATGCCTGGGAGGGCCCCAGCCCTTAGGCTTTGGGAGCCTCAAGCCTTTGCGCCCCATCCCTTAGGCTTTGGGAACCCCAGGCCTGTGGCGCCCCTGCCCTTAGGCTTAGGGAGCCACAGGCCTGGTGTACCACAGCACTTAGGCTTAGGGAGCCCCAGTCCTTGGCCGCCCCAGCCCTTAGAGTTAGGGAGCCCCAGGCCTAAGGCGCCCCAGCCCTTAGGCTTAGGGAGCCTCATGCCTGGGGCGCCCCAGCCCTTAGGCTTAAGGAGCCCCAGTCCTGGGACGCCTCAGCCCTTAGGCTTAGGGAACCCCAGGTCTGGGGCGCCCTAGCACTTAGTCTTAGGGTGCCCCAGGTGGGGCGATAAAGCCTTTAGGCTTAGGGAGCCCCAGGCTATGGGTGCCCCAGCCCTTAAGCTTAGGGAGTTCCATGGCTGGGGCGCCCCAGCCCTTTTGCTTAGGGACCCCCAGGCCTGGGGCGCCCCAGCCCTTAGGCTTTGGGACCCCAGGCCTGGGGCGCCCCAGCCCCGAGAATTTGGGACCCCAGGCCTTGGGCGCACCAGCCCTTAAGCATTAGGACACCAGACCTGGTGCGCCCCAGGCATTAGGTCTTGGTAGCCCCAGCCCTGGGGCGCCCCTACCCTTAGGCTAAGGAGCCCCAGGACTGGGGCTCCCCAGCCTTTAGGTTTAGGGAGCCCCAGGCCTGGGGCGCCCCAGTCATTAGGCTTAGGAAGCCCCAAACCCGGGGCGCCCCAGCCCTTAGGCTTAGGGAGCCCCAGGCCTGGTGTACCCCAGCACATAGGCTTAGGGAGCCCCAGACTGGGGCGCCCGATCCCTTAGGCTTAGGGACCCCCAGGCCTGGGGTGCCCCAGCCCTTAGGCTTAGGGAGCCCCAGGCCTGGGGCGCCACAGCCCTTAGGCTAAGGAAGCCCCAGGCCAGGGGCGCACCAGCCCTTAGGCTTAGGGAACCCCAGGTCTGGGGTGCTCTAGCACTTAGTCTTAGGGTGCCCCAGGTGGGGCGATAAAGCCTTTAGGCTTAGGGAGCCCCAGGCTTTGGGCGCCCCAGCCCTTAAGCTTAGGGAGCCCCATAGCTGGGGCGCCCCAGCCCTTTGGCTTTGGGAGCACCAGGCCTTGGGCGCCCCAGCTCTTTGGCTTTGGGACCCCCAGGCCTGGGGCGCTCCAGCCCTTAGGCTTTGGGACCCCAGGCCTGGGGCGCCCCAGCCCCGAGAATTTGGGACCCCAGGCCTTGGGCGCACCAGCCCTTAAGCATTGGGACACCAGACATGGGGCGCTCCAGCCCTTTGGCTTTGGGAGCCCCAGGCCTGAGGCGCCCCAGGCATTAGCCTTGGGAGCCCCAGGCTGGGGCGCCCATACCCTTAGGCTAAGGAGCCCCAGGGCTGGGGCGCTCCAGCCTTTAGGTTTAGGGAGCCCCAGGCCTGGGGCGCCCCAGTCATTAGGCTTAGGAAGCCCCAAACCCGGGGCGCCCCAGCCCTTAGGCTTTGAGAGCCCCAGGCCTGGGGCGCCCCAGCCCTTAGGTATTGGGTGCCCCAGGACTGGGGCGCCCCAGCGCTTAGGCTTCGGGAGCCCGGGCCTGGGGCGCTCTAGGACTTAGGTTTAGAGAGCCCCAGGCCTTGGGCGCCCAAGACCTTAGAGTTAGGGAGCCCCAGGCCTAGGGCGCCCAGCCCTTAGGCTTAGGGAGCCTCATGCCTGGGGCGCCCCAACCTTAGGCTTAGGGAGAAACTGGCCAGGGGCGCCCCAGCACTTAGGCTTAGGGAACCCCAGGTTGGGGTGCCCCAGCCATTAGGATTAGGGAGCACCAGTCATGGGGTGCCCCAGACCTTAGGCTTAGGGAGCCCAAGGACTGGGGCTCCCCAGCCCTTAGGCTTTTGGAGGCCGGGCCTAGGGAGCCCCAACCCTTAGGCTTAGGGAGCCCCAGGCCTTGGGCTCACCATCCCTTAAGCATTGGGACCCCAGGCCTGGGGCGCCCCAGCCCGTTGGATTTGGGAGCCCCAGGCCTGGGGCGCCCCAGCCATTAGGCCTTGGGAGGCTCAGGCCTGGGGAGCCCCTACCATTAGGCTAAGGATCCCCAGGCCAGGGTCGCCCCAGCCCTTAGGCTTAGGAAGCCCTAGGCCCAGGGCGCTCCAGCCCTTAGGCTTTGGGAGACCCAGGCCTAGGGCGCCCCAGCAGTTAGGCTTTGGGACCCCAGGCCTGGGGCGCACCAGCCCTAAAGCTTTGGGACCCCAGGCCTCGGGCGCCCCAGCCTTAGGCTAAGGAGCCCCAGGACTGGGGCTCCCCAGCCCTTACGCTTAGGGAGCCCCACTCCTGGGGCTCTCAAGCCCTTAGGCATAGGAAGCCCCAGGCCCGGGGCGCCCCAGCCCTTAGGCTTAGAGAGCCCCAGGTCTTGGGCGCCCCAGCCCTTAGACTTAGGGAGTCCCTCGCTAGGGGCGCCCCAGACCTTAGGCTTTGGGAGCCACAGGCCTGGGGCGCCCCAGCCCTTCGGCCTGGGAGCCCCAGGACTGGGGTACCCCAGTCCTTAGGAAAAGGGAGCCACAGGCCTGGGGCGCCCCAGCCCTTAGGCTTTGGGTGCCCCAGGATTGGGGAGCCCCAGCGCTTAGGCTTAGGGAGCACCTGGCCTGGGGTGCCCCAGAACTTAGGCTTAGGGAGCCCCAGGCCTGGGGCGCCCCAGCCCTTAGGTTTAGGGAGGCCGAGGCCTGTGGCGCCTCAGCCCTTAGGTTTTGGGAGCCGCAGGCTTGGGGCGCTCCAGCCCTTAGGCTTTGGGTGCCCCAGGACTGTGACGCCCTAGTCCTTAGGCTTAGGGAACCCATGGCCTGGGGAGCCCCAGCCCTTAGGCTTCGGGAGCCCCAGGCCTGGGGGTCCCCAGCCCTTAGGCTTTGGGAGCCTCAGGCCTAGGCGCCCCATCCCTTAGGCTTTGGGACCCCAGGCCTGGGGCGCCCCTGCCCTTAGGCTTAGGGAGCCCCAGGCCTGGTGTGCCCCAGTACTTAGGCTTAGGGAGCCCCAGTCCTTGGGCGCCCCAGCCCTTAGAGTTAGGGAGCCCGAGGCCTAGGGCGCCCAAGCCCTTAGGTTTAGGTAGCCCCAGGCCTGGGGCGCCCCAGCCCTTAGGCTTAGGGAGCCCCAGGTTCGGCGATAAAGCCTTTAGGCTTAGGGAGCCCCAGGCTTTGGGCGCCCCAGCCCTTAAGCTTAGGGTGCCCCATGGCTGGGGCGCCCCAGCCTTTTGGTTTTGGGAGCACCAGTCCTGGGGCGCCCCAGCTCTTTGGCTTTGGGATCCCCAGGCCTGGGGCGCCCCAGCCCTTAGGCTTTGGGACCCCAGGCCTGGTGCTCCCCAGCCCCTAGAATTTGGGACCCCAGGCCTTGGGCGCACCAGCCCTTAAGCATTGGGACCCCATACCTGGGGAGCCCCAGCCCTTTGGCTTTGGGAGCCCCAGGCCTGGGCGCCCCAGCCATTAGGCCTTGGGAGCCCCAGGCCTGGGGTGCCCCTACCCTTAGGCTAAGGAGCCCCAGGTTGTGGTGCCCCAGCCTTTAGGTTTAGGGAGCCCCAGGCCTGGGGCGCCCCAGCCCTTAGGCTTTGGGAGCCCCAGGCCTGGGCGGCCCCAGCAGTTAGGCTTTGGGACCCCAGGCCTGAGGCGAACCAGCCCTTAGGTTTTGGGACCCCAGGCCTTGGGCGCCCTAGCCCTTAGGCTAAGGAGCCCCAGGACTGGGGCGAACCAGCCCTTACGCTTAGGGTGCCCCACGCCTGGGGCGCACCAGCCCTGAGGCTAAGGAGCCCCAGGACTGGGCGAACGAGCCCTTACGCTTAGGGAGCCCCAGGCCTGGGGTACCCCAGCCCTTAGGCTTAGGGAGCACCTGGCCTGGGGCGCCCCAGAATTTACGCTTAGGGAGGCCCAGGCCTGGGGGGACCCATCCCATTTGCTTAGGGAGCCCCAGGCCTTGGGCGCCCCAGCCCATAGGCTTAGGGAGCCCCAGGCCAGGGGCGCACCAGCCCTTAGGTTTAGGGAACCCCAGGCCTGGGGCACCCCAGCACTTAGGCTTAGGGAGCCCCTTGTGGGGCGATAAAACCTTTAGGCTTAGGGAGCTCCAGGCTTTGGGCGCCCCAGCCCTAAGCTTAGGGAGCCCCATGGCTGGGGCGCCCCAGCCCTTTGGCTTTGGGAGCACCAGGCCTGGGACGCCCCAGCCCTTAGGCTTAAGAGCACCATGGCTGGGGCTCCCCAGCCCTTTGGCTTAGGGAGCCCGGGCCTGGAACACCCCAGCCCTTAAGCTTAGGGAGCACCTGGCCTGGGGCGCCACAGAACTTAGGCTTAGGGAGGTCCAGGCCTAGGGGGACCCACCCATATGCTTAGGGAGCCCCAGGCCTGGGGCTCCACAGCCCTTAGGCTTAGGGAGCCCCAGGCCTGGGGCGCACCAGCCCTTAGGCTTAGGGAGCCCCACTCGTGGGGCCACCAGCCTTTAGGCTTTGGGACCCCAGGCCTGGGCGCCCCAGCTCTTAGGCATAGGAAGCCCCAGGCCCGGGGCGCCCCAGCCCTTAGGCTATGAGAGCCCCAGGCCCGGGGCGCCCCAGCCCTTAGGCTATGAGAGCCCCAGGCCTGGGGCTGCCCAGCCCTTAGGCTTAGGGAGACCCAGGCCTGGGGTGCCCCAGCACTTAGGCTTTGGGACCCAAGGCCTGGGGCGCCCCAGCCCTTAGTCTTATGGAGTCCCAGGCTTGGGCGCCCCAGCCCTTAGGCTTTGGGAGCCCCAGGCCTGGGGCGCCCCAGCTTTCGGCTTTGGGAGCCCGAGGCCTGGGGCGCCCCAGCTCTTAGGATTTGGGACCCCAGTCCTGGGGCGCCCCAGTCCTTAGACTTAGGGAGCCCCAGCCCTATGGTGCCCCAGCCCTTAGGCTTTGAAAGCCCCAGGTCTGGGGCTGCCCCAGTCCTTAGGAAAATGGAGCCCCAGGCCTGGGCGGCCCAGCCCTTAGGCTTATAGAGTCCCAGGCTTGGGCCGCCCCAGCCCTTAGGCTTTGGGAGCCCCAGGCATGGGGCGCCCCAGTCCTTAGGAAAAGGGAGCCAGCGTCCTGGGGCGCCCCAGCCCTTAGGCATTGGGTGCCCCAGGACTGGGGCGCCCCAGCGCTTAGGCTTAGGGAGCCCGGGCCTGGGGCGCCCCAGCCCTTAGGCTTAGGGAGCCCCAGGCCTGGGGCGCTCTAGGACTTAGGGTTAGGGAGCCCCAGGCCTTGGGCGCCCAAGCCCTTAGAGTTAGGGAGCCCCAGTCCTAGGGCGCCCAGCCCTTAGGCTTAGGGAGCCTCATGCCTGGGGCGCCCCAACCCTTAGGCTTAGGGAGAAACTGGCCAGGGGCGCCCCAGCACTTAGGCTTAGGGAACCCCAGGCCTGGGGTGCCCCAGCCATTAGGATTAGGGAGCAACAGACATGGGGCGCCCCAGCCCTTAGACTTAGGGAGTCACAGGACTGGGGCGTCCCAGCCCTTAGGCTTTTGGAGGCCCAGCCTAGGGAGCCCCAAGCCTTAGGCTTAGGGAGCCCCAGGCCTTGGGCTCACCATCCCTTAAGCATTGGGACCCCAGGCCTGGGGCGCCCCAGCCCTTTGGTTTGGGAGACCCAGGCCTGGGGCGCCCCAGCAGTTAGGCTTTGGGACCCCAGGTCTGGGGCGCACCAGCCCTAAGGCTTTGGGACCCCAGGCCTCGGGCGCCCCAGCCTTAGGCTAAGGAGCCCCAGGACTGGGGCGCCCCAGCCCTTACGCTTAGGGAGCCCAACTCCTGTGGCGCTCAAGCCCTTAGGCATAGGAAGCCCCAGGCCCGGGGCACCCCAGCCCTTAGGCTTAGAGAGCCCCAGGCCTGGGGCGCCCCAGCCCTTAGACTTAGGGAGTCCCTCGCTAGGGGCGCCCCAGACCTTAGGCTTTGGGAGCCCCAGGCCTTGGGCGCCCCAGCCCTTTGGCTTTGGGAGGCCCAGGACTGGGGTACCCCAGTCCTTAGGAAAAGGGAGCCACAGGCCTGGGGCGCCCCAGCCCTTAGGCTTTGGGTGCCCCAGGATTGGGGAGCCCCAGCGCTTAGGCTTAGGGAGCACCTGGCCGGGGGCGCCCCAGAACTTAGGCTTAGGGAGTCCCAGGCCTGGGGCGCCCCAAACCCTTAGGCTTAGGGAGGCCGAGGCCTGTGGCGCCTCAGCCCTTAGGTTTTGGGAGCCACAGGCTTGGGGCGCTCCAGCCCTTAGGCTTTGGGTGCCCCAGGACTGTGGCGCCCTAGTCCTTAGGCTTAGGGAGCCCAGGGCCTGGGGCGCACCAGCCCTTAGGCTTCGGGAGCCCCAGGCCTGGGGGTCCCCAGCCCTTAGGCTTTGGGAGCCTCAGGCCTGGGGCGCCCCTGCCCTTAGGCTTAGGGAGCCCCAGGCCTGGTGCCCAAGCACTTAGGCTTAGGGAGCCCCAAGTCCTTGGGCGCCCCAGCCCTTAGAGTGAGGGAGCCCCAGGCCTAGGGCGCCCCAGCCCTTAGGCTTAGGGAGCCTCATGCCTGGGGCACCCCAGCCCTTAGGCTTAAGGAGTCCCAGTTCTGGGACGCCCCAGCCCTTAGGATTTGGGAGCCCCAGGCCTGGGGAGCCCGATCCCTTAGGCTTAGGGACCCCCAGGCCTGGGGTGCCCCAGCCCTTAAGTTTAGGTAGCCCCAGGCCTGGGGCGCCCCAGCCCTTAGGCTTAGGGAGCCCCAGGTGGGGCGATAAAGCCTTTAGGCTTAGCGAGCCCCAGGCTTTGGGCGCCCCAGCCCTTAAGCTTAGGGAGCCCCATGGCTGGGGCGCCCCAGCCCTTTGGCTTTGGGAGCACCAGTCCTGGGGCGCCCCAGCTCTTTGGCTTTGGGACCCCCAGGCCTGGGGCGCCCCAGCCCTTAGGCTTTGGGACCCCAGGCCTGGTGCGCCCCAGCCCCTAGAATTTGGGACCCCAGGCCTTGGGCGCACCATTCCTTAAGCATTGGGACCCCAGACCTGGGGAGCCCCAGTCCTTTTGCTTTGGGAGCCCCAGGCCTGGGCGCCCCAGCCATTAGGCCTTGGGAGCTCCAGGCCTGGGGTGCCCCTACCCTTAGGCTAAGGAGCCCCAGGTTGGGGTGCCCCAGCCTTTAGGTTTAGGGAGCCCCAGGCCTGGGGCGCCCCAGCCCTTAGGCTTACGAAGCCCCAAACCCGGGGCGTCCCAGCCCTTAGGCTTTGGGACCTCAGGCCTGAGGCGAACCAGCCCTTAGGCTTTGGGACCCCAGGCCTGGGGCGCCCCAGCCCTTAGGCTAAGGAGCCCCAGGACTGGGGCGAACCAGCCCTTACGCTTAGGGAGCGCCACGCCTGGGGCGCACCAGCCCTTAGGCTAACGAGCCCCAGGACTGGGGCGAACCAGCCCTTACGCTTAGGGAGCCCCAGGCCTGGGGCGCCCCAGCCCTTAGGCTTGGGAGTTCCAGGCTTGGGGCTCCCCAGACCTTAGGCTTTGGGAGCCCCAGGCATGGGGCGCCCCTGCCCTTAGGCATTGGGTGCCCCAGGACTGGGGCGCCCCAGCGCTTAGGCTTAGGGAGCCCGGGCCTGGGGCACCCAGCCCTTAGGCATTGTGTGCCCCAGGACTGGGGCGCCCCAGCGCTTAGACTTAGGGAGCCCGGGCCTGGTGCGCCCCAGCCCTTAGGCTTAGGGAGCACCTGGCCTGGGGCGCCCCAGAATTTAGGCTTAGGGAGGCCCAGGCCTGGGGGGACCCATCCCATATGCTTAGGGAGCCCCAGGCCTGGGGCGCCCCAGCCCTTAGGCTTAGGGAGCCCCAGGCCAGGGGCGCACCAGCCCTTAGGTTTAGGGAACCCAAGGCCTGGGGCACCCCAGCACTTAGGCTTAGGGAGCCACTTGTGGGGCGATAAAACCTGTAGGCTTAGGGAGCTCCAGGCTTTGGGCGCCCCAGCCCTAAGCTTAGGGAGCCCCATGGCTGGGGCGCCCCAGCCCTTTGGCTTGGGGAGCACCAGGCCTGGGACGCCCCAGCCCTTAGGATTAGGGAGCACCATGGCTGGGGCGCCCCACCCCTTTGGCTTAGGGAGCCCGGGCCTGGGACACCCCAGCCCTTAGGCTTAGGGAGCATCTGGCCTGGGGCGCCACAGAACTTAGGCTTAGGGAGGTCCAGGCCTGGGGGGACCCATCCTTATGCTTAGGGAGCCCCAGGCCTGGGGCGCCCCAGCCCTTAGGCTTAGGGAGCCCCAGGCCTGGGGCGCACCAGCAGTTAGGCTTACGGAGCCCCAGGCCTGGGGCCACCAGACTGTAGGCTTTGGGACCCCAGGCCTGGGCGCCCCAGCTCTTAGGCTAAGGAACCCCAGGACTGGGGCGCCCCAGTCCTTACGCTTAGGGACCCCCACGCCTGGGGCGCCCCAGCCCTTAGGCATAGGAAGCCCCAGGCCCGGGGTGCCCCAGCCCTTAGGCTATGAGAGCCCCAAGCCTGGGGCTCCCCAGCCCTTAGGCTTAGGGAGACCCAGGCCTGGGGTGCCCCAGCACTTAGGCTTTGGGAACATAAGGCCTGGGGCGCCCCAGCCCTTAGGCTTAGGGAGTCCCAGGCTTGGGCGCCCCAGCCCTTAGGCTTTGGCAGCCCCAGGCCTGGGGCGCCCCAGCCCTTCGGCTTTGGGAGCCCGAGGCCTGGAGCGCCCCAGCTCTTAGGATTTGGGACCCCAGTCCTGGGGCGCCCCAGTCCTTAGACTTAGGGAGCCCCAGCCCTATGGCGCCCCAGCACTTAGGCTTTGAGAGCCCCAGGTCTGGGGCTGCCCCAGTCCTTAGGAAAAGGGAGCCCCAGGCCTGGGCGCCCCAGCCCTTAGCTTTGGGAGCCCCAGGCCTTGCGCGCACCAGCACTTATGCTTTAGTAGCCCAAGGCCTGGGGTGCCCCAGCCCTTAGGCTTAGGGAGTCCCAGGCTTGGAGCGGCCCAGCCCTTATGCTTTGGGAGCCCTAGACCTGGGCGCTCCAGCCTTTAGGCTTTGGGAGCCCAAGGCCTGGGGCGCCCCAGCGCTTAGGATTTGGGAGCCCCAGGCCTGTGGCGCCCCAAATCCTTAGGCTTTGGGAGCCCCAGGCCTGTGGTGCCCCAGTCCTTAGGAAAAGGGAGCCACAGGCCTAGGGCGCCCGAGCACTTAGGCTTAGGGAGCCCCAGGTGGGGCGATAAAACCTTTAGGATTAGGGAGATCCAGGCTTTGGGCGACCCAGCCCTTAAGCTTAGGGAGCCCCATGGCTGGGGAGTCCCAGCCCTTTAGCTTTGGGAGCACCAGACCTGGGATGCCCCAGCCCTTTGGCTTTGGGAGCCCCAGTCCTGGGGTGCCCCAGTCCTTAGGAAAAGGGAGCCCCAGGCCTGGGGCGCCCCAGCCCTTAGGCTTTGGGTGCCCCAGGACTGAGGCGCCCCAGCGCTTAGGCTTAGGGAGCCCGAGCCTGGGACGCCCCAACCCTTAGGCTTAGGGAGCCTTAGGCATGGGGCGCCCCAGCCCTTAGGCTTAGGGAGACCCAGGCTTGGGAGGACCCATCTCATATGCTTAGGGAGCCCCAGGCCATTGGCGCCCAAGTCCTTAGGCTTAGGGAGCCCTAGGCCAGGGGCGCACCAGCCGTTAGGCTTAGGGAGCCCCAGGCCAGGGGCACCGCAGCACTAAGGCTTAGGGAGCCCCAGGTGGGGCGATAAAACCTTTAGGCTTAGGGAGCCCCAGGCTTTGGGCGACCCAGCCCTTAAGCTTAGAGAGCCCCATGGCTGGGGCTCCCCAGCCCTTTGGCTTTGGGAGCACCAGGCCTGGGGCCACCAGCCTTTAGGCTTTGGGACCCCAGGCCTGAGTGCCCCAGCTCTTAGGCTAAGGAGCCCCAGGACTGGGGCGCCCCAGTCCTTACGCTTAGGGAGCCCCACGCCTGGGGTGCCCCAGCCCTTAGGCATAGGAAACCCCAGGCCCGGGGCGCCCCAGCCCTTAGGCTATGAGATCCCCAGGCCTGGGGCGCCCCAGCCCTTAAGTTTAGGGAGCCCCAGGCCTGGGGTGCCCCAGCACTTAGGCTTTGGGAACCCAAGGCCTGGGGCGCACCAGCCCTTAGGCTTAGTGAGTCCCATGCTTGGGGCGCCCCAGCCCTTAGGCTTTGGGAGCCCCAGGCCTGGGGCGCCCCAGCCCTTCGGCATTGGGTTCCAAGGCCTGGGGCGCCCCAGCTCTTAGGATTTGGGACCCCAGTCCTGGAGCGCCCCAGTCCATAGGCTTAGTGAGCCCCAGGCCTGTGGTGCCCCAGCCCTTAGGCTTTGGGAGCCCCAGGCCTGTGGCGCCCCAGCCCTTAGGCTTTGAGAGCCCCAGGCCTGGGGCTGCCCCAGTCCTTAGGAAAGGGAGCCCCAGGCCTGGGCGCCCCAGCCCTTAGCTTTGGGAGCCCCAGGCCTTGCGCGCACCAGCACTTATGCTTTGGTAGCCCAAGGCTTGGGGTGCCCCAGCCCTTAGGCTTAGGGAGTCCCAGGCTTGGAGCGGCCCAGCCCTTAGGCTTTGGGAGCCCTAGACCTGGGCGCTCCAGCCCTTAGGCTTTGGGAGCCCCAGGCCTGGGGTGCCCCAGTCCTTAGGAAAAGGGAGCCCCAGGCCTGGGGCGCCCCAGCCCTTAGGCTTTGGGTGCCCCAGGACTGAGGCACCCCAGCGCTTAGGCTTAGGGACCCCGGGCCTGGGACGCCCCAACCCTTAGGCTTAGGGAGCCCTAGGCCTGGGGAGCCCCAGCCCTTAGGCTTAGGGAGGCCCAGGCTTGGGGAGACCCATCCCATATTCTTAGGGAGCCCCAGGCCTGTGGCGCCCAAATCCTTAGGCTTAGGGAGCCCTAGGCCAGGGGCACACCAGCCGTTAGGCATAGGGAACCCCAGGCCAGGGGCACCGCAGCACTAAGGCTTAGGGACCCCCAGGTGGGGCGATAAAACCTTTAGGCTTAGGGAGCCCCAGGCTTTGGGCGCCCAGCCCTTAAGCTTAGGGAGGCCCATGGCTGGGGCTCCCCAGCCCTTTGGCTTTGGGAGCGCCAGGCCTGTGGTGCCCCAGTCCTTAGGAAAAGGGAGCCCCAGGCCTGGGGCCCCCCAGCGCTTAGGCTTAGGGAGCCCGGGCCTGGGGCGCCCCAGCCCTTAGGCTTAGGGAGCCCTAGGCCTGGGGCGCCCCAGCCCTTAGGCTTAGGGAGCACCTGGCCTGGGGCGCCTCAGAACATAGGCTTAGGGAGGTCCAGGCCTGGGGGGACCCATCCATATGCTTAGGGAGCCCATGGCCTGGGGCGCCAAAGCCCTTAGCCTTAGGGAGCTCCAGGCCTGGGGCGCCCCAGCCCTTAGGCTTAGGGAGCCCCAGGCCTGGGGCCAAAAGCCTTTAGGCTTTGGGACCCCAGGCCTGGGCGCCCCAGCTCTTAGGCTAAGGAGCCCCAGGACTGGGGCGCCCTATTCCTTAAGCTTAGGGAGCCCCACGCCTGGGGTGCCCCAGCCCTTAGCCATAGGAAGCCCAAGGCCGGGGCGCCCTAGCCCTTAGGCTATGAGGGCCCCAGGCCTGGGGCGCCCCAGCCCTTAAGTTTAGGGAGACCCAGGCCTGGGGTGCCTTAACACGTAGGCTTTGGGAACCCAAGGCCTGGGGCGCCCCAGCCCTTAGGCTTAGTGAGTCCCAGGCTTGGGGCGTCCCAGCCCTTCGGCATTGGGTGCCCAAGGCCTGGGGCGCCCCAGCTCTTAGGATTTGGGACCCCAGTCCTGGGGCCCCCAGTCCTTAGGCTTAGTGAGCCCCAGGCCTGTGGTGCCCCAGCCCTTAGGCTTTGGGAACCCCAGGCCTGGGGCTGCCCCAGTCTTTAGGAAAATGGAGCCCCAGGCCTGGGCGCCCCAGCCCTTAGCTTTGGGAGCCCCAGGACTGGGGCGCCCAAGCCCTTAGGCTATGGGAGCCCCAAAACTGGGGCGCGCCAGCCCTTAGGCCTAGGGAGCCCCAGGCCTGGGGCGCCCCAGCCCTTTGGATTAGGGAGCCCCAGGCTTGGGGTGCCCCAGCCCTTAGGCTTAGGAAGCCCCCGGCCCAGGGAGCCCCAGCCCTTAGGCTTTGGGAACCCCACGCCTGGAGTGCCCCAGCCCTTAGGCATAGGAAGCCCCAGGCCCGGGGCTCCCCAGCCCTTATGCTTTAGGAGCCCCAGGCCTGGGGCGCCCCAGCCCTTAGGCTTAGGGAGCCCCAGGCATTGCGCGCACAAGCACTTATGCTTTGGTAGCCCAAGGCCTGGGATGCCCCAGCCTTAGGCTTAGGGAGTCCCAGGCTTGGGGGCCACAGACCTTAGGCTTTGGGCGCCCCAGAACTGGGCGCCCCAGCCCTTAGGCTTTGGGAGCCCAAGTCCTGGGGCTCCCCAGCCCTTAGGCTTAGGGAGCCCCAGGCATTGCGCGCACCAGCACTTATGCTTTGGTAGCCCAAGGCCTGGGGTGCCCCAGCCTATAGGCTTAGGGAGTCCCAGGCTTGGGGCGCCCCAGCCCTTAGGCTTTGGGAGCCCCAGACCTGGGCACCCCTGCCCTTAGGCTTTGGGAGCCCAAGGCCTGGGGCGCCCCAACCCTTAGGATTTGGGACCCCAGTCCTGGGGCGCCCCAGCCCTTAGCCTTTGGGAGCCTCAGGCCTGTGGGCCCCAAACCCTTAGGCTTTGGGAGCCCCAGGCCTGGGGTGCCCCAGTCTTAGGAAAAGGGAGCCACAGGCCTAGGGCGCCCCAGCACTTAGGCTTAGGGAGCACCTCGCCTGGGGCGCCCCAGAACTTAGGCTTAGGGAGCCCCAATCCTGGGGCTCCACTGCACTTAGGTTTAGGGAGCCCCAGAGCCTGGGGCGACCCACCCCATATGCTTAGGGAGCCCCAGACCTGGGGCACCCCAGCCCTTAGGCTTTGGGAGCCCCAGGCCTGGGACGCCCCAGCCCTTAGGATTTGGGAGCCCCAGGCCTGTGGCGCCCCAGCCCTTAGGCTTAGGGAGCCCCAGGACTGGGGCACCCCAGCGCTTAGGCTTAGGGAGCCCGGGCCTGGGGCGCCCCAGCCCTTAGGCTTATGTAGCACCTGGCCTGGGGCGCCCCAGAACTTAGGCTTAGGGAGCCCCAGGCCTGGGGCGCCAAGCACTTAGACTTTGAGAGCCCCAGGCCTGGGGCGACCCATCCCATAGGCTTAGGAAGCACCAGGCCTGGGGCGCCCCAGCCCGGAGGTTTGGGAGCCCCAGCCTGGGACGCCCTAGCCCTTAGGCTAAGGGAGCCCCAGGCCTGGGGCGCCCTAGGACTTAGGCTTAGGGAGCCCCAGGCCTTCGGCGCCCAAGACCTTAGAGTCAGAGAGCCGCAGGCTTAGGGCTCCCAGCCCTTAGGCTTAGGGAGCCTCATGCCTGGGGCGCCCCAGCCCTTAGGCTTAGGGAGAAACTGGCCAGGGGCGCCGCAGCACTTAGGCTTAGGGAACCCCAGTCCTGGGGTGCCCCAACATTAGGATTAGGGAGCACCAGATTTGCGACGCCCCAGCCCTTAGGCTTAGGGAGCCCCAGGCCTGGGACGGCCCAGCCCTTAGGCTTTTGGAGCCCCAGCCTAGGGAGCCCCAATCTTTAGGCTTAGGGAGCCCCAGGCCTGGGGCGCCCCAGCTTTTAGGTTTAGGGAGCCCCAGGCCAGGGGCGCCCCAGCGCTTTGGCTTAGGAAGCCCCATGCCCGGGGCGCACCAGCCCTTACGCTTTGGGACCCCAGGCCTGTGGCGCCCCAGCCCTTAGGCTTAGGGAGTCACAGGCTTGGGGCGCCCCAGACCTTAGGCTTTGGGAGCCCAAGACATGGGGTGCCCCAGCCCTTCGGCTTTGGGAGACCCAGGCATGGGGTGGCCCAGTCCTTAGGAAAAGGGAGCCCCAGGCCTGGGGCGCCCCAGCCCTTAGGCATTGGGTGCCCCAGGACTGGGGCGCCCCAGCGCTTAGGCTTAGGGAGCCCGGGCCTGGGGCGCCCCAGCCCTTAGGCTTAGGGAACACCTGGCCTGGGCCGTCCCAGAACTTAGACTTAGGGAGGCCCAGGCCTGGGGGGACCCATCCCATATGCTTAGGGAGCCCCAGGCCTGGGGCGCCCCAGCCCTTAGACTTAGGGAGCCCCAGGCCAGGGGCGCACCATCCCTTATGTTTAGGGAACCCCAGGACTGGGGCGCCCCCGCACTTAGGCTTAGGGAGCCCCAATTGGGGCGATAAAGCCTTTAGGCTTAGGGAGCCCCAGGCTTTGGGCGCCCCAGCCCTTAAGCTTAGGGAGCCCCGTGGCTGGGGCGGCACAGCCCTTTGGCTTTGGGAGGACCAGGCCTGGGACGCCCCAGCCTTTTCGCTTTGGGAGCCCAAGGCCTGGGGTGCCCCAGTCCTTAGGAAAAGGGAGCCCCAGGCAGGGGGCGCCCCAGCCCTTAGGCTTTGGGTGCCCCAGGACTGAGGTGCCCCAGCGCTTAGACTTAGGGAACCCGGGCCTGGGGCGCCCCAGCGCTTAGGCTTAGGGAGCCCTAGGCCTGGGGCGCCCCAGCCCTTAGGCTTAGGGAGCATCTGGCCTGGGGCCCCCCAGCGCTTAGGCTTAGGGAGACCGGGCATGGGGCGCCCCAGCCCTTAGGCTTAGGGTGGCCTAGGCCTGGGGCGCCCCAGCCCTTAGGATTAGGGAGCACGTGTCCTGGGGCGCCCCAGGATTTAGGCTTAGGGAGGCCTACGCCTGGGGCGCCCCGGCCCTTAGGCTTAGGGAGCACCTGGCCTAGGGCTCCCCAGCACTTAGGCTTAGGGAGCCCCAAGTGGGGCGATAAAACCTTTAGGCTTAGGGAGCTCCAGGCTTTGGGCGACCCAGCCCTTAAGCTTAGGGAGCCCCATGGCTGGGGCGCCCCAGCCCTTTAGCTTTGGGAGCACCAGGCCTGGGACGCCCCAGCCCTTTGGCTTTGGGAGCCCCAGGCCTGGGGTGCCACAGTCCTTAGGAAAAGGGAGCCCCAGGCCGGGGCGCCCCAGCTCTTAGGCTTTGGGTGCCCCAGGACTGAGGCGCCCCAGCGCTTAGGCTTAGGGAGCCCGGGCCTGGGACGCCCCAACCCTTAGGCTTAGGGAGCCCTAGGCCTGGGGAGACCCAGCCCTTAGGCTTAGGGAGGCCCAGGCTTGGGGGGACCCATCCCATATGCTTAGGGAGCCCCAGGCCTGTGGCGCCCAAGTCCTTAGGCTTAGGGAGCCCTAGGCCAGGGGCGCACCAGCCGTTAGGCTTAGGAAACCCCAGGCCAGGGGCACCGCAGCACTAAGGCTTAGGGAGCCCCAGGTGGGGCGATAAAACCTTTAGGCTTAGGGAGCCCCAGGCTTTGGGCGCCCCAGCCCTTAAGCTTAGGGAGCCCATGGCTGGGGCGCCCCAGCCCTTTGGCTTTGGGAGCACCAGGCCTGGGGCGCCTCAGCCCTTTGGCTTTGGGAGCGCTAGGCCTGGGGTGCCCCAGTCCTTAGGAAAAGGGAGCCCCAGGCCTGGGGCGCCCCAGCGCTTAGGCTTAGGGAGCCCGGGCCTGGGGCGCCGCAGCCCTTAGGCTTAGGGAGCCCTAGGCCTGGGGCGCCCCAGCCCTTAGGCTTAGGGAGCACCTGGCCTGGGGCGCCTCAGAACTTAGGCTTAGGGAGGTCCAGGCCTGGGGGGACCCATCCATATGCTTAGGGAGCCCCAGGCCTGGGGCGCCAAAGCCCTTAGCCTTAGGGAGCCCCAGGCCTGGGGCGCCCCAGCCCTTAGGCTTAGGGAGCCCCAGGCCTGGGGCCACCATCCTTTAGGCTTTGGGACCCCAGGCCTGGGCGCCCCAGCTCTTAGGCTAAGGAGCCCCAGGACTGGGGCGCCCTATTCCTTATCTTAGGGAGCCCCACGCCTGGGGTGCCCCAGCCCTTAGGCATAGGAAGCCCCAGGCCCGGGGCGCCCTAGCCCTTAGGCTATGAGAGCCCCAGGCCTGGAGCGCCCCAGCCCTTAGGCTTAGGGAGACCCAGGCCTGGGGGGACCCATCCCATATGCTTAGGGAGCCCCAGGCCTGTGGCGCCCAAGACCTTAGGCTTAGGGAGCCCTAGGCCAGGGGCGCACCAGCCGTTAGGCTTAGGGAGCCCCAGGCCAGGGGCACCGCAGCACTAAGGCTTAGGGAGCCCCAGGTGGGGCGATAAAACCTTTAGACTTAGGGAGCCCCAGGCTTTGGGCGCCCCAGCCCTTAAGCTTAGGGAGCTCCATGGCTGGGGCGCCACAGCCTTTTGGCTTTGGGAGCACCAGGCCTGGGGCGCCCCAGCCCTTTGGCTTTGGGAGCGCCAGGCCTGGGGTGCCCCAGTCCTTAGGAAAAGGGAGCCCCAGGCCTGTGGCGCCCCAGCGCTTAGGCTTAGGGAGCCCGGACCTGGGGCGCCCCAGCCCTTAGGCTTCGGGAGCCCTAGGTCTGGGGCCACCAGCCTTTAGGCTTTGGGACCCCAGGCCTGAGTGCCCCAGTTCTTAGGCTAAGGAGCCCCAGGATTGGGGCTCCCCAGTCCTTACGCTTAGGGAGCCCCACGCCTGGGGTGCCGCAGCCCTTAGGCAAAGGAAACTCCAGGCCCGGGGTGCCCCAGCCCTTAGGCTATGAGAGCCCCAGGCCTGGGGTGCCCCAGCACTTAGGCTTTGGGAACCCAAGGCCTGGGGCGCACCAGCCCTTAGGCTTAGTGAGTCCCATGCTTGGGGCGCCCCAGCCCTTAGGCTTTGGGAGCCCCAGGCCTTGGGCGCCCCAGCCCTTCGGCATTGGGTGCCCAAGGCCTTGGGCGCCCCAGCTCTTAGGATTTGGGACCCCAGTCCTGGGGCGCCCCAGTCCTTAGGCTTAGTGAGCCCCAGGCCTGTGGTGCCCCAGCCCTTAGGCTTTGGGAGCCCCAGGCCTGTGGCGACCCAGCCCTTAGGCTTAGAGAGCCCCAGGCCTGGGGCTGCCCCAGTCCTTAGGAAAGGGAGCCACATGCCTGGGCGCCCCAGCCCTTAGCTTTGGGAGCCCCAGGCCTTGCGCACAAAAGCACTTATGCTTTGGTAGCCCAAGGCCTGGGGTGCCCCAGCCCTTAGGCTTAGGGAGTCCCAGGCATGGAGTGGCCCAGCCCTTAGGCTTTGGGAGCCCTAGACCTGGGCGCTCCAGCCCTTAGGATTTGGGACCCCTGTCCTGGGGCGCCCCAGCCCTTTGTCTTAGGGAGCCCCAGGCCTGTGGTACCCCAAACCCTTAGGCTTTGGGAGCCCCAGCCTGGGGTGCCCCCGTCCTTAGGAAAAGGGAGCCACAGGCCTAGGGCGCCCCAGCACTTAGGCTTAGGGAGCCGCAGGTGGGGCGATAAAACCTTTAGGCTTAGGGAGCTCCAGGCTTTGGGCGACCCAGCCCTTAAGCTTAGGGAGCCCCATGGCTGGGGCGCCCCAGCCCTTTAGCTTTGGGAGCACCAGGCCTGGGACGCCCCAGCCCTTTAGCTTTGGGAGCACCAGGCCTGGGGTGCCCCAGTCCTTAGGAAAAGGGAACCCCAGGCCTGGGGCGCCCCAACCTTTAGGCTTTGGGTGCCCCACGACTGAGGCGCCCCAGCGCTTAGGCTTAGGGAGCCCAGGCCTGGGACGCGCCAACCCTTAGGCTTAGGGAGCCCTAGGCCTGGGGAGCCCCAGCCCTTACGCTTAGGGAGTCCCAGGCTAGGGGGGACCTATCCCATATGCTTAGGGAGGCCCAGGCCTGTGGCGCCCAAGTCCTTAGGCTTAGGGAGCCCTAGGGCAGGGGCACACCAGCCGTTAGGCTTAGGGAACCCCAGGCCAGGGGCACCGCAGCACTAAGGCTTAGGGGGCCCCAGGTGGGGCGATAAAACCTTTAGGCTTAGGGAGCCCCAGGCTTTGGGCGCCCCAGCCCTTAAGCTTAGGGAGCCCCATGGCTGGGGCGCCCCAGCCCTTTGGCTTTGGGAGCACCAGGCCTGGGGCGCCCCAGCCCTTTGGCTTTGGGAACGCCAGGCCTGGGGTGCCCCATTCCTTAGGAAAACGGAGCCCCAGGCCTAGGGCGCCCCAGCGCTTAGGCTTAGGGAGCCCGGGCCTGGGGCGCCGCAGCCCTTAGGCTTAGGGAGCCCTAGGCCTGGGGCGCCCCAGCCCTTAGGCTTAGGGAGCACCTGGCCTGGGGCGCCTCAGAACTTAGGCTTAGGGAGGTCCAGGCCTGGGGGGCCCATCCATATGCTTAGGGAGCCCCAGGCGTGGGCCCCAAAGCCCTTAGACTTAGGGAGCCCCAGGCCTGGGGCGCCCCAGCCCTTAGGCTTAGGGAGCCCCAGGCCTGGGGCCACCAGCCTTTAGGGTTTGGGACCCCAGGCCTGGGCGCCCCAGCTCTTAGGCTAAGGAGCCCCAGGACTGGAGCGCCCTAGTCCTTACGCTTAGGGAGCTCCACGCCTGGGATGCCCCAGCCCTTAGTCATGGGAAGCCCCAGGCCCGGGGCGCCCTAGCCCTTAGGCTATGAGAGCCCCAAGCCTGAGGTGCCCCAGCCCTTAAGTTTAGGGAGCCCCAGGCCTGGGGTGCCCCAGCACTTAGGCTTTGGGAACCCAAGGCCTGGGGCGCCCCAGCCCTTAGGCTTAGTGTGTCCCAGGCTTGGGGCGCCCCCGCTCTTAGGCTTTGGGAGCCCCAGGCCTGGGGCGCCCCAGCACTTCTGCATTGGGTGCCCAAGGCCTGGGGCGCCCCAGCTCTTAGGATTTGGGACCCCAGTCCTGGGGCCTCCAGTCCTTAGGCTTAGTGAGCCCCAGGCCTGTGGTGCCCCAGCCCTTAGGCTTTGGGAGCCCCAGGCCTGGGGCTGCCCCAGTCCTTAGGAAAATGGAGCCCCAGGCCTGTGCGCCCCAGCCCTTAGCTTTGGGAGCCCCAGGACTGGGGTGCCCAAGCCCTTAGGCTATGGGAGCCCCAGGTCTGGGGCGCCCTAGCGCTTAGGCCTTGGGAGCCCCAGGCCTGGGGCGCCACAGCCCTTAGGTTAAGGAACCCCAGAACTGGGGCACCCCAGCATTTAGGTTTAGGGAGTCCCAGGCCTGGGGCGCCCCAGCCCTTAGGATTAGGGAGCCCCAGGCTTGGGGCGCCCCATCCTTAGGCTTAGGAAGCCCCCGGCCCAGGGAGCCCCAGCCCTTAGGCTTTGGGAACCCCACGCCTGGAGTGCCCCAGTCCTTAGGCATAGGAAGCCCCAGGCCCGGGGCTCCCCAGCCCTTATGCTTTAGGAGCCCCAGGCCTGGGGCGCCCCAGCCCTTAGGTTTAGGGAGCCCCAGGCATTGCGCGCACCAGCACTTATGCTTTGGTAGCCCAAGGCCTGGGGTGCCCCAGCCCTTAGGCTTAGGGAGTCCCAGGCTTGGGGCGCCCCAGTTCTTAGGCTTTGGGAGCCCCAGACCTGGGCGCCCCAGCCCTTAGGCTTTGGGAGCCCAAGGCCTGGGGCGCCCCATCCCTTAGGCATAGGGAGCCCCAGGCATTGCGCGCACCAGCACTTATGCTTTGGTAGCCCAAGGCCTGGGGTGCACCAGCCCATAGGCTTAGGGAGTCCCAGGCTTGGGGCGCCCCAGCCCTTGGCTTTGGGAGCCCCAGACCTGGGCACCCCAGCCCTTAGGCTTTGGGAGCCCAAGGCCTGGGGCGCCCCAGCCCTTAGAATTTGGGACCCCAGTCCTGGGGCGCCCCAGCCCTTAGCCTTAGGGAGCCTCAGGCCTGTGGGCCCCAAACCCTTAGGCTTTGGGAGCCCAAGGCCTGGGGTGCCCCAGTCCTTAGGAAACGGGAGCCACAGGCCTAGGCGCCCCAGCACTTAGGCTTAGGGAGCACCTCGCCTGGGGCGCCCCAGAACTTAGGCTTAGGGAGCCCCAATCCTGGGGCTCCACTGCACTTAGGTTTAGGGAGCCCCAGGGCCTGGGGCTACCCACCCCAAATGCTTAGGGAGCCCCAGACCTGGGGCGCCCCAGCCCTTAGGCTTTGGGAGCCCCAGGCCTGGGACGCCCCAGCCCTTAGGCTTTGGGAGCCCAAGGCCTGTGGCGCCCCAGCCCTTAGGCTTAGGGAGCCCCAGCACTGGGGCGCCCCAGCGCTTAGGCTTAGGGAGCCTGGGCCTGGGGCGCCCCAGCCCTTAGGCTTAGGGTGCCCCAGGCCTGGGGCGCCAAGCACTTAGGCTTAGGGAGCACCAGGCCTGGGGTGCCCCAGAACTTAGGCTTAGGGAGCCCCAGGCCTGGGGCGCCAAGCACTTAGGCTTTGAGAGTCCCAGGTCTGGGGCGACCCATCCCATATGCTTAGGGTGCCCCAGGCCTGGGGCGCCCCAACCCGTAGGTTTGGGATACCCGGCCTGGGACGCCCTAGCCCTTAGGCTAAGGGAGCCCCAGGCCTGGGGTGCCCTAGGACTTAGGCTTAGGGAGCCCCAGGCCTTGGGAGCCCAAGACCTTAGAGTCAGAGAGCCGCAGGCCTAGGGCTCCCAGCTCTTAGGCTTAGGGAGCCTCATGCGTGGGGCGCCCCAGCCCTTAGGCTTAGGGAGAAACTGGCCAGGGGCGCCCCAGCACTTGGGCTTAGGGAAACCCAGTTCTGGTGTGCCCCAACATTAGGATTAGGGAGCACCAGATTTGCGGCGCCCCAGCCCTTAGGCTTAGGGAGCCCCAGGCCTGGGACGGCCCAGCCCTTAGGCTTTTGGAGCCCCAGCCTAGGGAGCCCCAATCTTTAGGCTTAGGGAGCCCCAGGCCTTGGGCGCACCAACCCTTAAGCATTGGGACCCCAGGCCTGGGGCGCCACAGCTTTTAGGTTTAGGGAGCCCCAGGCCTGGGGCGCCCCAGCCCTTAAGCTTAGGAAGCCCCAGGCCCGGGGCGCACCAGCCCTTAGGCTTTGGGACCCCAGGCCTGTGGCGCCCCAGCCCTTAGGCTTAGGGAGTCACAGGCTTGGGGCGCCCCAGACCTTAGGCTTTGGGAGCCCAAGGCATAGGGTGACCCAGCCCTTCGGCTTAGGGAGCCCCAGGCCTGTGGCGCCCCAAACCCTTAGGCATTGGGAGCCCCAGGCCTGGGGTGCCCCAGTCCTTAGGAAAAGGGAGCCACAGGCCTAGGGCGCCTCAGCACTTAGGCTTAGGGAGCACATCGCCTGGGGCGCCCCAGAATTTAGGCTTAGGGAGCCCCAATCTTGGGGCTCCCCTGTACTTAGGTTTAGGGAGCCCCAGGGCCTGGGGCGACCCACCCCATATGCTTTGGGAGCCCAAGGCCTGGGGCGCCCCAGCTCTTAGGATTTGGGACCCCAGGCCTGGGGCGCCCCAGTCCTTAGGCTTAGGGAGCCCCAGGCCTGTGGCGCCCCAGCCCTTAGGCTTTGGGAGCCCCAGGCCTGGGGCTGCCCCAGTCCTTAGGAAACGGGAGCCCCAGGCCTGGGCGCCCCAGCACTTAGCTTTGGGAGCCCCAGGCCTGGGGCGCCCAAGCCATAGGCTTTGGGAGCCCCAGGTCTGGGGCGCCCCAGACCTTAGGCCTTGGGAGCCCCAGGCCTGGGGCGCCACAGCCCTTAGGTTAAGGAGCCCCAGAACTGGTGCGCCCCAGCATTTAGGTTTAGGGAGCCCCAGGTCTGGGGCACCCCAGCCCTTAGATTAGGGAGCCCCAGGCATGGGGCGCCCCAGCCCTTAGGCTTAGGAAGCCCCAGGCCCGGGAGGCCCAGCCCTTAGGCTTTGGGAACCCCACGCCTGGAGCGCCCCAGCCCTTAGGCATAGAAAGCCCCAGGCCCGGGGCTTCCCAGCCCTTATGCTTTAGGAGCCCCAGGCTTGGGGCGCCCCAGCCCTTAGGCTTAGGGAGCCCCAGGCCTTGCGCGCACCAGCACTTATGCTTTGGTAGCCCAAGGCCTGGGGTGCCCCAGCCCTTAGGCTTAGGGAGTCCCAGGCTTGGAGCGCCCCAGCCCTTAGGCTTTGGGAGCCCTAGACCGGGGCGCCCCAGCCCTTGGACTTTGGGAGCCCAAGGCCTGGGGCGCCCCAGCCGTTAGGATTTGGGACCCCAGTCCTGGGGCGCCCCAGCCCTTAGGCTTAGGGAGCCCCAGTCCTGTGGCGCCCCAAACCCTTAGGCTTTGGGAGCCCCAGGCCTGGGGTTCCCCAGTTCTTAGGAAAAGGGAGCCACAGACCAAGGGCGCCCCAGCACTTAGGCTTAGGGAGCCCCAGGTGGGGCGATAAAACCTTTAGGCTTAGGGAGCTCCAGGCTTTGGGCGCCCCAGGCCTTAAGCTTAGGGAGCCCCATGGCTGGGGCGCCCCAGCCCTTTAGCTTTGGGAGCACCAGGCCTGGGACGCCACAGCCCTTTGGCTTTGGGAGCCCCAGGCCTGGGGTGCCCCAGTCCTTAGGAAAAGGGAGCCCCAGGCCTGGGGCGCCCCAGCCCTAAGGCTTTGGGTGCCCCAGGACTGAGGCGCCCCAGTGCTTAGGCTTAGGGAGCCCGGGCCTGGGGCGCCCCAGCCCTTAGGCTTAGGGAGCCCTAGGCCTGGGGCGCCCCAGCCCTTAGGCTTAGGGAGCCCCAGGCCAGGGGCACCCCAGCACTAAGGCTTAGGGAGCCCCAGGTGGGGCGATACAACCTTTAGGCTTAGGGAGCCCCAGGCTTTGGGCGCCCCAGCCCTTAAGCTTAGGGAGCCCCATGGCTGGGGCACCCCAGCCCTTTGGCTTTGGGTGCACCAGGCCTGGGGCGCCCCAGCCCTTTGGCTTTGGGAGCCCCAGGCCTGGGGTGCCCCAGTCCTTAGGAAAAGGGAGCCCCAGGCCTGGGGTGCCCCAGCGCTTAGGCTTATGGATCCCGGCCCTGGGGCGCCCCAGGCCTTAGGCTTAGGGAGCCCTAGGCCTGGGGCGCCCCAGTCCTTAGGCTTAGGGAGCACCTGGCCGGGGGCGCCACAGAACTTAGGCTTAGGGAGGTCCAGGCCTGGGGGTACCCATCCATATGCTTAGGGAGCCCCAGTCCTGGGGCGCCCCAGTCCTTAGGTTTAGGGAGCCCCAGGCCTGGGGCCACCAGCCTTTAGGCTTTGGGACCCCAGGACTGGGCGCCCCAGCTCTAAGGCTAAGGAGCCCCAGGACTGGGGCGCCACAGACCTTACGCTTAGGAAGCCCCAGGCCTGGGGCGCTCCAGCCCTTAGGCATAGGAAGCCCCAGGCCCGGGGCGCCCCAGCCCTTATGCTTAGGAAGCCCCCCCCCCCCTGGGGTGCCCCAGCACTTAGGCTTTGGGAACCCAAGGCCTGGGGCGCCCCAGCCCTTAGGCTTAGTGAGTCCCAGGCTTGGGTCGCCCCAGCCCTTAGGCTTTTGGAGCGCCAGGCCTTGGGCTCCCCAGCCCTTTGGCTTTGGGAGCGCCAAGCCTGGGGCGCCCCAGCCCTTCGGCTTTGGGAGCCCAAGGCCTGGGGCGCCCCAGCTCTTAGGATTTGGGACCCCAGTCCTGGGGCGCCCCAGTCCTTAGGCTTAGGGAGCCCCAGGCCTGGGCGCCCCTGCCCTTAGCTTTGGGGGCCCCAGGCCTGCGGCGCCCAAGCCCTTAGGCTTTGGGAGCCCCAGGTCTGGTGTGCCCCAGCCCTTTGGCCTTGGGAACCCCAGGCCTGGGGCGCCACAGCCCTTAGGTTAAGGAGCCCCAGAACTGGGGCGCCCCAACCCTTAGGCTTAGGAAGCCCCAGGCCCTGTGAGCCCCAGCCCTTAGGCTTTGGGAACCCCATGCCTGGAGTGCCCCAGCCCTTAGGGATAGGAAGCCCCAGGCCCGGGGCTCCCCAGTCCTTATGCTTTAGGAACCCCAGGCCTGGGGCGCCCCAGCCCTTAGGCTTAGGGAGCCCCAGGCCTTGCGCGCACCAGCACTTATGCTTTGGTAGCCCAAGGCCTGGCGTGCCCCAGCCCTTAGGCTTAGGGAGTCCCAGGCTTGGGGCGCCCCAGCCCTTAGGCTTTGGGAGCCCCAGACCTGGGCGCCCCAGCCCTTAGGCTTTGGGAGCCCAAGGCCTGGGGCGCCACAGCCCTTAGTATTTTGGACCCCAGTCCTGGGGCGCCCCAGCCCTTAGTCTTAGGGAGCCCCAGGCTTGTGGCGCCCCAAACCCTTAGGCTTTGGTAGCCCCAGGCCTGGGGTGCCCCAGTCCTTAGGAAAAGGGAGCCACAGGCCTAGGGCGCCCCAGCACTTAGGCTTAGAGAGCACCTCGCCTGGGGCGCCCTAAATTTAGGCTTAGGGAGCCCCAGTCTTGGGGCTCCCCTGTACTTAAGTTTAGGGAGCCCCAGGGCCTGGGGCGACCCACCCCATATGCTTAGGGAGCCCCAGACCTGGGGCGCCCCAGCCCTTAGGCTTTGAGAGCCCCAGGCCTGGGACGCCCCAGCCCTTAGGCTTTGGGAGCCCCAGACCTGTGGCGCCCCAGCCCTTAGGCTTAGGGAGCCCCAGGACTGGGGCGCCCCAGCCCTTAGGCTAAGGGAGCCCGGGCCTCGGGCGCACCAGCCCTTAGTCTTAGGGAGCCTTAGGCCTGGGGCGCCCCAGCCCTTAGTCTTAGGGAGCCCTAGGCCTGGGGCGCCCCAGCCCTTAGGCTTAGGGAGCACCTGACCTGGGGCGCCCCAGAACTTAGGCTTAGGGAGCCCCAGGCCTGGGGCGCCAAGCACTTAGTCTTAGAGAGCCCAAGGCCTGTGGCGACCCATCCCATAGGCTTTGGGAGTCCCAGGCCTGGGGCGCCCCAGCCCGTAGGTTTGGGAGCCCCGGCCTGGGACGCCCCAGCCTTTAGGCTAAGGGAGCCCCAGGCCTGGGGCGCCCTAGGACTTAGGCTTAGGGAGCCCCAGGCCTTGGGCGCCCAAGACCTTAGATTTAGAGAGCCCCAGGCCTAGGGCGCCCAGCCCTTAGACTTAGGGAGACCCAGGCATGGGACGGCCCAGCCCTTAGGATTTTGGAGCCCCAGCCTAGGGAGCCCCAACCCTTAGGCTTAGGGAGCCCCAGGCCTTGGGCGCACCAACCCTTAAGCATTGGGACCCCAGGCTTGGGGAGCCCCAGCCTTTAGGCATTGGGTGCTCCAGGACTGGGGCGCCCCAGGGCTTAGGCTTAGGGAGCCCGGGCCTGGGGTGCCCCAGCCCTTAGGCTTAGGGAGCACCTGGCCTGGGGCGCCCCAGTACTTAGGCTTAGGGAGGCCCAGGCCTGGGGGAACCCATCCCATATGCTTAGGGAGCCCCAGGACTGAGGCGCCCCAGCGCTTAGGCTTAGGGAGCCCGGGCCTGGGGCGCCCCAGGCCTTAGGCTTAGGAGCCCTAGGACAGGGGCGTCCCAGTCCTTACGCTTAGGGTGCCCCACGCCTGGGGCGCCCCAGCCCTTAGGCATAGGAAGCCCCAGGCCCGGGGCGCCCCAGCCCTTAGGCTATGAGAGCCTCAGGCCTGGGGCGCCCCAGCCCTTATGCTTAGGAAGCCCCCGCCCTGGGGTGCCCCAGCACTTAGGCTTTGGGAACCCAAGGCCTGGGGCGCCCCAGGTCTTAGGCTTAGTGTGTCCCAGGCTTGGGGTGCCCCAGCCCTTTGGCTTTGGGAGCGCCAGGCCTGGGGCGCCCCAGCCCTTAAGCTTTGGGAGCGCCAAGCCTGGGGCGCCGCAGCCCTTCGGCTTTGGGAGCCCAAGGCCTGGGGCGCCCCAGCTCTTAGGATTTGGGACCCCAGTCCTGGGGAGCCCCAGTCCTTAGGCTTAGGGAGCCCCAGGCCTGTGGTGCCCCAGCCCTTAGGCTTTGGGAGCCCCAGGCCTGGGCTGCCCCAGTCCTTAGGAAAAGGGAACGCCAGGCCTGGGTGCCCCAGCCCTTAGGTTTGGGAGCCCCAGGACTGGGGCGCCCAAGCCCTTAGGCTTTGGGAGCCCCAGGTCTGGGACGCCCCAGCCCTTAGGCCTTGGGAGCCCCAGGCCTTGGGCGCACCAACCCTTAAGCATTGGGACCCCAGGCTTGGGGAGCCCCAGCCTTTAGGTTTAGGGAGCCCCAGGCCTGGGGCGCCCCAGCCCTTAGGCTTAGGAAGCCCCAGGCCCGGGGGGCACCAGCCCTTAGGCTTTGGGACCCCACGCCTGTGGCGCCCCAGCCCTTAGGCTAAGGAGCCCCAGGACTGGGGCGCCCCAGCTCTTAACCTTAGGGAGCCCCACGCCTGGGGCGCACCAGCCCTTAGGCATAGGAAGTCCCAGTCCCGGGACGCCCCAGCCCTTAGGCTTTGAGAGCCCCAGGCCTGGGGTACCCAAGCCTTTAGGCTTAGGGAGTCCCAGGCTTGGGGCGCCCCAGACCTTAGGATTTGGGAGCCGAAGGCATGGGGTGCCCCAGCCCTTCGGTTTTGGGAGCCCCAGGCCTGGGGTGCCCCAGTCCTTAGGAAAAGGGAGCCCCAGGTCTGGGGCGCCCCAGCCCTTAGGCATTGGTTGCTCCAGGACTGGGGCGCCCCAGCGCTTAGGCTTAGGGAGCCCGGGCCTGGGGTGCCCCAGTACTTAGGCTTAGGGAGGCCCAGGCCTGGGGGAACCCATCCCATATGCTTAGGGAGCCCCAGGCCTAGGGGGCCCCAGCCCTTAGGCTTTGGGAGCCCCAGGCCTGGGGTGCCCCAGTCCTTAGGAAAAGGGAGCCCCGGCATGGGGCGCCCCAGCCCTTAGGTTTTGGGTGCCCCAGGACTGAGGCGCCCCAGCGCTTAGGCTTAGGGAGCACGGGCCTTGGGCGCCCCAGGCCTTAGGCTTAGGGAGCCCTAGGACTGGGGCGTCCCAGTCCTTACGCTTAGGGAGCCCCACGCGTGGGGCGCCCCAGCCCTTAGGCATAGGAAGCCCCAGGCCCGGGGCGCCCCAGCCCTTAGGCTATGAGAGCCCCAGGCCTGGGGCGCCCCAGCCCTTATGCTTAGGAAGCCCCCGCCCTGGGGTGCCCAAGCACTTAGGCTTTGGGAACCCAAGGCCTGGGGCGCCCCAGCCATTAGGCTTAGTGAGTCCCAGGCTTGGGGCGCCCCAGCCCTTAGGCTGTGGGAGCGCCAGGCCTGGGGTGCCCCAGCCCTTAAGCTTTGGGAGCGCCAAGCCTGGGGCGCCCCAGCCCTTCGGCTTTGGGAGCCCAAGGCCTGGGGCGCCCCAGCTCTTAGGATTTGGGACCCCAGTCCTGGGGAGCCCCAGTCCTTAGGCTTAGGGAGCCCCAGGCCTGTGGTGCCCCAGCCCTTAGGCTTAGGGAGCCCCAACCTGGGGCGCCCTAGGACTTAGGCTTAGGGAGCCCCAGGCCTTGGGCGCCTAAGCCCTTAGAGTTAGGGAGCCCCAGGCCTAGGGCGCCCAGCACTTAGGCTTAGGGAGCCTCATGCCTGGGGAGCCCCAGCCCTTAGGCTTAGGGAGAAACTCGCCAGGGGTGCCCCTGCACTGAGGCTCAGGGAAGCCCAGGCCTGGGGTGCCCCAGCCATTAGGATTCGGGACCCCTTAGGCCTGGGGCGCCCCTGCGCTTAGGCTTAGGTAGCACCAGGCCTGGGACGCCCCAGCCCTTAGGTTTAGGGAGCCCCAGGCCTGGGGCGCCCCAGCCCGTATAGTTAGGGAGCCCCAGGCCTAGGGCGCCCCAGCCCTTAGGATTAGGGAGAACCTGGCCAGGGGCGCCCCAGCACTTAGGATTTGGGAGCCCCAGGCCTGGGGCTTCCCAGCCCTTAGGCTTAGGGAGCTCCACGCATGGGGCCTCCCAGCCCTCAGGCTTTGGGAGCCCAAGGCCTGGGGCGCCCCAGCCCTTATCCTTAGGAAGCCGCAGGCCTGGGGCGCCCCTGCACTTAGGCTTAGGGAGCCCCAGGGCCTGGGGAGACCCAACCTATAGGCTTAGGGAGCCCCAGGCCTGGGGCGCCCCAGCCCTTAGGCTTTGAGAGCCCCAGCCTAGGACGCCCCAGCCCTTAGGCTTAGGGAGCTCCACGCATGGGGCCTCCCAGCCCTCAGGCTTTGGGAGCCCAAGGCCTGGGGCGCCCCAGCCCTTATCCTTAGGAAGCCACAGGGCTGGGGCGCCCCAGTCCTTAGTATTTGGGAGCCCCAGGCATGGGGCGCCCCAGCCCGTAGGTTTGGGAGCCCCGGCCTGGGACGCCCCAGCCCTTAGGCTTAGGGAGCCCCAACCTGGTGCGCCGTAGGACTTAGGCTTAGGTAGCCCCAGGCCTTGCGCGCCTAAGCCCTTAGAGTTAGGGAGCCCCAGCCCTTAGGCTTAGGGAGAAACTGGCCAGGGGTGCCCCTGCACTTAGGCTTAGGGAAGCCCAGGCCTGGGGTGCCCCAGCCATTAGGATTAGGGACCCCCAGGCCTGGGGCGCCCCTGCGCTTAGGCTTAGGTAGCCCCAGGCCTGGGACGTCCCAGCCCTTAGGCTTAGGGAGCCCCAGGCCTGGGGCGCCCCAGCCCTTAGGCTGTGGGAGCCCAAGGCCTGGGGCGCCACAGCCCTTAGGCTTTGGGAGCCGCAGGCCTGGGGCGCCCCAAACCTTAGGCTTTGGGAGCCGCAGGCCTGGGGCGCCCCAGCCCTTAGGCTTAGGGAGCCCCAGTCCTGGGGCGCCCCAGCAATTAGGCTTAGGGAGCCCCTGGCCTGGGGCGCTCCAGGACTTAGGCTTAGGGAGCCCTAGCCCTGGGGAGCCCCAGCCCTTAGGCTTAGGGAGCCCCAGGCCTGGGGCGACCCAGCCCTTAGAGTTAGGGAGCCCCAGGCCTAGGGCGCCACAGCCCTTAGGATTATGGAGAACCTGGCCATGGGCGCCCCTGCACTTAGGCTTTGGGAGCCCCAGGCCTGGGGCTTCCCAGCCCTTAGGCTTAGGGAGCTCCACGCATGGGGCCTCCCAGCCCTCAGGCTTTGGGAGCCCAAGGCCTGGGGCGCCCCAGCCCTTAGGATTAGGGAGCCGCAGGCCTGGGGCGCCCCTGCACTTAGGCTTAGGGAGCCCCAGGCCTGGGGTGCCCCAGCCATTAGGATTAGAGACCCCCAGGCCTGGGGCACACTGCCCTTAGGCTTAGGTAGCCCCAGGCCTGGGGCGCCCCTGCCCTTAGGCTTAGTTAGCCCCAAGTCTGGGGCGCCCCAGCCCTTAGGCTTTGGGAGCCGCAGGCCTGGGGCGCTCCAGCCATTAGGCTTAGGGAGCCCTGGGCTTGGGGCATCCCAGGCCATAGGCTTAGGGAGCCCTAGGCCTGGGGCGCCACAGCCCTTAGGCTTTGGGAGCCGCAGGCCTGGGGCGCCCCAAACCTTAGGCTTTGGGAGCCGCAGGCCTGGGGCGCCCCAGCCCTTAGGCTTTGGGAGCCGCAGGCCGGGGGCGCTCCAGCAATTAGGCTTAGGGAGCCCCTGGCCTGGGGCGCTCCAGGACTTAGGCTTAGGGATCCCTATTCTTGGGGAGCCCCAGCCCTTAGGCTTAGGGAGCCCCAGGCCTGGGGCGACCCAGCCCTTAGAGTTAGGGAGCCCCAGGCCTAGGGCGCCACAGCCCTTAGGATTATGGAGAACCTGGCCATGGGCGCCCCTGCACTTAGGCTTTGGGAGCCCCAGGCCTGGGGCTTCCCAGCCCTTAGGCTTAGGGAGCTCCACGCATGGGGCCTCCCAGCCCTCAGGCTTTGGGAGCCCAAGGCCTGGGGCGCCCCAGCCCTTAGGATTAGGGAGCCGCAGGCCTGGGGCGCCCCTGCACTTAGGCTTAGGGAGCCCCAGGCCTGGGGTGCCCCAGCCATTAGGATTAGAGACCCCCAGGCCTGGGGCACACTGCCCTTAGGCTTAGGTAGCCCCAGGCCTGGGGCGCCCCTGCCCTTAGGCTTAGTTAGCCCCAAGTCTGGGGCGCCCCAGCCCTTAGGCTTTGGGAGCCGCAGGCCTGGGGCGCTCCAGCCATTAGGCTTAGGGAGCCCTGGGCCTGGGGCATCCCAGGCCATAGGCTTAGGGAGCCCTAGGCCTGGGGCGCCCCAGCCCTTAGGCTTAGGGAGCCCCAGTCCTGGGGCGCCCCAGCCCTTAGGCTTTGGGAGCCCTAGGCCTGGGACGCCCCAGCCCTTAGGCTTTGGGCGCACCTGGTCTGGGGCGCCCCAGAACTTAGGCTTAGGGAGCCCCAGTCCTGGGGCGCCACAGCATTTAGGCTTAGGGAGCGCCAGGCCTGGGGTGACCCACCCTTAGGCTTATGGAGCCCCAGGCCTGGGGCGCCCCAGCCCTTAGGCTTTGGGAGCCCCGGCCTGGGACTCCCCAGCTCTTAGGCTTAGGGAGCCCCAGGTCTTGGGCGCCCCAGCCCTTAGAGTTAGGGAGCCCCAGGCCTAGGGCGCCCCAGCCCTTAGGCTTAGGGAGCCTCCTACCTGGGGCTCCCCAGACCTTAGGATTAAGGAACCCCAGGCCTGGGACGCCCCAGCCCTTAGGCTTTGGGAGCCTCATGCCTGGGGCGCCCCAGCCCTTAGGCTTAAGGAACCCTAGGCCTGGGGCGCCCCAGCCCTTAGGCTTAGGGAGAACCTGGCCAGGGGCGCCCCAGCACTTAGGCTTTGGGACCCCCAGGCCTGGGGCTTCCCAGCCCTTAGGCTTAGGGAGCCCCACGCCTATGGCCCCCCAGCCCTTAGCCTTAGGGAGCCCTAGGCCTGGGACGCCCCAGCCCTTAGGCTTAGGGCGCATCTGGTTTGGGGCGCCCCAGAACTTAGGTTTAGGGAGCCCCAGGCCTGGGGCGCCACAGCATTTAGGCTTAGGGAGCGCCAGGCCTGGGGCGACACACTCTTATGCTTAGGGAGCCCCAAGCCTGGGGCGCTCCAGCCCTTAGGCTTTGGGAGCCCTGGCCTGGGACTCCCCAGCTCTTAGGCTTAGGGAGCCCCTGGCCTAGGGCGCCCCAGCCCTTAGTCTTAGGGAGCCTCATACCTGGGGCTCCCCAGCCCTTAGGATTAAGGAAACCCAGGCCTGGGACGCCCCAGCCCTTAGGCTTAGGGAGCCTCATGCCTGGGGCGCCCCAGCCCTTAGGCTTAAGGAACCCAAAGCCTGGGGCGCCCCAGCCCATAGGTTTGGGAGCCCCGGCGTGGGACGCCCCAGCCCTTAGGCTTAGGGAGCCCCAACCTGGGGCGCCCTAGGACTTAGGCTTAGGGAGCCCCAGGCCTTGGGCGCCTAAGCCCTTAGAGTTAGGGAGCCCCAGGCCTAGGGCGCCCAGCCCTTAGGCTTAGGGAGCTTCATGCCTGGGGAGCCCCAGCCCTTAGGCTTAGGGAGAAACTGGCCAGGGGTGCCCCTGCAATTAGGCTTAGGGAAGCCCAGGACTGGGGTGCCCCAGCCATTAGGATTAGGGACCCCCAGGCCTAGGGCGCCCCTGCGCTTAGGCTTAGGTAGCACCAGGCCTGGGACGCCCCAGCCCTTAGGTTTAGGGAGCCCCAGGCCTGGGGCGACCCAGCTCTTATAGTTAGGGAGCCCCAGGCCTAGGGCGCCCCAGTCCTTAGGATTAGGGAGCCCCAGGCCGGGGCCCCCCAGCCCTTAGGCTTTGAGAGCCCCAGGCCTAGGACGCCCCAGCCCTTAGGCTTAGGGAGCCCCAGGTGGGGAGCCAAAGTTTTAGGCTTAGGTAGCCCTAGGCCTTTTGCGCCTCAACCCTTAAGCTTAGGAAGCCACAGGGCTGGGGCGCCCCAGTCCTTAGGATTTGGGAGCCCCAGGCCTGGGGCGCCCCAGCTCGTAGGTTTGGGAGCCCCGGCCTGGGACGCCCCAGCCCTTAGGCTTAGGGAGCCCCAACTTGGGGCGCCCTAGGACTTAGGCTTATGAAGCCCCAGGCCTTGGGCGCCTAAGCGCTTAGAGTTAGGGAGCCCCAGGCCTAGGGCGCCCAGCCCTTAGGCTTAGGGAGCCTCATGCCTGGGGAGCCCCAGCCCTTAGGCTTAGGGAGAAACTGGCCAGGGGTGCCCCTGCACTTAGGCTTAGGGAAGCCCAGGCCTGGGGTGCCCCAGCCATTAGGATTAGGGACCCCCAGGCCTGGGGCGCCCCTGCGCATAGGCTTAGGTAGCCCCAGGCCTGGGACGCCCCAGCCCTTAGGCTTAGGGAGCCCCAGGCCTGGGGCGCCCCAGCCCTTAGGCTTAGGGAGCCCCACGCCTAGGGCCCCCCAGCCCTTAGGCTTAGGGAGCCCTAGGCCTGGGACGCCCCAGCCCTTAGGCTTAGGGCGCACCTGGTCTGGGGCGCCCCAGAACTAAGGCTTAGGGAGCCCCAGGCCTGGGGCGCCAAAGCATTTAGGCTTAGGGAACGCCAGGCCTGGGGCGACCCACCCTTAGGCTTATGGAGCCCCAGGCCTGGGGCGCCCCAGCCCTTAGGCTTTGGGAGCCCCGGCCTGGGACTCCCCAGCTCTTAGGCTTAGGGAGCCCCAGGTCTTGGGCGCCCCAGCCCTTAGAGTTAGGGAGCCCCAGGCCTAGGGCGCCCCAGCCCTTAGGCTTAGGGAGCCTCATACCTGGGGCTCCCCACACCTTAGGATTAAGGAACCCCAGGCCTGGGACGCCCCAGCCCTTAGACTTAGGGAGCCTCATGCCTAGGGCGCCCTAGCCCTTAGGCTTAAGGAACCCCAGGCCTGGGGCGCCCCAGCCCTTAGGCTTAGGGAGAACCTGGCCAGGGGCGCCCCAGCACTTAGGCTTTGGGACCCCCAGGCCTGGGGCTTCCCAGCCCTTAGGCTTAGGGAGCCCCATGCCAAGGGCCCCCCAGCCCTTAGGCTTAGGGAACCCTAGGCCTGGGACGCCCCAGCCCTTAGGCTTAGGGCGCACCTGGTCTGGGGCGCCCCAAAACTTAGGCTTAGGGAGCCCCAGGCCTGGGGCGACACACTCTTATGCTTAGGGAGCCCCAGGCCTGGGGCGCTCCAGTCCTTAGGCTTTGGGAGCCCCGGCCTGGGACTCCCCAGCTCTTAGGCTTAGGGAGCCCCAGGTCTTGGGCGCCCCAGAACTTAGAGTTAGGGAGCTCCAGGCCTAGGGCGCCCCAGCCCTTAGGCTTAGGGAGCCTCATACCTGGGGCTCCCCAGCCCTTAGGATTAAGGAACCCCAGGCCTGGGATGCCACAGCCCTTAGGCTTAGGGAGCCTCATGCCTGGGGCGCCCCAGCCCTTAGGCTTAAGGAACCCGAGGCCTTCGGCGCCCCAGCCCTTAGGCTTAAGGAACCCGAGGCCTGGGGCGCTCCAGTCCTTAGGCTTTGGGAGCCCCGGCCTGGGACTCCCCAGCTCTTAGGCTTAGGAAGCGCCAGGTCTTGGGCGCCCCAGAACTTAGAGTTAGGGAGCTCCAGGCCTAGGGCGCCCCAGCCCTTAGGCTTAGGGAGCCTCATACCTGGGGCTCCCCAGCCCTTAGGTTTAGGGAGCCCCAGGCCTGGGGCGACCCAGCCCTTATAGTTAGGGAGCCCCAGGCCTAAGGCGCCCCAGCCCTTAGGATTAGGGAGAACCTGGCCAGGGGCGCCCCAGCACTTAGGCTTTGGGAGCCCCAGGCCTGGGGCTTCCCAGCCCTTAGGCTTAGGGAGCTCCACGCATGCGGCCTCCCAGCCCTCAGGCTTTGGGAGCCCAAGGCCTGGGGCGCCCCAGCCCTTAGCCTTAGGGAGCCGCAGACCTGGGGCGCCCCAGAACTTAGACTTAGGGAGCCCCAGGGCCTGGGGAGACCCAACCTATAGGCTTAGGGAGCCCCAGGCCTGGGGCGCCCCAGCCCTTAGGCTTTGAGAGCCCCAGCCTAGGACGCCCCAGCCCTTAGGCTTAGGGAGCCCCAGGTGGGGAGCCAAAGTTTTAGGCTTAGGTAGCCCTACGCCTTTTGCGCCTCAACCCTTAAGCTTAGGGAGCTCCAGGCCTGGGGCGCCCCAGCCCTTAGGCTGTGGGAGCCCAAGGCCTGGGGCGCCCCAGCCCTTAGGCTTTGGGAGCCGCAGGCCTGGGTCGCCCCAGCCCTTAGGCTTTGGGAGCCGCAGGCCTCGGGCGCCCCAGCCCTTAGGCTTTGGGAGCCGCAGGCCTGGGGCGCTCCAGCAATTAGGCTTAGGGAGCCTCTGGCCTGGGGCACTCCAGGACTTAGGCTTAGGGAGCCCTAGTCCTGGGGAGCCCCAGCCCTTAGGCTTAGGGAGCCCCAGGCCTGGGGCGACCCAGCCCTTAGAGTTAGGGAGCCCCAGGCCTAGGGCGCCCCAGCCCTTAGGATTAGGGAGAACCTGGCCAGGGGCGCCCCTGCACTTAGGCTTTGGGAGCCCCAGGCCTGGGGCTTCCCAGCCCTTAGGCTTAGGGAGCTCCACGCATGGGGCCTCCCAGCCCTCAGGCTTTGGGAGCCCAAGGCCTGGGGCGCCCCAGCCCTTAGGATTAGGGAGCCGCAGGCCTGGGGCGCCCCTGCACTTAGGCTTAGGGAGCCCCAGGCCTGGGGTGCCCCAGCCATTAGGATTAGAGACCCCCAGGCCTGGGGCACACTGCCCTTAGGCTTAGGTAGCCCCAGGCCTGGGGCGCCCCTGCCCTTAGGCTTAGGTAGCCCCAGGTCTGGGACGCCCCAGCCCTAAGGCTTAGGGAACCCCAGGTCTGGGGCGCCCCAGCCCTTAGGCTTTGGGTGCCGCAGGCCTGGGGCGCTCCAGCCATTAGGCTTAGGGAGCCCTGGGCCTGGGGCGTCCCAGGCCATAGGCTTAGGGAGCCCTAGGCCTGGGGCGCTCCAGCCCTTAGGGTTAGGGAGCACCGGGCCTGGGGCGCCCCAGGCCTTAGGCTTAGGGAGCCCTAGGCCTGGGACGCCCCAGCCCTTAGGCTTAGGGAACCCCAGGCCTGGGTCGCCCCAGCACTTAGGCTTAGGGAGCTCCAGGTGGGGCGATAAAGCCTTTAGATTTAGGGAGCCCCAGGCTTTGGGCGCCCCAGTCCTTAAGCTTAGGGAGCCCCATGGCTGGGGCGCCCCAGCCCTTTGGCTTTGGGAGCACCAGGCATGGGGCGCCCCAGCCCTTTGGATTTGGGACCTCCAGGCCTGGGGCGCCCCAGCCCTTAGGCTTTGGGACCCCAGGCCTGGGGTTCCCCAACCTAAGGAAAAGGGAGCCCCAGGCCCGGGGTGCCCCAGCCCTTAGGCTTTGTGTGCCCTAGGCCTGGGGCGCCCCTGCCCTTAGGCTTAGGGAGCCCCAGGCCTGGGCACCCTAGCCCTTAGGCTTAGGGAGGCCCAGTCCTGTGGCGTCCCAGTCCTTAGGCTTTGCGTGCCCTAGGCCTCGGGCGCCCCTGCCTTTAGGCTTAGGGAGCCCCAGGCCTGGGGCGCCCAGCCCTTAGGCTTAGGGAGCCCCAGGCCTATGGTGCCCCAGCCCTTAGGCTTGGGAGCCCCAGGCCTGGAGTGCCCCAGTCCTTAGGAAAAGGGAGCCCCAGGCCTGGGGCGCCCCAGCCCTTAGGTTTTGGGAGCTGCAGGCTTGGGGTGCTCCAGCCCTTAGGCTTTGGGTGCCCCCGGACTGGGGCGCCCTAGTCCTTAGTATTAGGGAGCCCTAGGCCTGGTGTGCCCCAGCACTTAGGTTTAGGGAGCCCCAGTCCTTGGGCGCCCCAGCCCTTAGAGTTAGGGAGCCCCAGGCCTAGTGCGCCCCAGCCCTTAGGCTTAGGGAGCCTCATGCCTGGGGCCCCCCAGCCCTTAGGTTTAAGGAGCCCCAGTCCTGGGACGCACCAGCTCTTAGGATTTGAGAGCCCCAGGCCTGGGGCGCCCGATCCCTTAGGCTTAGGGACCCCCAGGCCTGGGGCGCCCCAGCCCTTAGGCTTAGGCAGCCCTAGGACAGGGGCACACCAGCCCTTAGGCTTAGGGAACCCCAGGCATGGGGCGCCCAAGCCCTTTGGCTTTGGGAGCACCAGGGATGGAGCGCCCCAGCCCATAGGCTTTGGGACCCAAGGCCTGGGGCGCCCCAGCCCTTAAGCATTGAGACCCCAGGCCAGTGGCGCCCCAGCCCTTTGGCTTTGGGAGCCCCAGGCCTAGGGCGCCCCAGCCCTTAGGCTTTGGGTGCCCTAGGCCTCGGGCGCCCCTGCCCTTAGGCTTAGGGAGCCCCAGGCCTGGGGTGCCCAGCCCTTAGGCTTAGGGAGGCCCAGGCCTGTGGTGCCCCAGCCCTTAGGCTTTGGGAGCCCCAGGCCTCGAGTGCCCCAGTTCTTAGGAAAGGGAGCCCCAGGCCTGGGGCGCCCCAGCCCTTAGGTTTTGGGAGCCGCAGGCTTGGGGCGCTCCAGCCCTTAGGCTTTGGATGTCCCCGGACTGGGGCGCCCTAGTCCTTAGTATTAGGGAGCCCTAGGCCTGGTGTGCCCCAGCACTTAGGCTTAGGGAGGCCCAGGCCTGTGGCGCCCCAGCCCTTAGGCTTTTGGTGCCCTAGGCCTCGGGCGCCCCTGCCCTTAGGCTTAGGGAGCCCCAGGCCTGGGGTGCCCAGCCCTTAGGCTTAGGGAGGCCCAGGCCTGTGGTGCCCCAGCCCTTAGGCTTTGGGAGCCCCAGGCCTCGAGTGCCCCAGTTCTTAGGAAAGGGAGCCCCAGGCAGGGGCGCCCCAGCCCTTAGGTTTTGGGAGCCGCAGGCTTGGGGCGCTCCAGCCCTTAGGCTTTGGATGTCCCCGGACTGGGGCGCCCTAGTCCTTAGTATTAGGGAGCCCTAGGCCTGGTGTGCCCCAGCACTTAGGCTTAGGGAGGCCCAGGCCTGTGGCGCCCCAGCCCTTAGGCTTTGGGTGCTCTAGGCCTCGGGCGCCCCTGTCCTTAGGCTTAGGGAGCCCCAGGCCTGTGGCTCCCAGCCCTTAGGCTTAGGGAGCCCCTGGCCTGGGGCGCCCGATCCTTTAGGCTTAGGGACCCCCAGGCCTGGCGCGCCCCAGCCCTTAGGCTAGGCAGCCCTAGGCCAGGGGCGCACCAGCCCTTAGGCTTAGGGAACCCCAGGCCTGGGGCGCCCCAGCACTTAGGCTTAGGGAGCCCCAGGTGGGGCGATAAAGCCTTTAGGCTTAGGGAGCCCGAGGCTTTGGGCGCCCCAGCCCTTAAGCTTAGGGAGCCCCAAGGCTGGGGCACCCCAGTCCTTTGGCTTTGGGAGCACCAGGCCTGGGGCGCCCCAGCCCTTTGGCTTTGGGACCCCCTGGCCTGGGGCACCCCAGCCCTTAGGCTTTGGGACCCCAGGCCTGGGGCGCCCCAGCCCCTAGATTTTGGGACCCTAGGCCTGCGGCGTCCCAGCCCTTAGGTTTTGGGACCCCGGGCTAGGGCACCACAGTCCTTAAGCTTAGCGAGCCCCATGGCTTGGGCGCCCCAGCCCTTAGGAAAAGGGAGCCTCATGCCTTGGGCGCCCCTGCCCTTAGGCTTTGGGTGCCCTAGGCCTGGGGCGCCCCTGCCCTTAGGCTTAGGGAGCCCCAGGCTTGGGGCGCCCAAGCCCTTATGCTTCGGGAGGCCCAGTCCTGTGGCGCCCCAGCCCTTAGGATTTGGGAGCCCCAGGCCTTGAGTGCCTCAGTCCTTAGGAAAAGGGAGCCCCAGGCCTGGGGCGCCCCAGCTCTTAGGTTTTGGGAGCCGCAGGCTTGGGTCGCTCCAGCCATTAGGCTTTGGGAGCCCCAGGCCTGGGGGGGCCCCAGCCCTTAGGTTTTGTGTGCCTCAGGCCTTGGCGCCCATCCTTTAGGCTTTGGGAACCCCAGGCCTGGGGTGCCCCTGCCCTTAGGCTTTGTGTGCCTCAGGCCTTGGCACCCCATACTTTAGTCTTAGGGACCCTCAGGCCTTGGGTGCCCCAGCCCTTAGGCTTAGGGAGCCCCAGGCCTGGGGCGCCCCAGCCCTTGGGCTTAGGCAGCCCCAGGCCAGGGGCGCACCAGCCTTTAGGCTTAGGGAACCCCAGGCCTGGGGCGTCCCAGCACTTAGGCTTAGGGAGCACCTGGTGGGGCGATAAAGCCTTTAGGCTTAGGGAGGCCCGGGTTTTGGGCGCCCCAGCCCTTAAGCTTAGGGAGCCCCATGGCTGGGGCGCCACAGCCCCTAGAATTTGGGACCCGAAGCCTGCGGCGTCCCAGCTTTTAGGTTTTGGGACCCCGGGCTGGAGCGCCCCAGCCATTAGGCTTAGGGAGCCCCAGGCCTGGGGAGCCCCAATCCTTAGGCTTAGGGAGCCCCAGGCCTGTGGCGCCCCAGCCCTTAGGCTTTGGGAGCCCCAGGCCTGGGTTGCCCCAGTCCTTAGGAAAAGGGAGCCGCAGGGCTGGGGTGCCCCAGTCCTTAGGAAAAGGGAGCCGCAGGCCTGTCGCCCCAGCCCTTAGGATTTGGGAGCCACAGGACTGGGGCGCCACAGCCCTTAGGCTTTGGGAGCCCCAGGTCTGGAGCGCCCCAGCCCTTAGGCCTTGGGAGTCCCAGGCCTGGGGCGCCACAGCCTTTAGGTTTAGGGAGCCCCAGGTTGGGGCGCCCCAGCCCTTAGGATTAGGGAGCCCCAGGCTTGGGGCGCCCCAGCCCTTAGGCTTTGGGAGCCCCACGCCTGGAGCGCCCCAGCCCTTAGGCATAGGAAGCCCCAGGCCCGGGATTCCCCAGCCCTTATGCTTTAGGAGCCCCAAGCCTGGGGCGCCCCAGCCCTTAGGCTTAGGGAGCCCCAGGCCTGGGGCGCTCTAGGACTTAGGCTTAGGGAGCCCCAGGCCTTGGGCGCCCAAGCCCTTAGAGTTAGGGAGCCCCAGGCCTAGGGCGCCCAGCCCTTAGGCTTAGGGAGCCTCATGCCTGGGGCGCCCCAGCCCTTAGGCTTACGGAGAAACTGGCCAGGGGCTACCCAGCACTTAGGCTTAGGGAACCCCAGGCTTGGGGTGCCCCAGCCATTAGGATTAGGGAGCACCAGACCTGGGGCAACCCAGCCCTTAGGCTTAGGGAGCCCCAGGCCTGGGTCGCCTCAGCCCTTATGCTTTTGGAGCCCCAGCCTAGGGAGCCCTAACCCTTAGGCTTAGGGAGCCCCAGGCCTTGGGCTCACCAGCCCTTAAGCATTGGGACCCCAGGCCTGGGGCGCCCCAGCCCTTTGGCGCTGGGAGCCCCAGGCCTGGGGCGCCCCAGCCATTAGGCCTTGGGAGGCTCAGGCCTGGGGAGCCCCTACCATTAGGCTAATGAGCCACAGGCCTGGGGCGCCCCAGCCCTTAGGCTTAGGAAGCCCCAGGCCCGGGGCGCCCCAGCCTTTAGGCTTTGGGAGTCCCAGGCCTGGGGCGACCAGCAGTTAGCCTTTGGGACCCCAGGCCTGGGGCGCACCAGCCCTTAGGCTTTGGGACCCCAGCCCTCGGGCGCCCCAGCCTTAGGCTAAGGAGCACCAGGACTGGGGCGCCCCAGCCCTTTCGCTTAGGGAGCCCCACTCCTGGGGCGCCCCAGCCCTTAGGCATAGGAAGCCCCAGGCCCGGGGCGCCCCAGCGCTTAGGCTTAGAGAGCCCCAGGCCTGGGCCGCCCTAGCACTTAGTCTTAGGGTGCCCCAGGTGGGGCGATAAAGCCTTTAGGCTTAGGGAGCCCCAGGCTATGGGCGCCCCAGCCCTTAAGCTTAGGGAGCTCCATGGCTGGGGCGCCCCAGCCCTTTTGCTTTGGGACCCCCAGGCCTGGGGCGCCCCAGCCCTTATGCTTTGGGACCCCAGGCCTGGGGCGCCCCAGCCCCGAGAATTTGGGACCCCAGGCCTTGGGCGCACCAGCCCTTAAGCATTAGGACACCAGACCTGGGGTGCCCCAGGCATTAGGTCTTTGTAGCCCCAGGCCTGGGGCGCCCCTACCCTTAGGCTAAGGAGCCCCAGGACTGGGTCTCCCCAGCCTTTAGGTTTAGGGAGCCCCAGGCCTGGGGCGCCCCAGTCATTAGGCTTAGGAAGCCCCAAACCCGGGGCGCCCCAGCCCTTAGGCTTAGGGAGCCCCAGGCCTGGTGTACCCCAGCACTTAGGCTTAGGCAGCCCCAGGCCAGGGGCGCACCAGCCCTTAGGCTTAGGGAACCCCAGGTCTGGGGTGCCCTAGCACTTAGTCTTAGGGTGCCACAGGTGGGGCGATAAAGCCTTTAGGCTTAGGGAGCCCCAGGCTTTGGGCGCCCCAGCCCTTAAGCTTAGGGAGCCCCATAGCTGGGGCGCCCCAGCCCTTTGGCTTTGGGAGCACCAGGCCTTGGGCGCCCCAGCTCTTTGGCTTTGGGACCCCCAGGCCTGGGGCGCCCCAGCCCTTAGGCTTTGGGACACCAGGCCTGGGGCGCCCCAGCCCCGAGAATTTGGGACCCCAGACCTTGGGCGCACCAGCCCTTAAGCATTGGGACACCAGACCTGGGGCGCCCCAGCCCTTTGGCTTTGGGAGCGCCAGGCCTGGGGCGCCCCAGGCATTAGGCCTTGGGAACCCCAGGCCTGGGGCGCCCCTACCCTTAGGCTAAGGAGCCCCAGGGCTGGGGTGCCCCAGCCTTTAGGTTTAGGGAGCCCCAGGCCTGGGGCGCCCCAGCCATTAGGCTTAGGAAGCCCCAAACCCGGGGCGCCCCAGCCCTTAGGCTTTGAGAGCCCCAGGCCTGGGGCGCCCAAGGAGTTAGGCTTTGGGACCCCAGGCCTAGGGCGCACCAGCCCTTAGGCTTTGGGACCCCAGCCTGGGGCGCCCCAGCCCTTAGGCTTGGGAGTCCCAGGCTTGGGCTCCCCTGACCTTAGGCTTTGGGAGCCCCAGGCATGGGGCACCCCAGTCCTTAGGAAAAGGGAGCCCCAGGCCTGGGGCGCCCCTGCCCTTAGGTATTGGGTGCCCCAGGACTGGGTCGCCCCAGCGCTTAGGCTTAGGGAGCCCTGGCCTGGGGCACCCCAGCCCTTAGGATTAGGGAGCCCCAGGCCTGGGGCACTCTAGGACTTAGGTTTAGAGAGCCACAGGCCTTGGGCGCCCAAGACCTTAGAGTTAGGGAGCCCCAGGCCTAGGGCGCCCAGCCCTTAGGCTTAGGGAGCCTCATGCCTGGGGCGCCCCAGCCCTTAGGCTTAGGGAGAAACTGGCCAGAGGCGCCCCAGCACTTAGGCTTAGGGATCCCAGGCCTGGGGTGCCCCAGCCATTAGGATTAGGGAGCACCAGACATGGGGCGCCCCAGCCCTTAGGCTTAGGGAGCCCCAGGACTGGGGTCCCCAGCCCTTAGGCTTTTGGAGGCCGGGCCTAGGGAGCCCCAACCCTTAGGCTTAGGGAGCCCCAGGCCTTGGGCTCACCATCCCTTAAGCATTGGGACCCCAGGCCTGGGGCGCCCCAGCCCGTTGGCTTTGGGAGCCCCAGGCCTGGGGAGCCCCAGCCATTAGGCCTTGGGAGGCTCAGGCCTGGGGAGCCCCTACCATTAGGCTAAGGATCCCTAGGCCAGGGTCGCCCCAGCCCTTAGGCTTAGGAAGCCCTAGGCCCAGGGCGCCCCAGCCCTTAGGCTTTGGGAGACCCAGGCCTAGGGCGCCCCAGCAGTTAGGCTTTGGGACCCCAGGCCTGGGGCGCACCAGCCCTAAGGCTTTGGGACTCCAGGCCTCGGGCGCCCCAGCCTTAGGCTAAGGAGCCCCAGGACTGGAGCTCCCCAGCCCTTACGCTTAGGGAGCCTAACTCCTGGGGCTCTCAAGCCCTTAGGCATAGGAAGCCCCAGGCCCGGTGGGCCCCAGCCCTTAGGCTTAGAGAGCCCCAGGCCTGGGGCGCCCCAGCCCTTAGACTTAGGGAGTCCCTGGCTAGGGGCTCCCCAGACCTTAGGCTTTGGGAGCCCCAGGCCTGGGGCGCCCCAGCCCTTAGGCTTTGGGTGCCCCAGGATTGGGGCGCCCCAGCGCTTAGGCTTAGGGAGCACCTGGCCTGGGGTGCCCCAGAACTTAGGCTTAGGGAGCCCCAGGCCTGGGGCGCCCCAGCCCTTAGGTTTAGGGAGGCCAAGGCCTGTGGCGCCTCAGCCCTTAGGTTTTGGGAGCCGTAGGCTTGGGGCGCTCCAGCCCTTAGGCTTTCGGTGCCCCAGGACTGTGGCGCCCTAGTCCTTAGGCTTAGGGAACCCAGGGCCTGGGGCGCCCCAGCCCTTAGGCTTCGGGAGCCCCAGGACTGGGGGTCCCCAGCCCTTAGGCTTTGGGAGCCTCAGGCCTTGGCGCCCCTGCCCTTAGGCTTAGGGAGCCCCAGGCCTGGTGTGCCCCAGCACTTAGGCTTAGAGAGCCCCAGTCCTTGGGCGCCCCAGCCCTTAGAGTTAGGGAGCCCGAGGCCTAGGGCGCCCCAGCTCTTAGGCTTAGGGAGCCTCATGCCTGGGGCACCCCAGCCCTTAGGCTTAAGGAGTGCCAGTTCTGGGACGCCCTAGCCCTTAGGATTTGGGAGCCCCAGGCCTGGGGCGCCCCAGCCCTTAGGCTTAGGGAGCCCCAGGTTCGGCGATAAAGCCTTTAGGCTTAGGGAGCCCCAGGCTTTGGGCGCCCCAGCCCTTAAGCTTAGGGTGCCCCATGGCTGGGGCGCCCCAGCCCTTTGGCTTTGGGAGCACCAGTCCTGGGGCGCCCCAGCTTTTTGGCTTTGGGATCCCCAGGCCTATGGCGCCCCAGCCCTTAGGCTTTGGGACCCCAGGCCTGGTGCTCCCCTGCCCCTAGAATTTGGGACCCCAGGCCTTGGGCGCACCAGCCCTTAAGCATTGGGACCCCTGACCTGGGGAGCCCCAGCCCTTTGGCTTTGGGAGCCTCAGGCCTGGGCGCCCCAGCCATTAGGCCTGGGGAGCCCCAGGCCTGGGGTGCCCCTACCCTTAGGCTAAGGAGCCCCACGTTGGGGTGCCCCAGCCTTTAGGTTTAGGGAGCCCCAGGCCTGGGGCGCCCCAGCCCTTAGGCTTAGGAAGCCCCAAACCCGGGGCGCCCCAGCCCTTAGGCTTTGGGAGCCCCAGGCCTGGGGCGCCCCAGAAGTTAGGCTTTGGGACCCCAGGCCTGAGGCGAACCAGCCCTTAGGCTTTGGGACCCCAGGCCTGGGGCGCCCTAGCCCTTAGGTTAAGGAGCCCCAGGACTCTGGCGAACCAGCCCTTACGCTTAGGGAGCCCCACTCCTGGGGCGCACCAGCCCTTAGGCTAAGGAGCCCCAGGACTGGGGCGAACCAGCCCTTACGCTTAGGGAGCCCCAGGCCTGGGGCGCCCCAGCCCTTAGGCTTAGGGAGCACCTGGCCTGGGGCGACCCAGAATTTAGGCTTAGGGAGGCCCAGGCCTGGGGGGACCCATCCCATTTGCTTAGGGAGCCCCAGGCCTTGGGCGCCCCAGCCCTTAGGCTTAGGGAGCCCCAGGCCAGGGGCGCACCAGCCCTTAGGTTTAGGGAACCCTAGGCCTGGGGCACCCCAGCACTTAGGCTTAGGGAGCCCCTTGTGGGGCGATAAAACCTTTAGGCTTTGGGAGCACCAGGCCTGGGACGCCCCAGCCCTTAGGCTTAGGGAGCACCATGGCTGGGGCTCCCCAGCCCTTTGGCTTAGGGAGCCCGGGCCTGGGACACCCCAGCCCTTAGGCTTAGGGAGCACCTGGCCTGGGGCGCCACAGAACTTAGGCTTAGGGAGGTCCAGGCCTAGGGGGACCCACCCATATGCTTAGGGAGCCCCAGGCCTGGGGCTCCCCAGCCCTTAGGCTTAGGGAGCCCCACGCCTGGGGCGCCCCAGCACTTAGGCTTAGGGAGCCCCACACGTGGGGCCACCAGCCTTTAGGCTTTGGGACCCCAGGCCTGGGCGCCCCAGCTCATAGGCTAAGGAGCCCCAGGACTGGGGCGCCCCAGTCCTTACGCTTAGGGACCCCCACGCCTGGGTCGCCCCAGCCGTTAGGCATAGGAAGCCCCAGGCCCGGGGCGCCCCAGCCCTTAGGCTATGAGAGCCCCAGGCCCGGGGCGCCCCAGCCCTTAGGCTATGAGAGTCCCAGGCCTGGGGCTCCCCAGCCCTTAGGCTTAGGGAGACCCAGGCCTGGGGTGCCCCAGCACTTAGGCTTTGGGAACCCAAGGCCTGGGGCGCCCCAGCCCTTAGGCTTGTAGAGTCCCAGGCTTGGGCCGCCCCAGCCCTTAGCCTTTGGGAGCCCCAGGCTTGGGGCGCCCCAGTCCTTAGGAAAAGGGAGCCAGCGTCCTGGGGCGCCCCAGCCCTTAGGCATTGGGTGCCCCAGGACTGGGGCGCCCCAGCCCTTAGGCTTTGGGTGCCCCAGGATTGGGGCGCCCCAGCGCTTAGGCTTAGGGAGCACCTGGCCTGGGGCGCCCCAGAACTTAGGCTTAGGGAGTCCCAGGCCTGGGGCGCCCCAAACCCTTAGGCTTAGGGAGGCCGAGGCCTGTGGCGCCTCAGCCCTTAGGTTTTGGGAGCCACAGGCTTGGGGAGTTCCAGCCCTTAGGCTTTGGGTGCCCCAGGACTGTGGCGCCCTAGTCCTTAGGCTAAGGGAGCCCAGGGCCTGGGGCGCCCCAGCCCTTAGGCTTCGGGAGCCCCAGGCCTGGGGGTCCCCAGCCCTTAGGCTTTGGGAGCCTCAGGCCTGGGGCGCCCCTGCCCTTAGGCTTAGGGAGCCCCAGGCCTGGTGCCCCAGCACTTAGGCTTAGGGAGCCCCAGTCCTTGGGCGCCCCAGGCCTTAGAGTGAGGGAGCCCCCGGCCTAGGGCGCCCCAGCCCTTAGGCTTAGGGAGCCTCATGCCTGGGGCACCCCAGCCCTTAGGCTTAAGGAGTCCCAGTTCTGGGACGCCCCAGCCCTTAGGATTTGGGAGCCCCAGGCCTGGGGAGCCCGATCCCTTAGGCTTAGGGACCCCCAGGCCTGGGGTGCCCCAGCCCTTAGGTTTAGGTAGCCCCAGGCCTGGGGCCCCCCAGCCCTTAGGCTTAGGGAGCCCCAGGTGGGGCGATAAAGCCTTTAGGCTTAGGGAGCCCCAGGCTTTGGGCGCCCCAGCCCTTAAGCTTAGGGAGCCCCATGGCTGGGGCGCCCCAGCCCTTTGGCTTTGGGAGCACCAGTCCTGGGGCGCCCCAGCTCTTTGGCTTTGGGACCCCCAGGCCTGGGGCGCCCCAGCCCTTAGGCTTTGGGACCCCAGGCCTGGTGCGCCCCAGCCCCTAGAATTTGGGACCCCAGGCCTTGGGCGCACCAGCCCTTAAGCATTGGGACCCCAGACCTGGGGAGCCCCAGTCCTTTGGCTTTGGGAGCCCCAGGCCTGGGCGCCCCAGCCATTAGGCCTTGGGAGCCCCAGGCCTGGGGTGCCCCTACCCTTAGGCTAAGGAGCCCCAGGTTGGGGTGCCCCAGCCTTTAGGTTTAGGGAGCCCCAGGCCTGGGGCGCCCCAGCCCTTAGGCTTAGGAAGCCCCAAACCCAGGGCGCCCCAGCCCTTAGGCTTTGGGACCTCAGGCCTGAGGCGAACCAGCCCTTTGGCTTTGGGACCCCAGGCCTGGGGCGCCCCAGCCCTTAGGCTAAGGAGCCCCAGGACAGGGGCGAACCAGCCCTTACGCTTAGGGAGCCCCACGCCTGGGGCGCACCAGCCCTTAGGCTAAGGAGCCCCAGGACTGGGGCAAACCAGCCCTTACGCTTAGGGAGCCCCAGGCCTGGGGCGCCCCAGCCCTTAGGCGCCCCAGAATTTAGGCTTAGGGAGGCCCTGGCCTGGGGGGACCCATCCCATATGCTTAGGGAGCCCCAGGCCTGGGGCGCCCCAGCCCTTAAGCTAAGGGAGCCCCAGGCCAGGGGCGAACCAGCCCTTAGGTTTAGGGAACCCAAGGCCTGGGGCACCCCAGCACTTAGGCTTAGGGAGCCCCTTGTGGGGCGATAAAACCTGTAGGCTTAGGGAGCTCCAGGCTTTGGGCGCCCCAGCCCTAAGCTTAGGGAGCCCCATGGCTGGGGCGCCCCAGCCCTTTGGCTTTGGGAGCACCAGGCCTGGGACGCCCCAGCCCTTAGGCTTAGGGAGCACCATGGCTGGGGCGCCCCAGCCCTTAGGCTTAGGGAGCACCTGGCCTGGCGCGCCACAGAACTTAGGCTTAGGGAGGTCCAGGTCTGGGGGGACCCATCCATATGCTTAGGGAGCCCCAGGCCTGGGGGGCCCCAGCCCTTAGGCTTAGGGAGCCCCAGGCCTGAGGCGCACCAGCCCTTAGGCTTACGGAGCCCCAGGCCTGGGGCCACCAGCCTTTAGGCTTTGGGACCCCAGGCCTGGGCGCCCCAGCTCTTAGGCTAAGGCGCCCCAGGACTGGGGCGCCCCAGTCCTTACGCTTAGGGACCCCCACGCCTGGGGCGCCCCAGCCCTTAGGCATAGGAAACCCCAGGCCCGGGGTGCCCCAGCCCTTAGGCTATGAGAGCCCCAGGGCTGGGGCTCCCCAGCCCTTAGGCTTAGGGAGACCTAGGCCTGGGGTGCCCCAGCACTTAGGCTTTGGGAATTCAAGGCCTGGGACGCCCCAGCCCTTAGGCTTAGGGAGTCCCAGGCTTTTGCGCCCCAGCCCTTAGGCTTTGGGAGCCCCAGGCCTGGGTTGCCCCAGTCCTTAGGAAAAGGGAGCCGTAGGGCTGGGGTGCCCCAGTCCTTAGGAAAAGGGAGCCACAGGCCTAGGGCGCCCCAGCACTTAGGCTTAGGGAGCCCCAGGTGGGGCGATAAAACCTTTAGGCTTAGGGAGATCCAGGCTTTGGGCGACCCAGCCCTTAAGCTTAGGGAGCCCCATGGCTGGGGAGCCCCAGCCCTTTAGCTTTAGGAGCACCAGACCTGGGATGCCCCAGCCCTTTGGCTTTGGGAGCCCCAGTCCTGGGGTGCCCCAGTCCTTAGGAAAAGGGAGCCCCAGGCCTGGGGCGCCCCAGCCCTTAGGCTTTGGGTGCCCAGGACTGAGCGCCCCAACGCTTAGGCTTAGGGAGCCCGGGCCTGGGACGCCCCAACCCTTAGGCTTAGGGAGCCCTAGGCCTGGGGCGCCCCAGCCCTTAGGCTTAGGGAGACCCAGGCCTGGGAGGACCCATCGCATATGCTTAGGGAGCCCCAGGCCATTGGCGCCCAAGTCCTTAGGCTTAGGGAGCCCTAGGCCAGGGGCGCACCAGCCGTTAGGCTTAGGGAGCCCCAGGCCAGGGGCACCGCAGCACTAAGGTTAGGGAGCCCCAGGAGGGGCGATAAAACCTTTAGGCTTAGGGAGCCCCAGGCTTTGGGCGCCCCAGCCCTTAAGCTTAGAGAGCCCCATGGCTGGGGCGCCCCAGCCCTTTGGCTTTGGGAGCACCCAGCCTGGGGCGCCCCAGCCCTTTGGCTTTGGGAGCGCCAGGCCTGGGGTGCCCCAGTCCTTAGGAAAAGGGAAGCCCAGGCCTGGGGCGCCCCAGCGCTTTGGCTTAGGGAGCCCGGACCTGGGGCGCCCCAGCCCTTAGGCTTAGGGAGCCTTAGGCCTGGGGCGCCCCAGCCCTTAGGCTTAGGGAGCACCTGGCCTGGGGCGCCTCAGAACTTAGGCTTAGGGAGCCCCAGGCCTGGGGCGCCAAGCACTTAGGCTTTGAGAGCCCCAGGCCTGGGGCGACCCATCCCATATGCTTAGGGAGCCCCAGGCCTGGGGCGCCAAAGACCTTAGCCTTACGGAGACCCAGGCCTGGGGCGCCCCAGCCCTTAGGCTTAGGGAGCACCAGGCCTGGGGCCACCAGCCTTTAGGCTTTGGGACCCCAGGCCTGAGTGCCCCAGCTCTTAGGCTAAGGAGCCCCAAGACTGGGGCGCCCCAGTCCTTACGCTAAGGGAGCCCCACGCCTGGGGTGCCCCAGCCCTTAGGCATAGGAAACCCCAGGCCCGGGGTGCCCCAGCCCTTAGGCTATGAGAGCCCCAGGCCTGGGGCACCCAGCCCTTAAGTTTAGGGAGCCCCAGGCCTGGGGTGCCCCAGCACTTAGGCTTTGGGAACCCAAGGCCTGGGGCGCACCAGCCCTTAGGCTTAGTGAGTCCCATGCTTGGGGCGCCCCAGCCCTTAGGCTTTGGGTGCCCCAGGATTGGGGCGCCCCAGCGCTTAGGCTTAGGGAGCACCTGGCCTGGGGCGCCCCAGAACTTAGGCTTAGGGAGTCCCAGGCCTGGGGCGCCCCAAACCCTTAGGCTTAGGGAGGCCGAGGCCTGTGGCGCCTCAGCCCTTAGGTTTTGGGAGCCACAGGCTTGGGGAGTTCCAGCCCTTAGGCTTTGGGTGCCCCAGGACTGTGGCGCCCTAGTCCTTAGGCTAAGGGAGCCCAGGGCCTGGGGCGCCCCAGCCCTTAGGCTTCGGGAGCCCCAGGCCTGGGGGTCCCCAGCCCTTAGGCTTTGGGAGCCTCAGGCCTGGGGCGCCCCTGCCCTTAGGCTTAGGGAGCCCCAGGCCTGGTGCCCCAGCACTTAGGCTTAGGGAGCCCCAGTCCTTGGGCGCCCCAGGCCTTAGAGTGAGGGAGCCCCCGGCCTAGGGCGCCCCAGCCCTTAGGCTTAGGGAGCCTCATGCCTGGGGCACCCCAGCCCTTAGGCTTAAGGAGTCCCAGTTCTGGGACGCCCCAGCCCTTAGGATTTGGGAGCCCCAGGCCTGGGGAGCCCGATCCCTTAGGCTTAGGGACCCCCAGGCCTGGGGTGCCCCAGCCCTTAGGTTTAGGTAGCCCCAGGCCTGGGGCCCCCCAGCCCTTAGGCTTAGGGAGCCCCAGGTGGGGCGATAAAGCCTTTAGGCTTAGGGAGCCCCAGGCTTTGGGCGCCCCAGCCCTTAAGCTTAGGGAGCCCCATGGCTGGGGCGCCCCAGCCCTTTGGCTTTGGGAGCACCAGTCCTGGGGCGCCCCAGCTCTTTGGCTTTGGGACCCCCAGGCCTGGGGCGCCCCAGCCCTTAGGCTTTGGGACCCCAGGCCTGGTGCGCCCCAGCCCCTAGAATTTGGGACCCCAGGCCTTGGGCGCACCAGCCCTTAAGCATTGGGACCCCAGACCTGGGGAGCCCCAGTCCTTTGGCTTTGGGAGCCCCAGGCCTGGGCGCCCCAGCCATTAGGCCTTGGGAGCCCCAGGCCTGGGGTGCCCCTACCCTTAGGCTAAGGAGCCCCAGGTTGGGGTGCCCCAGCCTTTAGGTTTAGGGAGCCCCAGGCCTGGGGCGCCCCAGCCCTTAGGCTTAGGAAGCCCCAAACCCAGGGCGCCCCAGCCCTTAGGCTTTGGGACCTCAGGCCTGAGGCGAACCAGCCCTTTGGCTTTGGGACCCCAGGCCTGGGGCGCCCCAGCCCTTAGGCTAAGGAGCCCCAGGACAGGGGCGAACCAGCCCTTACGCTTAGGGAGCCCCACGCCTGGGGCGCACCAGCCCTTAGGCTAAGGAGCCCCAGGACTGGGGCAAACCAGCCCTTACGCTTAGGGAGCCCCAGGCCTGGGGCGCCCCAGCCCTTAGGCGCCCCAGAATTTAGGCTTAGGGAGGCCCTGGCCTGGGGGGACCCATCCCATATGCTTAGGGAGCCCCAGGCCTGGGGCGCCCCAGCCCTTAAGCTAAGGGAGCCCCAGGCCAGGGGCGAACCAGCCCTTAGGTTTAGGGAACCCAAGGCCTGGGGCACCCCAGCACTTAGGCTTAGGGAGCCCCTTGTGGGGCGATAAAACCTGTAGGCTTAGGGAGCTCCAGGCTTTGGGCGCCCCAGCCCTAAGCTTAGGGAGCCCCATGGCTGGGGCGCCCCAGCCCTTTGGCTTTGGGAGCACCAGGCCTGGGACGCCCCAGCCCTTAGGCTTAGGGAGCACCATGGCTGGGGCGCCCCAGCCCTTAGGCTTAGGGAGCACCTGGCCTGGCGCGCCACAGAACTTAGGCTTAGGGAGGTCCAGGTCTGGGGGGACCCATCCATATGCTTAGGGAGCCCCAGGCCTGGGGGGCCCCAGCCCTTAGGCTTAGGGAGCCCCAGGCCTGAGGCGCACCAGCCCTTAGGCTTACGGAGCCCCAGGCCTGGGGCCACCAGCCTTTAGGCATAGGAAACCCCAGGCCCGGGGTGCCCCAGCCCTTAGGCATAGGAAACCCCAGGCCCGGGGTGCCCCAGCCCTTAGGCTATGAGAGCCCCAGGGCTGGGGCTCCCCAGCCCTTAGGCTTAGGGAGACCTAGGCCTGGGGTGCCCCAGCACTTAGGCTTTGGGAATTCAAGGCCTGGGACGCCCCAGCCCTTAGGCTTAGGGAGTCCCAGGCTTTTGCGCCCCAGCCCTTAGGCTTTGGGAGCCCCAGGCCTGGGTTGCCCCAGTCCTTAGGAAAAGGGAGCCGTAGGGCTGGGGTGCCCCAGTCCTTAGGAAAAGGGAGCCACAGGCCTAGGGCGCCCCAGCACTTAGGCTTAGGGAGCCCCAGGTGGGGCGATAAAACCTTTAGGCTTAGGGAGATCCAGGCTTTGGGTGACCCAGCCCTTAAGCTTAGGGAGCCCCATGGCTGGGGAGCCCCAGCCCTTTAGCTTTAGGAGCACCAGACCTGGGATGCCCCAGCCCTTTGGCTTTGGGAGCCCCAGTCCTGGGGTGCCCCAGTCCTTAGGAAAAGGGAGCCCCAGGCCTGGGGCGCCCCAGCCCTTAGGCTTTGGGTGCCCAGGACTGAGCGCCCCAACGCTTAGGCTTAGGGAGCCCGGGCCTGGGACGCCCCAACCCTTAGGCTTAGGGAGCCCTAGGCCTGGGGCGCCCCAGCCCTTAGGCTTAGGGAGACCCAGGCCTGGGAGGACCCATCGCATATGCTTAGGGAGCCCCAGGCCATTGGCGCCCAAGTCCTTAGGCTTAGGGAGCCCTAGGCCAGGGGCGCACCAGCCGTTAGGCTTAGGGAGCCCCAGGCCAGGGGCACCGCAGCACTAAGGTTAGGGAGCCCCAGGAGGGGCGATAAAACCTTTAGGCTTAGGGAGCCCCAGGCTTTGGGCGCCCCAGCCCTTAAGCTTAGAGAGCCCCATGGCTGGGGCGCCCCAGCCCTTTGGCTTTGGGAGCACCCAGCCTGGGGCGCCCCAGCCCTTTGGCTTTGGGAGCGCCAGGCCTGGGGTGCCCCAGTCCTTAGGAAAAGGGAACCCCAGGCCTGGGGCGCCCCAGCGCTTTGGCTTAGGGAGCCCGGACCTGGGGCGCCCCAGCCCTTAGGCTTAGGGAGCCTTAGGCCTGGGGCGCCCCAGCCCTTAGGCTTAGGGAGCACCTGGCCTGGGGCGCCTCAGAACTTAGGCTTAGGGAGCCCCAGGCCTGGGGCGCCAAGCACTTAGGCTTTGAGAGCCCCAGGCCTGGGGCGACCCATCCCATATGCTTAGGGAGCCCCAGGCCTGGGGCGCCAAAGACCTTAGCCTTACGGAGACCCAGGCCTGGGGCGCCCCAGCCCTTAGGCTTAGGGAGCACCAGGCCTGGGGCCACCAGCCTTTAGGCTTTGGGACCCCAGGCCTGAGTGCCCCAGCTCTTAGGCTAAGGAGCCCCAAGACTGGGGCGCCCCAGTCCTTACGCTAAGGGAGCCCCACGCCTGGGGTGCCCCAGCCCTTAGGCATAGGAAACCCCAGGCCCGGGGCGCCCCAGCCCTTAGGCTATGAGAGCCCCAGGCCTGGGGCACCCAGCCCTTAAGTTTAGGGAGCCCCAGGCCTGGGGTGCCCCAGCACTTAGGCTTTGGGAACCCAAGGCCTGGGGCGCACCAGCCCTTAGGCTTAGTGAGTCCCATGCTTGGGGAGCCCCAGCCCTTAGGCTTTGGGAGCCCAAGGCCTGGGGCGCCCCAGCCCTTCGGCATTGTTTGCTCAAGGCCTGGGGCGCCCCAGCTCTTAGGATTTGGGACCCCAGTCCTGGGGCGCCCCAGTCCTTAGGCTTAGTGAGCCCCAGGCCTGTGGTGCCCCAGCCCTTAGGCTTTGGGAGCCCCAGGCCTGTGGCGCCCCAGCCCTTAGGCTTTGAGAGCCCCAGGCCTGGGGCTGCCCCAGTCCTTAGGAAAGGGAGCCCCAGGCCTAGGCGCCCCAGACTTTAGCTTTGGGAGCGCCAGGCTTTGCGCGCACCAGCACTTATGCTTTGGTAGCCCAAGGCCTTGGGTGCCCAAGCCCTTAGGCTTAGGGAGTCCCAGGCTTGGAGCGCCCCAGCCCTTAGGCTTTGGGAGCACCAGGCCTGGGGTGCCCCAGTCCTTAGGAAAAGGGAGCCCCAGGCCTGGGGCGCCCCAGCCCTTAGGCTTTGGGTGCCCCAGGACTGAGGCACCCCAGCGCTTAGGCTTAGGGAGCCCGGGCCTGGGACGCCCCAACCCTTAGGCTTAGGGAGCCCTAGGCCTGGGGAGCCCCAGCCCTTAGGCTTAGGGAGGCCCAGGCTTGGGGGGACCCATCCCATATGCTTAGGGAGCCCCAGGCCTGTGGCGCCCAAATTCTTAGGCTTAGGGAGCCCTAGGCCAGGGGCACACCAGCCATTAGGCTTAGGGAACCCCAGGCCAGGGGCACCGCAGCACTAAGGCTTAGGGAGCCCCAGGTGGGGTGATAAAACCTTTAGGCTTAGGGAGCCGCAGGCTTTGGGCGCCCCAGCCCTTAAGCTAAGGGAGCCCCATGACTGGGGCGCCCCAGCCCTTTGGCTTTGGGAGCGCCAGGCCTGTGGTGCCCCAGTCCTTAGGAAAAGGGAGCCCCAGGCCTGGGGCGCCCCAGCGCTTAGGCTTAGGTAGCCCGGGCGTGGGGCGCCCCAGCCCTTAGGCTTAGGGAGGTCCAGGCCTGGGGGGACCCATCCATATGCTTAGGGAGCCCCAGGCCTGGGGCGCCAAAGCCCTTAGCCTTAGGGAGCCCCAGGCCTGGGGCGCCCCAGCCCTTAGGCTTAGGGAGCCCCAGGCCTGGGGCCACCAGCCTTTAGGCTTTGGGGCCCCAGGCCTGGGCGCCCCAGTTCTTACGCTTAGGGAGCCCCACGCTAGGGGTGCCCCAGCCCTTAGGCATAGGAAGCCCCAGGCCCGGGGCGCCCTAGCCCTTAGGCTATGAGAGCCCCAGGCCTGGGGTGCCCCAGCCCTTAAGTTTAGGGAGCCCCAGGCCTGGGGTGCCCCAGCACGTAGGCTTTGGGAACCCAAGGCCTGGGGCGCCCCAGCCCTTAGGCTTAGTGAGTCCCAGGCTTGGGGCGCCCCAGCCCTTCGGCATTGGGTGCCCAAGGCCTGGGTCGCCCCAGCTCTTTGGATTTGGGACCCCAGTCCTGGGGCCCCCAATCCTTAGGCTTAGTGAGCCCCAGGCCTGTGGTGCCCCAGCCCTTAGGCTTTGGGAACCCCAGGCCTGGGGCTGCCCCAGTCCTTAGGAAAATGGAGCCCCAGGCCTGGGCGCCCCAGCCCTTAGCTTTGGGAGCCCCAGGACTGGGGCGCCCAAGCCCTTAGGCTATGGGAGCCCCAAGTTTGGGGCGCGCCAGCCCTTAGGCCTTGGGAGCCCCAGGCCTGGGGCGCCCCAGCCCTTAGGATTAGGGAGCCCCAGGCTTGGGGCGCCCCAGCCCTTAGGCTTAGGAAGCCCCAGGCGCAGTGAGCCCCAGCCCTTAGGCTTTGGGAACCCCACGCAGGAGTGCCCCAGCCCTTAGGCATAGGAAGCCCCAGGCCCGGGGCTCCCCAGCCCTTATGCTTTAGGAGCCCCAGGCCTGGGGCGCCCCAGCCCTTAGGCTTAGGGAGCCCCAGGCATTGCGCGCACCAGCACTTTTGCTTTGGTAGCCCAAGGCCTGGGGTGCCCCAGCCCTTAGGCTTAGGGAGTCCCAGGCTTGCGGCGCCCCAGCCCTTAGGCTTTGGGAGCCCCAGGCCTGGGGTGCCCCAGTCCTTAGGAAAAGGGAGCCCCAGGCCTGGGGCGCCCCAGCCCTTAGGCTTTGGGTGCCCCAGGACTGAGGCACCCCAGCGCTTAGGCTTAGGGAGCCCGGGCCTGGGACGCCCCAACCCTTAAGCTTAGGGAGCCCTAGGCCTGGGGAGCCCCAGCCCTTAGGCTTAGGGAGGCCCAGGCTTGGGGGGACCCATCCCATATGCTTAGGGAGCCCCAGGCCTGTGGCGCCCAAGTTCTTAGGCTTAGGGAGCCCTAGGCCAGGGGCACACCAGCCATTAAGCTTAGGGAACCCCAGGCCAGGGGCACCGCAGCACTAAGGCTTAGGGAGCCCCAGGTGGGGTGATAAAACCTTTAGGCTTAGGGAGCCGCAGGCTTTGGGCGCCCCAGCCCTTAAGCTAAGGGAGCCCCATGGCTGGGGCGCCCCAGCCCTTTGGCTTTGGGAGCGCCAGGCCTGTGGTGCCCCAGTCCTTAGGAAAAGGGAGCCCCAGGCCTGGGGCGCCCCAGCGCTTAGGCTTAGGTAGCCCGGGCGTGGGGCGCCCCAGCCCTTAGGCTTAGGGAGGTCCAGGCCTCGGGGGACCCATCCATATGCTTAGGGAGCCCCAGGCCTGGGGCGCCAAAGCCCTTAGCCTTAGGGAGCCCCAGGCCTGGGGCGCCCAAGCCCTTAGGCTTAGGGAGCCCCAGGCCTGGGGCCACCAGCCTTTAGGCTTTGGGACCCCAGGCCTGGGCGCCCCAGTTCTTACGCTTAGGGAGCCCCACGCCTGGGGTGCCCCAGCCCTTAGGCATAGGAAGCCCCAGGCCTGGGGCGCCCTAGCCCTTAGGCTATGAGAGCCCCAGGCCTGGGGCGCCCTAGCCCTTAGGCTATGAGAGCCCCAGGCCTGGGGCGCCCCAGCCCTTAAGTTTAGGGAGCCCCAGGCCTGGGGTGCCCCAGCACGTAGGCTTTGGGAACCCGAGGGCCTGGGGCGCCCCAGCCCTTAGGCTTAGTGAGTCCCAGGCTTGGGGCGCCCCAGCCCTTCGGCATTGGGTGCCCAAGGCCTGGGGCGCCCCACCTCTTAGGATTTGGGACCCCAGTCCTGGGGCCCCCAGTCCTTAGGCTTAGTGAGCCCCAGGCCTGTGGTGCCCCAGCCCTTAGGCTTTGGGAACCCCAGGCCGGGGGCTGCCCCAGTCCTTAGGAAAATGGAGCCCCAGGCTTGGGCGCCCCAGCCCTTAGCTTTGGGAGCCCCAGGACTGGGGCGCCCAAGCCCTTAGGCTATGGGAGCCCCAAGTCTGGGGCGCGCCAGCCCTTAGGCCTAGGGAGCCCCAGGCCTGGGGCGCCCCAGCCCTTAGGATTAGGGAGCCCCAGGCTTGGGGCGCCCCAGCCCTTAGGCTTAGGAAGCCCCAGGCGCAGGGAGCCCCAGCCCTTAGGCTTTGGGAACCCCACGCCTGGAGTGCCCCAGCCCTTAGGCATAGGAAGCCCCAGGCCCGGGGCTCCCCAGCCCTTATGCTTTAGGAGCCCCAGGCCTGGGGCGCCCCAGCCCATAGGCTTAGGGAGCCCCAGGCATTGCGCGCACCAGCACTTATGCTTTGGTAGCCCATGGCCTGGTGTGCCCCAGCCCTTAGGCTTAGGGAGTCCCAGGCTTGCGGCGCACCAGCCCTTAGGCTTTGGGAGCCCCACAACTGGGCGCCCCAGCCCTTAGGCTTTGGGAGCCCAAGTCCTGGGGCTCCCCAGCCCTTAGGCTTAGGGAGCCCCAGGCATTGCGCACACCAGCACTTATGCTTTGGTAGCCCAAGGCCTGGGGTGCCCCAGCCCATAGGCTTAGGGAGTCCCAGGCTTGGGGCGCCCCAGCCCTTAGGTTTTGGGAGCCCCAGACCTGTGCACCCCAGCCCTTAGGCTTTGGGAGCCCAAGGCCTGGGGCGCCCCAGCCCTTAGGATTTGGGACCCCAGTCCTGGGGCGCCCCAGCCCTTAGCCTTAGGGAGCCTCAGGCCTGTGGGCCCCAAACCCTTAGGCTTTGGGAGCCCCAGGCCTGGCGTACCCCAGTCTTAGGAAAAGGGAGCCACTGGCCTAGGGCGCCCCAGCACTTAGGCTTAGGGAGCACCTCGCCTGGGGCGCTCCAGAACTTAGGCTTAGGGAGCCCCATTCCTGGGGCTCCACTGCACTTAGGTTTAGGGAGCCCCTGGGCCTGGTGCGACCCACCCCATATGCTTAGGGAGCCCCAGACCTGGGGCGCCCCAGCCCTTAGGCTTTGGGAGCCCCAGGCCTGGGATGCCCCAGCCCTTAGGCTTTGGGAGCCCCAGGCCTGTGGCGCCCCAGCCCTTAGGCTTAGGGAGCCCCAGGACTGGGGCGCCCCAGCGCTTAGGCTTAGGGAGCCCGGGCCTGGGGCGCCCCAGCCCTTAGGCTTAGGTAGCACCTGGCCTGGGGCGCCCCAGAACTTAGGCTTAGGAGCCCCAGGCCTGGGGCGCCAAGAACTTAGGCTTTGAGAGCCCCAGGCCTGGTTCGACCCATCCCATAGGCTTAGGAAGCCCCAGGCCTGGGGCGCCCCAGCCCATAGGTTTGGGAGCCCCAGCCTGGGACGCCCTAGCCCTTAGGCTAAGGGAGCCCCAGGCCTGGGGCGCCCTAGGACTTAGGCTTAGGGAGTCCCAGGCCTTCGGCGCCCAAGACCTTAGAATCAGAGAGCCGCAGGCCTAGGGCTCCCAGCCCTTAGGCTTAGGGAGCCTCATGCCTGGGGTGCCCCAGCCCTTAGGCTTAGGGAGAAACTGGCCAGGGGCGCCGCAGCACTTAGGCTTAGGGAACCCCAGTCCTGGGGTGCCCCAACATTAGGATTAGGGAGCACCAGATTTGCGGCGACCCAGCCCTTATGCTTAGGGAGCCCCAGGCCTGGGACGGCCCAGACCTTAGGCTTTTGGAGCCCCAGCCTAGGGAGCCCCATCTTTAGGCTTAGGGAGCCCCAGGCCTTGGGCGCACCAACCCTTAAGCATTGGGACCCCAAACCTGGGGCGCCCCAGCTTTTAGGTTTAGGGAACCCCAGGCCTGGGGCGCCCCAGCCCTTAGGCTTAGGAAGCCCCAGGCCCGGGGCGCACCAGCCCTTAAGCTTTGGGACCCCAGGCCTGTGGCGCCCCAGCCCTTAGGCTTACGGATTCACAGGCTTGGGGCGCCCCAGACCTTAGGCTTTGGGAGCCCAAGGCATAGGGTGCCCCAGCCCTTCGGCTTAGGGAGCCCCAGGCCTGTGGCGCCCTAAACCCTTAGGCTTTGGGAGCCCCAGGCATTGGGGTGCCCCAGTCCTAAGGAAAAGGAAGCCACAGGCCTAGGGCGCCCCAGCACTTAGGCTTAGGGAGCACCTCGCCTGGGGCGCCCCAGAATTTAGGTTTAGGGAGCCCTAGTCTTGGGGCTCCCCTGTACTTAGGTTTAGGGAGCCCCAGGGCCTGGGGCGACCCACCCCATATGCTTTGGGAGCCCAAGGCCTGGGGCGCCCCAGCTCTTAGGATTTGGGACCCCAGTCCTGGGGCGCCCCAGTCCTTAGGCTTAGGGAGCCCCAGGCCTGTGGCGCCCCAGCCCTTAGGCTTTGGGAGCCCCAGGCCTGGGGCTGCCCCAGTCCTTAGGAAAAGGGAGCCCCAGGCCTGGGCGCCCCAGACCTTAGCTTTGGGAGCCCCAGGCCTGGGGCGCCCAAGCCATTAGGCTTTGGGAGCCCAAGGTTTGGGGCACCCCAGACCTTAGGCCTTGGGAGCCCCAGGACTGGGGCGCCACAGCCCTTAGGTTAAGGAGCCCCAGAACTGGGTCGCCCCAGCATTTAGGTTTAGGGAGCCCCAGGCCTTGCGCGCACCAGCACTTATGCTTTGGTAGCCCAAGGCCTGGGGTGCCCCAGCCCTTAGGCTTAGGGAGTCCCAGGCTTGGAGCGACCCAGACCTTAGGCTTTGGGAGTCCTAGACCGGGGCGCCCCAGCCCTTGGACTTTGGGAGCCCAAGGCCTGGGGCGCCCCAGCCCTTAGGTTTTGGGACCCCAGTCCTGGGGCGTCCCAGCCCTTAGTCTTAGGGAGCCCCAGGCCTGTGGCGCCCCAAACCCTTAGGCTTTGGGAGCCCCAGGCCTGGGGTGCCCCAGTTCTAAGGAAAAGGGAGCCATAGATCAAGGGCGCCCCAGCACTTAGGCTTAGGGAGCCCCAGGTGGGGCGATAAAACCTTTAGGCTTAGGGAGCTCCAGGCTTTGGGTGCCCCAGGCCTTAAGCTTAGGGAGCCCCATGGCTGGGGCGCCCCAGCCCTTTAGCTTTGGGAGCACCAGGCCTGGGACGCCCCAGCCTTTTGGCTTTGGGAGCCCCAGGCCTGGGGTGCCCCAGTCCTTAGGAAAAGGGAGCCCCAGGCAGGGGGCGCCCCAGCCCTTAGGCTTTGGGTGCCACAGGACTGAGGCGCCCCAGCGCTTAGCCTTAGGGAGCCAGGGCCTGGGGCGCCGCAGCCCTTAGGCTTAGGGAGCCCTAGGCCTGGGGCGCCCCAGCCCTTAGGCTTAGGGAGCATCTGGCCTGGGGCCCCCCAGGGCTTAGGTTTAGGGAGACCGGGCATGGGGCGCCCCAGCCCTTAGGCTTAGGGAGCCCGGGCCTGGGGCGCCCCAGCCCTTAGGCTTAGGGAGCCCTAGGCCTGGGGCGCCCCAGCCCTTAGGCTTAGGGAGCATCTGGCCTGGGGCCCCCCAGCGCTTAGGCTTAGGGAGACCGGGCATGGGGCGCCCCAGCCCTTAGGCTTAGGGAGGCCTAGGCCTGGGGCGCCCCAGCCCTTAGGCTTAGGGAGCACGTGGCCTGGGGCGCCCCAGGATTTAGGCTTAGGGAGGCCTACGCCTGGGGTGCCCCGGCCCTTAGGCTTAGGGAGCACCTGGCCTAGGGCGCCCCAGCACTTAGGCTTAGGTAGACCCAGGTGGGGCGATAAAACCTTTAGGCTTAGGGAGCTCCAGGCTTTGGGCGACCAAGCCCTTAAGCTTAGGGAGCCCCATGGCTGGGGCGCCCCAGCCCTTTAGCTTTGGGAGCACCAGGCCTGGGACACCCCAGCCCTTTGGCTTTGGGAGCCCCAGGCCTGGGGTGCCCCAGTCCTTAGGAAAAGGGAGCCCCAGGCCTGGGGCGCCCCAGCCCTTAGGCTTTGGGTGCCCCAGGACTGAGGCGCCCCAGCGCTTAGGCTTAGGGAGCCCGGGCCTGGGACGCCCCAACCCTTAGGCTTAGGGAGCCCTAGGCCTGGGGAGACCCAGCCCTTAGGCTTAGGGAGCCCATGGCCTGTGGCGCCCAAGTCCTTAGGCTTAGGGAGCCCTAGGCCAGGGGCGCAACAGCCGTTAGGCTTAGGGAACCCCAGGCCAGGGGCACCACAGCACTAAGGCTTAGGGAGCCCCAGGTGGGGCGATAAAACCTTTAGGCTTAGGGAGCCCCAGGCTTTGGGTGCCCCAGCCCTTAAGCTTAGGGAGCCCATGGCTGTGGCGCCCCAGCCCTTTGTCTTTGGGAGCACCAGGCCTGGGGCGCCCCAGCCCTTTGGCTTTGGGAGCGCCAGGCCTGGGGTGCCCCAGTCCTTAGGAAAAGGGAGCCCCAGGCCTGGGGCGCCCCAGCGCTTAGGCTTAGGGAGCCCGGGCCTGGGGCGCCCCAGCCCTTAGGCTTAGGGAGCCCTAGGCCTGGGGCGCCCCAGCCCTTAGGCTTAGGGAGCACCTGGTGTGGGGCGCCTCAGAACTTAGGCTTAGGGAGGTCCAGGCCTGGGGGGACCCATCCATATGCTTAGGGAGCCCCAGGCCTGGGGCGCCAAAGCCCTTAGCCTTAGGGAGCCCCAGGCCTGGGGCGCCCCAGCCCTTAGGCTTAGGGAGGCCCAGGCCTGGGGCCACCAGCCTTTAGGCTTTGGGACCCCAGGCCTGGGCGCCCCATCTCTTAGGCTAAGGAGCCTCAGGACTGGGGCGCCCTAGTCCTTACACTTAGGGAGCCCCACGCCTGGGGTGCCCCAGCCCTTAGGCATAGGAAGCCCCAGGCCCGGGGCGCCCTAGCCCTTAGGCTATGAGAGCCCCAGGCCTGGAGCGCCCCAGCCCTTAGGCTTAGGGAGACCCAGGCCTGGGGGGACCCATCCCATATGCTTAGGGAGCCCCAGGCCTGTGGCGCCCAAGACCTTAGGCTTAGGGTGCCCTAGGCCAGGGGCCTCACCAGCCGTTAGTCTTAGGGAGCCCCAGGCCAGGGGCACCACAGCACTAAGGCTTAGGGAGCCCCAGGTGGGGCGATAAAACCTTTAGACTTAGGGAGCCCCAGGCTTTGGGCGCCCCAGCCCTTAAGCTTAGGGAGCCCCATGACTGGGGCGCCCCAGCCCTTTGGCTTTGGGAGCACCAGGCCTGGGGCGCCCCAGCCCTTTGGCTTTGGGAGCGCCAGGCCTGGGGTGCCCCAGTCCTTAGGGAAAGTGAGCCCCAGGCCTGGGGCGCCCCAGCGCTTAGGCTTAGGGAGCCCGGACCTGGGGCGCCCCAGCCCTTAGGCTTAGGGAGCCCTAGGCCTGGGGTGCCCCAGCCCTTAGGCTTAGGGAGCACCTGGCCTGGGGCGCCTCAGAACTTAGCTTAGGGAGGTCCAGGCCTGGGGGGACCCATCCATATGCTTAGGGAGCCCCAGGCCTGGGGCGCCAAAGACCTTAGCCTTAGGGAGACCCAGGCCTGGGGCGCCCCAGCCCTTAGGTTTAGGGAGCCCCAGGCCTGGGGCCACCAGCCTTTAGGCTTTGGGACCCCAGGCCTGAGTGCCCCAGCTCTTAGGCTAAGGAGCCCCAGGATTGGTGCTCCCCAGTCCTTACGCTTAGGGAGCCCCACGCCTGGGGTGCCCCAGCCCTTAGGCAAAGGAAACTCCAGGCCCGGGGTGCCCCAGCCCTTAGGCTATGAGAGCTCCAGGCCTGGGGCGCCCCAGCCCTTAAGTTTAGGGAGCCCCAGGCCTGGGGTGCCCCAGCACTTAGGCTTTGGGAACCCAAGGCCTGGGGCGCACCAGCCCTTAGGCTTAGTGAGTCCCATGCTTGGGGCGCCCCAGCCCTTAGGCTTTGGGAGCCCCAGGCCTGGGGCGCCCCAGCCCTTCGGCATTGGGTGCCCAAGGCCTGGGGCGCCCCAGCTCTTAGGATTTGGGACCCCAGTCCTGGGGTGCCCCAGTCCTTAGGCTTAGTGAGCCCCAGGCCAGTGGTGCCCCAGCCCTTAGGCTTTGGGAGCCCCAGGCCTGTGGCGCCCCAGCCCTTAGGCTTAGAGAGCCCCAGGCCTGGGGCTGCCCCAGTCCTTAGGAAAGGGAGCCCTAGGCCTGGGCGCCCCAGCCCTTAGCTTTGGGAGCCCCAGGCCTTGCGCGCACCAGCACTTATGCTTTGGTAGCCCAAGGCCTGGGGTGCCCCAGCCCTTAGGCTTAGGGAGTCCCAGGCATGGAGCGGCCCAGCCCTTAGGATTTGGGAGCCCTAGACCTGGGCGCTCCAGCCCTTAGGATTTGGGACCCCAGTCCTGGGGCGCCCCAGCCCTTTGTCTTAGGGAGCCCCAGGCCTCTGGTACCCCAAACACTTAGGCTTTGGGAGCCCCAGCCTGGGGTGCCCCAGTCCTTAGGAAAAGGGAGCCACAGGCCTAGGGCGCCCCAGCACTTAGCCTTAGGGAGCCCCAGGCCTGGGGCGCCCCAGCCCTTAGGCTTAGGGAGCCCCAGGCCTGGGGCCACCAGCCTTTAGGCTTTGGGACCCCAGGCCTGGGCGCCCCAGCTCTTAGGCTAAGGAGCCCCAGGACTGGGGCGCCCTAGTCCTTACGCTTAGGGAGCCCCACGCCTGGGATGCCCCAGCCCTTAGGCATAGGAAGCCCCAGGCCAGGGGTGCCCCAGCCCTTAGGCTATGAGAGACCCAGGCCTGGAGGGACCCATCCCACATGCTTAGGGAGCCCCAGGCCTGTGACCCCAAGACCTTAGGCTTAGGGAGCCCTAGGCCAGGGGCGCACCAGCCGTTAGGCTTAGGGAGCCCCAGGCCAGGGGCACCGCAGCACTAAGGCTTAGGGAGCCCCAGGTGGGGCGATAAAACCTTTAGACTTAGGGAGCCCCAGGCTTTGGGCGCCCCAGCCCTTAAGCTTAGGGAGCCCCATGGCTGGGGCGCCCCAGCCCTTTGGCTTTGGGAGCACCAGGCCTGGGGCGCCACAGCCCTTTGGCTTTGGGAGCGCCAGGCCTGGGGTGCCCCAGCTCTTAGGATTTGGGACCCCAGTCCTGTGGCCTCCAGTCCTTAGGCTCAGTGAGCCCCAGGCCTGTGGTTCCCCAGCCCTTAGGCTTTGGGAGCCCCAGGCCTGGGGCTGCCCCAGTCCTTAGGAAAATGGAGCCCCAGGTCTGGGCGCCCCAGCCCTTAGCTTTGGGAGCCCCAGGTCTGGGGCACCCTAGCGCTTAGGCCTTGGAAGCCCCAGGCCTGGGGCGCCACAGCCCTTAGGTTAAGGAGCCCCAGAACTGGGGCACCCCAGCATTTAGGTTTAGGGAGCCCCAGGCCTGGGGCGCCACAGCCCTTAGGATTAGGGAGCCCCAGGCTTGTGGCGCCCCAGCCTTAGGCTTAGGAAGCCTCCGGTCCAGGGAGCCCCAGGCTTAGGCTTTCGGAACCCCACGCCTGGAGTGCCCCAGCCCTTAGGCATAGGAAGCCCCAGGCCCGGGGCTCCCCAGCCCTTATGCTTTAGGAGCCCCAGGCCTGGGGCGCCCCAGCCCTTAGGCTTAGGGAGCCCCAGGCATTGCGCGCACCAGCACTTATGCTTTGGTAGCCCAAGGCCTGGGGTGCCCCAGCCCTTAGGCTTGGGAGTCCCAGGCTTGGGGCGCCCCAGTTCTTAGGCTTTGGGAGCCCCAGACCTGGGCGCTACAGCCCTTAGGCTTTGGGAGCCCAAGGCCTGGGGCCCCCCAGCCCTTAGGCTTAGGGAGCCCCAGGCATTGTGCGCACCAGCACTTATCCTTTGGTAACCCAAGGCCTGGGGTGCCCCAGCCCATAGGCTTAGGGAGTCCCAGGCTTGGGGCGCCCCAGCCCTTTGGCTTTGGGAGCCCCAGACCTGGGCACCCCAGCCCTTAGGCTTTGGGAGCCCAAGGCCTGGGGCGCCCCAGCCCTTAGAATTTGGGACCCCAGTCCTGGGGCGCCCCAGCCCTTAGCCTTAGGGAGCCTCAGGCCTGTGGGCCCCAAACCCTTAGGCTTTGGGAGCCCAAGGCCTGGGGTGCCCCAGTCCTTAGGAAAAGGGAGCCACAGGCCTATGGCGCCCCAGCACTTAGGCTTAGGGAGCACCTCGCCTGGGGCGCCCCAGAACTTAGGCTTAGGGAGCCCCAGTCCTGGGGCTCCACTGCACTTAGGTTTAGGGAGCCCCAGGGCCTAGGGCGACCCACCCCATATGCTAAGGGAGCCCCAGACCTGGGGCGCCCCAGCCCTTAGGCTTTGGGAGCCCCAGGCCTGGGACGCCCCAGCCCTTAGGCTTTGGGAGCCCAAGGCCTGTGGCGCCCCAGCCCTTAGGCTTAGGGAGCCCCATGACTGGGGCGCCCCAGCGCTTAGGCTTAGGGAGCCCGGGCCTGGGGCGCCCCAGCCCTTGCGCTTAGGGAGCCCCAGGCCTGGGGCGCCAAGCACTTAGGCTTAGGGTGCCCCAGGCCTGGGGCGCCCCAACCCGTAGGTTTGGGATACCCGGCCTGGGACGCCGTAGCCCTTAGGCTAAGGGAGCCCCAGGCCTGGGGCGCCCTAGGACCTAGGCTTAGGGAGCCCCAGGCCTTGGGCGCCCAAGACCTTAGAGTCAGAGAGCCGCAGGCCTAGGGCTCCCAGCCCTTAGGCTTAGGGAGCCTCATGCCTGGGGCGCCCCAGCCCTTAGGCTTAGGGAGAAACTGGCCAGGGGCGCCCCAGCACTTCGGCTTAGGGAACCCCAGTTCTGGTGTGCCCCAACATTAGGATTAGGGAGCACCAGATTTGCGGCGCCCCAGCCCTTAGGCTTAGGGAGCCCCAGGCCTGGGACGGCCCAGCCCTTAGGCTTTTGGAGCCCCAGCCTAGGGAGACCCAATCTTTAGGCTTAGGGAGCCCCAGGCCTTGGGCGCACCAACCCTTAAGCATTGGGACCCCAGGCCTGGGGCGCCCCAGCTTTTAGGTTTAGGGAGCCCCAGGCCTGGGGCGCCCCAGCCGTTAGGCTTAGGAAGCCCCAGGCCCGGGGCTCACCAGCCCTTAGGCTTTGGGACCCCAGGCCTGTGGCGCCCCAGCCCTTAGGCTTAGGGAGTCACAGGCTTGGGGCGCCCCAGACCTTAGGCTTTGGGAGCCCAAGGCATAGGGTGCCCCAGCCCTTCGGCTTATGGAGCCCCAGGCCTGTGGCGCCCCAAACCCTTAGGCTTTGGGAGCCCCAGGCCTGGGGTGCCCCAGTCCTAAGGAAAAGGGAGCCACAGGCCTAGGGCGCCCCAGCACTTAGGCTTAGGGAGCACCTCGCCTGGGGCGCCCCAGAATTTAGGCTTAGGGAGCCCCAGTCTTGGGGCTCCCCTGTACTTAGGTTTAGGGAGCCCCAGGGCCTGGGGCGACCCACCCCATATGCTTTGGGAGCCCATGGCCTGGGGCGCCCCAGCTCTTAGGATTTGGGACCCCAGTCCTGGGGCGCCCCAGTCCTTAGGCTTAGGGAGCCCCAGGCCTGTGGCGCCCCAGCCCTTAGGCTTAGGGAGCCACAGGACTGGGGCTGCCCCAGTCCTTAGGAAAAGGGAGCCCCAGGCCTGGGCGCCCCAGCCCTTAAGATTAGGGAGCCCCAGGCTTGGGGTGCCCCAGCCCTTAGGTTTAGGAAGCCCCAGGCCCGGGGAGGCCCAGCCCTTAGGCTTTGGGAACCCCACGCCTGGAGCGCCCCAGCCCTTAGGCATAGAAAGCCCCAGGCCCGGGGCTTCCCAGCCCTTATGCTTTAGGACACCCAGGCTTGGGGCGCCCCAGCCCTTAGGCTTAGGGAGCCCCAGGCCTTGCGCGCACCAGCACTTATGCTTTGGTAGCCCAAGGCCTGGGGTGCCCCAGCCCTTAGGCTTAGGGAGTCCCAGGCTTGCAGCGCCCCAGCCCTTAGGCTTTGGGAGCCCTAGACCGGGGCGCCCCAGCCCTTGGACTTTGGGAGCCCAAGGCCTGGGGTGCCCAAGCCCTTAGGATTTGGGACCCCAGTCCTGGGGCGTCCCAGCCCTTAGGCTTCGGGAGCCCCAGGCCTGTGGCGCCCCAAACCCTTAGGCTTTGGGAGCCCCAGGCCTGGGGTGCCCCAGTTCTTAGGAAAAGGGAGCCATAGACCAAGGGCGCCCCAGCACTTAGGCTTAGGGAGCCCCAGGTGGGGCGATAAAACCTTTAGGCTTAGGGAGATCCAGGCTTTGGGCGCCCCAGGCCTTAAGCTTAGGGAGCCCCATGGCTGGGGCGCCCCAGCCCTTTAGCTTTGGGAGCACCAGGCCTGGGACGCCCCACCCCTTTGGCTTTTGGAGCCCCAGGCCTGGGGTGCCCCAGTCCTTAGGAAAAGGGAGCCCCAGGCCTGGGGCGCCCCAGCCCTAAGGCTTTGGGTGCCCCAGGACTGAGGCGCCCCAGCCCTTAGGCTAAGGGAGCACCTGGCCGGGGGCGCCACAGAACATAGGCTTAGGGAGGTCCAGGCCTGTGGGGACCCATCCATATGCTTAGGGAGCCCCAGGCCTGGGCACCCCAACCCTTAGCTTTGGGGGCCCCAGGACTGCGGCACCCAAGCCCTTAGGCTTTGGGAGCCCCAGGTCTGGTGGGCCCCAGCCCTTAGGCCTTGGAGCCCCATGCCTGGGGCGCCACAGCCCTTAGGTTAAGGAGCCCCAGAACTGGGGCGCCCCAGCCCTTATGCTTAGGAAGCCCCAGGCCCTGGGAGCCACAGCCCTTAGGCTTTGGGAACCCTACGCCTGGAGCGCCCCAGCCCTTAGGCATAGGAAGCCCCAGGCCCGGGGCTCCCCAGCCCTTATGCTTTAGGAGCCCCAGGCCTGGGGCGCCCCAGCCCTTAGGCTTAGGGAGCCCCAGGCCTTGCGCGCACCAGCACTTATGCTTTGGTAGACCAAGGCCTGGCGTGCCCCAGCCCTTAGGCTTAGGGAGTCCCAGGCTTGGGGCGCCCCAGCACTTAGGCTTTGGGAGCCCCAGCCCTGGGCGCCCCAGCCCTTAGGCTTTGGGAGCCCAAGGCCTGGGGCACCCCAGCCCTTAGTATTTGGGAGCCCCAGGCCTGCGGTGCCCCAGTCCTTAGGAAAAGGGAGCCACAGACCTAGGGCGCCCCAGCACTTAGGCTTAGGGAGCCCCAGGCCAGGGGCACCCCAGCACTAAGGCTTAGGGAGCCCCAGGTGGGGCGATAAAACTTTTAGGCTTAGGGAGCCCCAGGTTTTGGACGCCCCAGCCCTTAAGCTTAGGGAGCCCCATGGCTGGGGCACCCAGCCCTTTGTCTTTGGGTGCACCAGGCCTGGGGCGCCCCAGCCCTTTGGCTTTGGGAGCCCCAGGCCTGGGGTGCCCCAGTCCTTAGGAAAAGGGAGCCCCAGGCGTGGGGTGCTCCAGCGCTTAGGCTTAGGGAGCCCGGCCCTGGGGCGCCCCAGGCCTTAGGCTTAGGGAGCCCTAGGCCTGGGGCACCCCAGCCCTTAGGCTTAGGGAGCACCTGGCCGGGGGTGCCACAGAACTTAGGCTTAGGGACGTCCAGGCCTGGGGGGACACATCCATATGCTTCGGGAGCCCCAGGCCTGGGGCGCCCCTGTTCTTAGGCTTAGGGAGCCCCAGGCCTGAGGCCACCAGCCTTTAGGCTTTGGGACCCCAGGCCTGGGCGCCCAAGCTCTAAGGCTAAGGAGCCCCAGGACTGGGGCGCCACAGTCCTTACGCTTAGGGAGCCCCAGGCCTGGGGCGCCCCAGCCCTTAGGCATAGGAAGCCCCAGGCCCGGGGCGCCCCAGCCCTTATGCTTAGGAAGCCCCCCACTGGGGTGCCCAAGCACTTAGGCTTTGGGAACCCAAGGCCTGGGGCGCCCCAGCCCTTAGGCTTAGTGAGTCCCAGGCTTGTGTCGCCCCAGCCCTTAGGCTTTTGGAGCGCCAGGCCTTGTGCGCCCCAGCCCTTAGGCTTTGGGAGCGCCAAGCCTGGGGCGCCCCAGCCCTTCGGCTTTGGGAGCCAAGGCCTGGGGCGCCCCAGCTCTTAGGATTTGGGACCCCAGTCCTGGGGCGCCCCAGTCCTTAGGCTTATGGAGCCCCAGGCCTGGGCGCCCCAGGCCCTAGCTTTGGGGGCCCCAGGACTGCGGTGCCCAAGCCCTTAGGCTTTGGGAGCCCCAGGTCTGGTGCGCCCCAGCCCTTAGGCCTTGGGAACCCCAGGCCTGGGGCGCCACAGCCCTTAGGTTAAGGAGCCCCAGAATTGGGGCGCCCCAGCCCTTAGGCTTAGGAAGCCCCAGGCCCTGTGAGCCCCAGCCCTTAGGCTTTGGGAACCCCACGCCAGGAGTGCCCCAGCCCTTAGGGATAGGAAACCCGAGGCCCGGGGCTCCCCAGCCCTTATGCTTTAGGAGCCCCAGGCCTGGGGCGCCCCAGCCCTTAGGCTTAGGGAGCCCCAGGCCTTGCGCGCACCAGCACTTATGCTTTGGTAGCCCAAGGCCTGGCGTGCCCCAGCCCTTAGGCTTAGGGAGTCCCAGGCTTGGGTCGCCCCAGCCCTTAGGCTTTGGGAGCCCCAGACCTGGGCGCCCCAGCCCTTAGGCTTTGGGAGCCCAAGGCCTGGGGCGCCCCAGCCCTTAGTATTTGGGACCCCAGTCCTGGGGCGCCCCAGCCCTTAGGCTTAGGGAGCCCCAGGCCTCTGGCGCCCCAAACCCTTAGGCTTTGGTAGCCCCAGGCCTGGGGTGCCCCAGTCCTTAGGAAAAGGGAGCCACAGGCCTAGGGCGCCCCAGCACTTAGGCTTAGGGAGCACTTCGCCTGGGGCGCCCCAGAATTTAGGCTTAGGGAGCCCCAGTCTTGGGGCTCCCCTGTACTTAGGTTTAGGGAGCCCCAGGGCCTGGGGCTACCCACCCCATATGCTTAGGGAGCCCCAGACCTGGGGCGCCCCAGCCCTTAGGCTTTGAGAGCCCCAGGCCTGGGACGCCATAGCCATTAGGCTTTGGGAGCCCCAGACCTGTGGCGCCCCAGCCCTTAGGCTTAGGGAGCCCCAGGACTGGGGCGCCCCAGCGCTTAGTCTTAGGGAGCCCGGGCCTGGGGCGCACCAGCCCTTAGTCTTAGGGAGCCTTAGGCCTGGGGCGCCCCAGCCCTTAGTCTTAGGGAGCCCTAGGCCTGGGGCGCCCCAGTCCTTAGGCTTAGGGAGCACCTGGCCTGGGGCGCCCCAGAACTTAGGCTTAGTGAGCCCCAGGCCTGGGGCGCCAAGCACTTAGTCTTAGAGAGCCCAAGGCCTGTGGCGACCCATCCCATAGGCTTAGGGAGTCCCAGGGCTGGGGCGCCCCAGCGGTTAGGCTTAGGGAGCACCTGGCTTGGGGCGCCTCAGAACTTAGGCTTAGGGAAGTCCAGGCCTGGGGGGCCCATCCATATGCTTAGGGAGCCCCAGGCCTGGGGCGCCAAAGCCCTTAGCCTTAGGGAGCCCCAGGCCTGGGGCGCCCGAGCCCTTAGGCTTAGGGAGCCCCAGCCCTGGGGCCACCAGCCTTTAGGCTTTGGGACCCCAGGCCTGGGCGCCCCAGCTCTTAGGCTAAGGAGCCTCAGGACTGGGGCGCCCTAGTCCTTACGCTTAGGGAGCCCCACGCCTGGTATGCCCCAGCCCTTAGGCATAGGAAGCCCAAGGCCCGGGGCGCCCTAGCCCTTAGGCTATGAGAGCCCCAAGCCTGGGGTGCCCCAGCCCTTAAGTTTAGGGAGCCCCAGGCCTGGGGTGCCCCAGCACTTAGGCTTTGGGAACCCAAGGCCTGGGGCGCCCCAGCCCTTAGGCTTAGTGTGTCCCAGGCTTGGGGCGCCCCAGCTCTTAGGCTTTGGGAGCCCCAGGCCTGGGGCTCACCAGCACTTCTGCATTGGGTGCCCAAGGCCTGGGGCGCCCCAGCTCTTAGGATTTGGGACCCCAGTCCTGTGGCCTCCAGTCCTTAGGCTTAGTGAGCCCCAGGCCTGTGGTGCCCCAGCCCTTAGGCTTTGGGAGCCCCAGGCCTGGGGCTGCCCCAGTCCTTAGGAAAATGGAGCCCCAGGCCTGGGCGCCCCAGCCCTTAGTTTTGGGAGCCCCAGGACTGGGGTGCCCAAGCCCTTAGGCTATGGGAGCCCCAGGCCTGGGGCGCCACAGCCCTTAGGTTAAGGAGCCCCAGAACTGGGGCACCCCAGCATTTAGGTTTAGGGAGCCCCAGGCCTGGGGCGCCCCAGCCCTTAGGATTAGGGAGCCCCAGGCTTGTGGCGCCCCAGCCTTAGGCTTAGCAAGCCCCCGGCCCAGGGAGCCCCAGCCCTTAGGCTTTGGGAACCCCACGCCTGGAGTGCCCCAGCCCTTAGGCATAGGAAGCCCCAGACCCGGGGCTCCCCAGCCCTTAGGCTTAGGGAGCCCCAGGCATTGCGCGCACCAGCACTTATGCTTTGGTAGCCCAAGGCCTGGGGTGCCCCAGCCCTTAGGCTTAAGGAGTCCCAGGCTTGGGGCGCCCCAGTTCTTAGGCTTTGGAAGCCCCAGACCTGTGCGCCCCAGCACTTATGCTTTGGTAGCCCAAGGCCTGGGGTGCCCCAGCCCATAGGCTTAGGGAGTCCCAGGCTTGGGGCGCCCCAGCCCTTTGGCTTTGGGAGCCCCAGACCTGGGCACCCCAGCCCTTAGGCTTTGGGAGCCCAAGGCCTGGGGCGCCCCAGCCCTTAGAATTTGGGACCCCAGTCCTGGGGCGCCCCAGCCCTTAGGCTTAGGGAGCCCCAGGCATTGCGCGCACCAGCACTTATGCTTTGGTAGCCCAAGGCCTGGGGTGCCCCAGCCCTTAGGCTTAGGGAGTCCCAGGCTTGGGGCGCCCCAGTTCTTAGGCTTTGGGAGCCCCAGACCTGGGCGCCCCAGCCCTTAGTCTTTGGGAGCCCAAGGCCTGGGGCGCCCCAGCCCTTAGAATTTGGGACCCCAGTCCTGGGGCGCCCCAGCCCTTAGCCTTAGGGAGCCTCAGGCCTGTGGGCCCCAAACCCTTAGGCTTTGTGAGCCCAAGGCCTGGGGTGCCCCAGTCCTTAGGAAAAGGGAGCCACAGGCCTACGGCGCCCCAGCACTTAGGCTTAGGGAGCACCACGCCTGGGGCGCCCCAGAACTTAGGCTTAGGGAGCCCCAGTCCTGGGGCTCCACTGCACTTAGGTTTAGGGAGCCCCAGGGCCTGGGGCGACCCACCCCAAATGCTAAAGGAGCCCCAGACCTGGGGCGCCCCAGCCCTTAGGCTTTGGGAGCCCCAGGCCTGGGACGCCCCAGCCCTTAGGCTTTGGGAGCCCAAGGCCTGTGGCGCCCCAGCCCTTAGGCTTAGGGAGCCCCAGGACTAGGGCGCCCCAGCGCTTAGGCTTAGGGAGCCTGGGCCTGGGGCGCCCCAGCCCTTAGGCTTAGGGAGCCCCAGGCCTGGGGCGCCAAGCACTTAGGCTTAGGGAGCACCAGGCCTGGGGCGCCCCAGAACTTAGGCTTAGGGAGCCCCATGCCTGGGGCGCCACAGCCCTTAGGTTAAGGAGCCCCAGAACTGGGGCGCCCCAGCCCTTAGGCTTAGGAAGCCCCAGGCCCTGGGAGCCACAGCCCTTAGGCTTTGGGAACCCTACGCCTGGAGCGCCCCAGCCCTTAGGCATAGGAAGCCCCAGGCCCGGGGCTCCCCAGCCCTTATGCTTTAGGAGCCCCAGGCCTGGGGCGCCCCAGCCCTTAGGCTTAGGGAGCCCCAGGCCTTGCGCGCACCAGCACTTATGCTTTGGTAGACCAAGGCCTGCCGTGCCCCAGCCCTTAGGCTTAGGGAGTCCCAGGCTTGGGGCGCCCCAGCACTTAGGATTTGGGAGCCCCAGCCCTGGGCGCCCCAGCCCTTAGGCTTTGGGAGCCCAAGGCCTGGGGCACCCCAGCCCTTATTATTTGGGAGCCCCAGGCCTGCGGTGCCCCAGTCCTTAGGAAAAGGGAGCCACAGACCTAGGGCGCCCCAGCACTTAGGCTTAGGGAGCCCCAGGCCAGGGGCACCCCAGCACTAAGGCTTAGGGAGCCCCAGGTGGGGCGATAAAACTTTTAGGCTTAGGGAGCCCCAGGTTTTGGACGCCCCAGCCCTTAAGCTTAGGGAGCCCCATGGCTGGGGCACCCAGCCCTTTGTCTTTGGGTGCACCAGGCCTGGGGCGCCCCAGCCCTTTGGCTTTGGGAGCCCCAGGCCTGGGGTGCCCCAGTCCTTAGGAAAAGGGAGCCCCAGGCGTGGGGTGCCCCAGCGCTTAGGCTTAGGGAGCCCGGCCCTGGGGCACCCCAGGCCTTAAGCTTAGGGAGCCCTAGGCCTGGGGCACCCCAGCCCTTAGGCTTAGGGAGCACCTGGCCGGGGGTGCCACAGAACTTAGGCTTAGGGACGTCCAGGCCTGGGGGGACACATCCATATGCTTCGGGAGCCCCAGGCCTGGGGCGCCCCTGTTCTTAGGCTTAGGGAGCCCCAGGCCTGAGGCCACCAGCCTTTAGGCTTTGGGACCCCAGGCCTGGGCGCCCAACTCTAAGGCTAAGGAGCCCCAGGACTGGGGCGCCACAGTCCTTACGCTTAGGGAGCCCCAGGCCTGGGGCGCCCCAGCCCTTAGGCATAGGAAGCCCCAGGCCCGGGGCGCCCCAGCCCTTATGCTTAGGAAGCCCCCCACTGGGGTGCCCCAGCACTTAGGCTTTGGGAACCCAAGGCCTGGGGCGCCCCAGCCCTTAGGCTTAGTGAGTCCCAGGCTTGTGTCGCCCCAGCCCTTAGGCTTTTGGAGCGCCAGGCCTTGTGCGCCCCAGCCCTTAGGCTTTGGGAGCGCCAAGCCTGGGGCGCCCCAGCCCTTCGGCTTTGGGAGCCAAGGCCTGGGGCGCCCCAGCTCTTAGGATTTGGGACCCCAGTCCTGGGGCGCCCCAGTCCTTAGGCTTATGGAGCCCCAGGCCTGGGCGCCCCAGGCCTTAGCTTTGGGGGCCCCAGGACTGCGGTGCCCAAGCCCTTAGGCTTTGGGAGCCCCAGGTCTGGTGCGCCCCAGCCCTAAGGCCTTGGGAACCCCAGGCCTGGGGCGCCACAGCCCTTAGGTTAAGGAGCCCCAGAATTGGGGCGCCCCAGCCCTTAGGCTTAGGAAGCCCCAGGCCCTGTGAGCCCCAGCCCTTAGGCTTTGGGAACCCCACGCCAGGAGTGCCCCAGCCCTTAGGGATAGGAAACCCGAGTCCCGGGGCTCCCCAGCCCTTATGCTTTAGGAGGCCCAGGCCTGGGGCGCCCCAGCCCTTAGGCTTAGGGAGCCCCAGGACTTGCGCGCACCAGCACTTATGCTTTGGTAGCCCAAGGCCTGGCGTGCCCCAGCCCTTAGGCTTAGGGAGTCCCAGGCTTGGGTCGCCCCAGCCCTTAGGCTTTGGGAGCCCCAGACCTGGGCGCCCCAGCCCTTAGGCTTTGGGAGCCCAAGGCCTGGGGCGCCCCAGCCCTTAGTATTTGGGACCCCAGTCCTGGGGCGCCCCAGCCCTTAGGCTTTGGTAGCCCCAGGCCTGGGGTGCCCCAGTCCTTAGGAAAAGGGAGCCACAGGCCTAGGGCGCCCCAGCACTTAGGCTTAGGGAGCACCTCGCCTGGGGCGCCCCAGAATTTAGGCTTAGGGAGCCCCAGTCTTGGGGCTCCCCTGTACTTAGGTTTAGTGAGCCCCAGGGCCTGGGGCTACCCACCCCATATGCTTAGGGAGCCCCAGACCTGGGGCGCCCCAGCCCTTAGGCTTTGAGAGCCCCAGGCCTGGGACGCCCTAGCCCTTAGGCTTTGGGAGCCCCAGACCTGTGGCGCCCCAGCCCTTAGGCTTAGGGAGCCCCAGGACTGGGGCGCCCCAGCGCTTAGTCTTAGGGAGCCCAGGCCTGGGGCGCACCAGCCCTTAGTCTTAGGGAGCCTTAGGCCTGGGGCGCCCCAGCCCTTAGTCTTAGGGAGCCCTAGGCCTGGGGCGCCCCAGTCCTTAGGCTTAGGGAGCACCTGGCCTGGGGCGCCCCAGAACTTAGGCTTAGGGAGCCCCAGGCCTGGGGCGCCAAGCACTTAGTCTTAGAGAGCCCAAGGCCTGTGGCGACCCATCCCATAGGCTTAGGGAGTCCCAGGGCTGGGGCGCCCCAGCGGTTAGACTTAGGGAGCACCTGGCTTGGGGCGCCTCAGAACTTAGGCTTAGGGAAGTCCAGGCCTGGGGGGCCCATCCATATGCTTAGGGAGCCCCAGGCCTGGGGCGCCAAAGCCCTTAGCCTTAGGGAGCCCCAGGCCTGGGGCGCCCGAGCCCTTAGGCTTAGGGAGCCCCAGCCCTGGGGCCACCAGCCTTTAGGCTTTGGGACCCCAGGCCTGGGCGCCCCAGCTCGTAGGCTAAGGAGCCTCAGGACTGGGGCGCCCTAGTCCTTACGCTTAGGGAGCCCCACGCCTGGGATGCCCCAGCCCTTAGGCATAGGAAGCCCAAGGCCCGGGGCGCCCTAGCCCTTAGGCTATGAGAGCCCCAAGCCTGAGGTGCCCCAGCCCTTAAGTTTAGGGAGCCCCAGGCCTGGGGTGCCCCAGCACTTAGGCTTTGGGAACCCAAGGCCTGGGGCGCCCCAGCCCTTAGACTTAGTGTGTCCCAGGCTTGGGGCGCCCCAGCTCTTAGGCTTTGGGAGCCCCAGGCCTGGGGCGCACCAGCACTTCTGCATTGGGTGCCCAAGGCCTGGGGCGCCCCAGCTCTTAGGATTTGGGACCCCAGTCCTGTGGCCTCCAGTCCTTAGGCTTAGTGAGCCCCAGGCCTGTGGTGCCCCAGCCCTTAGGCTTTGGGAGCCCCAGGCCTGGGGCTTCCCCAGTCCTTAGGAAAATGGAGCCCCAGGCCTGGGCGCCCCAGCCCTTAGCTTTGGGAGCCCCAGGACTGGGGTGCCCAAGCCCTTAGGCTATGGGAGCCCCAGGCCTGGGGCGCCACAGCCCTTAGGCTTAGGGAGCCCCAGAACTGGGGCACCCCAGCATTTAGGTTTAGGGAGCCCCAGGCCTGGGGCGCCCCAGCCCTTAGGATTAGGGAGCCCCAGGCTTGTGGCGCCCCAGCCTTAGGCTTAGCAAGCCCCCGGCCCAGGGAGCCCCAGCCCTTAGGCTTTGGGAACCCCACGCCTGGAGTGCCCCAGCCCTTAGGCATAGGAAGCCCCAGGCCCGGGGCTCCCCAGCCCTTAGGCTTAGGGAGCCCCAGGCATTGCGCGCACCAGCACTTATGCTTTGGTAGCCCAAGGCCTGGGGTGCCCCAGCCCTTAGGCTTAAGGAGTCCCAGGCTTGGGGCGCCCCAGTTCTTAGGCTTTGGAAGCCCCAGACCTGTGCGCCCCAGCACTTATGCTTTGGTAGCCCAAGGCCTGGGGTGCCCCAGCCCATAGGCTTAGGGAGTCCCAGGCTTGGGGCGCCCCAGCCCTTTGGCTTTGGGAGCCCCAGACCTGGGCACCCCAGCCCTTAGGCTTTGGGAGCCCAAGGCCTGGGGCTCCCCAGCCCTTAGAATTTGGGACCCCAGTCCTGGGGCGCCCCAGCCCTTAGGCTTAGGGAGCCCCAGGCATTGCGCGCACCAGCACTTATGCTTTGGTAGCCCAAGGCCTGGGGTGCCCCAGCCCTTAGGCTTAGGGAGTCCCAGGCTTGGGGCGCCCCAGTTCTTAGGCTTTGGGAGCCCCAGACCTGGGCGCCCCAGCCCTTAGTCTTTGGGAGCCCAAGGCCTGGGGCGCCCCAGCCCTTAGAATTTGGGACCCCAGTCCTGGGGCGCCCCAGCCCTTAGCCTTAGGGAGCCTCAGGCCTGTGGGCCCCAAACCCTTAGGCTTTGTGAGCCCAAGGCCTGGGGTGCCCCAGTCCTTAGGAAAAGGGAGCCACAGGCCTACGGCGCCCCAGCACTTAGGCTTAGGGAGCACCACGCCTGGGGCGCCCCAGAACTTAGGCTTAGGGAGCCCCAGTCCTGGGGCTCCACTGCACTTAGGTTTAGGGAGCCCCAGGGCCTGGGGCGACCCACCCCAAATGCTAAAGGAGCCCCAGACCTGGGGCGCCCCAGCCCTTAGGCTTTGGGAGCCCCAGGCCTGGGACGCCCCAGCCCTTAGGCTTTGGGAGCCCAAGGCCTGTGGCGCCCCAGCCCTTAGGCTTAGGGAGCCCCAGGACAAGGGCGCCCCAGCGCTTAGGCTTAGGGAGCCTGGGCCTGGGGCGCCCCAGCCCTTAGGCTTAGGGAGCCCCAGGCCTGGGGCGCCAAGCACTTAGGCTTAGGGAGCACCAGGCCTGGGGCGCCCCAGAACTTAGGCTTAGGGAGCCCCATGCCTGGGGCGCCACAGCCCTTAGGTTAAGGAGCCCCAGAACTGGGGCGCCCCAGCCCTTAGGCTTAGGAAGCCCCAGGCCCTGGGAGCCACAGCCCTTAGGCTTTGGGAACCCTACGCCTGGAGCGCCCCAGCCCTTAGGCATAGGAAGCCCCAGGCCCGGGGCTCCGCAGCCCTTATGCTTTAGGAGCCCCAGGCCTGGGGCGCCCCAGCCCTTAGGCTTAGGGAGCCCCAGGCCTTGCGCGCACCAGCACTTATGCTTTGGTAGACCAAGGCCTGGCGTGCCCCAGCCGTTAGGCTTAGGGAGTCCCAGGCTTGGGGCGCCCCAGCACTTAGGCTTTGGGAGCCCCAGCCCTGGGCGCCCCAGCCCTTAGGCTTTGGGAGCCCAAGGCCTGGGGCACCCCAGCCCTTAGTATTTGGGAGCCCCAGGCCTGCGGTGCCCCAGTCCTTAGGAAAAGGGAGCCACAGACCTAGGGCGCCCCAGCACTTAGGCTTAGGGAGCCCCAGGCCAGGGGCACCCCAGCACTAAGGCTTAGGGAGCCCCAGGTGGGGCGATAAAACTTTTAGGCTTAGGGAGCCCCAGGTTTTGGACGCCCCCGCCCTTAAGCTTAGGGAGCCCCAGGGCCTGGGGCGACCCACCCCATATGCTTTGGGAGCCCAAGGCCTGGGGCGCCCCAGCTCTTAGGATTTGGGACACCAGTCCTGGGGCGCCCCAGTCCTTAGGCTTAGGGAGCCCCAGGCCTGTGGCGCCCCAGCCCTTAGGCTTTGGGAGCCCCAGGCCTGGGGCTGCCCCAGTCCTTAGGAAAAGGGAGCCCCAGGCCTGGGCGCCCCAGCCCTTAGCTTTGGGAGCCCCAGGCCTGGGGCGCCCAAGCCATTAGGCTTTGGGAGCCCCAGGTCTGGGGCACCCCACACCTTAGGCCTTGGGAGCCCCAGGCCTGGGTCGCCACAGCCCTTAGGTTAAGGAGCCCCAGAACTGGGGCGCCCCAGCATTTAGGTTTAGGGAGCCCCAGGCCTGGGGCACCCCAGCCCTTAGGATTAGGGAGCCCCAGGCTTGGGGCGCCCCAGCACTTAGGCTTAGGAAGCCCCAGGCCCAGGGAGGCCCAGCCCTTAGGCTTTGGGAACCCCACGCCTGGAGCGCCCCAGCCCTTAGGCATAGAAAGACCCAGGCCCGGGGCTTCCCAGCCCTTATGCTTTAGGAGCCCCAGGCTTGGGGCGCCCCAGCCCTTAGGCTTAGGGAGCCCCAGGCCTTGCGCGCACCAGCACTTATGCTTTGGTAGCCCAAGGCCTGGGGTGCCCCAGCCCTTAGGCTTAGGGAGTCCCAGGCTTGGAGCGCCCCAGCCCTTAGGCTTTGGGTGCCCTAGACCGGGGCGCCCCAGCCCTTGGACTTTGGGAGCCCAAGGCCTGGGGCGCCCCAGCCCTTAGGATTTGGGACCCCAGTCCTGGGGCGTCCCAGCCCTTAGGCTTAGGGAGCCCCAGGCCTGTGGCGCCCCAAACCCTTAGGCTTTGGGAGCCCCAGGCCTGGGGTGCCCCAGATATTAGGAAAAGGGAGCCATAGACCAAGGGCGCCCCAGCACTTAGGCTTAGGGAGCCCCAGGTGGGGCGATAAAACCTTTAGGCTTAGGGAGCTCCAGGCTTTGGGCGCCCCAGGCCTTAAGCTTAGGGAGCCCCATGGCTGGGGCGCCCCAGCCCTTTGGCTTTGGGAGCCCCAGGCCTGGGGTGCCCCAGTCCTTAGGAAAAGGGAGCCCCAGGCCTGGGGTGCCCCTGCCCTAAGGCTTTGGGTGCCCCAGGACTGAGGCGCCCCAGTGCTTAGGCTTAGGGAGCCCAGGACTGGGGCGCCCCAGCCCTTAGGCTTAGGGAGCCCTAGGCCTGGGGCGCCCCAGCCCTTAAGTTTAGGGAGCCCGAGGCCAGGGGCACCCCAGCACTAAGGTTTAGGGAGCCCCAGGTGAGGCGATAAAACCTTTAGGCTTAGGGAGCCCCAGGCTTTGGGCGCCCCAGCCCTTAAGCTTAGGGAGCCCCATGGCTGGGGCGCCCTAGCCCTTTGGCTTTGGGAGCCCCAGGCCTGGGGTGCCCCAGTCCGTAGGAAAAGGGAGCCCCAGGCCTGGCGTGCCCCAGCGCTTAGGCTTAGGGAGCCCGGCCCTGGGGCGCCCCAGGCCTTAGGCTTAGGGAGCCCTAGGCCTGGCGTGCCCCAGCGCTTAGGCTTAGGGAGCCCGGCCCTGGGGCGCCCCAGGCCTTAGGCTTAGGGAGCCCTAGGCCTGGGGTGCCCCAGCCCTTAGGCTTAGGGAGCACCTGGCCGGGGGCGCCACAGAACTTAGGCTTAGGGAGGTCCAGGCCTGGGGGGACCCATCCATATGCTTAGGGAGCCCCAGGCCTGGGGCGCCCCAGCCCTTAGGCTTAGTGTGTCCCAGGCTTGGGGCGCCCCAGCTCTTAGGCTTTGGGAGCCCCAGGCCTGGGGCGCACCAGCACTTCTGCATTGGGTGCCCAAGGCCTGGGGCGCCCCAGCTCTTAGGATTTGGGACCCCAGTCCTGTGGCCTCCAGTCCTTAGGCTTAGTGAGCCCCAGGCCTGTGGTGCCCCAGCCCTTAGGCTTTGGGAGCCCCAGGCCTTGGGCTGCCCCAGTCCTTAGGAAAATGGAGCCCAGGCCTGGGCGCCCCAGCCCTTAGCTTTGGGAGCCCCAGGACTGGGGTGCCCAAGCCCTTAGGCTATGGGAGCCCCAGGCCTGGGGCGCCACAGCCCTTAGGTTAAGGAGCCCCAGAACTGGGGCACCCCAGCATTTAGGTTTAGGGAGCCCCAGGCCTGGGGCGCCCCAGCCCTTAGGATTAGGGAGCCCCAGGCTTGTGGCGCCCCAGCCTTAGGCTTAGCAAGCCCCCGGCCCAGGGAGCCCCAGCCCTTAGGCTTTGGGAACCCCACGCCTGGAGTGCCCCAGCCCTTAGGCATAGGAAGCCCCAGGCCCGGGGCTCCCCAGCCCTTAGGCTTAGGGAGCCCCAGGCATTGCGCGCACCAGCACTTATGCTTTGGTAGCCCAAGGCCTGGGGTGCCCCAGCCCTTAGGCTTAAGGAATCCCAGGCTTGGGGCGCCCCAGTTCTTAGGCTTTGGAAGCCCCAGACCTGTGCGCCCCAGCACTTATGCTTTGGTAGCCCAAGGCCTGGGGTGCCCCAGATATTAGGAAAAGGGAGCCATAGACCATGGGCGCCCCAGCACTTAGGCTTAGGGAGCCCCAGGTGGGGCGATAAAACCTTTAGGCTTAGGGAGCTCCAGGCTTTGGGCGCCCCAGGCCTTAAGCTTAGGGAGCCCCATGGCTGGGGCGCCCCAGCCCTTTGGCTTTGGGAGCCCCAGGCCTGGGGTGCCCCAGTCCTTAGGAAAAGGGAGCCCCAGGCCTGGGGCGCCCCTGCCCTAAGGCTTTGGGTGCCCCAGGACTGAGGCGCCCCAGTGCTTAGGCTTAGGGAGCCCGGGACTGGGGCGCCCCAGCCCTTAGGCTTAGGGAGCCCTAGGCCTGGGGCGCCCCAGCCCTTAGGCTTAGGGAGCCCGAGGCCAGGGGCACCCCAGCACTAAGGCTTAGGGAGCCCCAGGTGAGGCGATAAAACCTTTAGGCTTATGGAGCCCCAGGCTTTGGGCGCCCCAGCCCTTAAGCTTAGGGAGCCCCATGGCTGGGGCGCCCTAGCCCTTTGGCTTTGGGAGCCCCAGGCCTGGGGTGCCCCAGTCCTTAGGAAAAGGGAGCCCCAGGCCTGGCGTGCCCCAGCGCTTAGGCTTAGGGAGCCCGGCCCTGGGGCGCCCCAGGCCTTAGGCTTAGGGAGCCCTAGGCCTGGGGTGCCCCAGCCCTTAGGCTTAGGGAGCCCCAGGCCTGGGGCGCCCCAGCCCTTAGGATTAGGGAGCCCCAGGCTTGTGGCGCCCCAGCCTTAGGCTTAGCAAGCCCCCGGCCCAGGGAGCCCCAGCCCTTAGGCTTTGGGAACCCCACGCCTGGAGTGCCCCAGCCCTTAGGCATAGGAAGCCCCAGGCCCGGGGCTCCCCAGCCCTTAGGCTTAGGGAGCCCCAGGCATTGCGCGCACCAGCACTTTTGCTTTGGTAGCCCAAGGCCTGGGGTGCCCCAGCCCTTAGGCTTAAGGAATCCCAGGCTTGGGGCGCCCCAGTTCTTAGGCTTTGGAAGCCCCAGACCTGTGCGCCCCAGCACTTATGCTTTGGTAGCCCAAGGCCTGGGGTGCCCCAGCCCATAGGCTTAGGGAGTCCCAGGCTTGGGGCGCCCCAGCCCTTTGGCTTTGGGAGCCCCAGACCTGGGCACCCCAGCCCTTAGGCTTTGGGAGCCCAAGGCCTGGGGCGCCCCAGCCCTTAGAATTTGGGACCCCAGTCCTGGGGCGCCCCAGCCCTTAGGCTTAGGGAGCCCCAGGCATTGCGCGCACCAGCACTTATGCTTTGGTAGCCCAAGGCCTGGGGTGCCCCAGCCCTTAGGCTTAGGAAGTCCCAGGCTTGGGGTGCCCCAGTTCTTAGGCTTTGGGAGCCCCAGACCTGGGCGCCCCAGCCCTTAGTCTTTGGGAGCCCAAGGCCTGGGGCGCCCCAGCCCTTAGAATTTGGGACCCCAGTCCTGGGGCGCCCCAGCCCTTAGCCTTAGGGAGCCTCAGGCCTGTGGGCCCCAAACCCTTAGGCTTTGTGAGCCCAAGGCCTGGGGTGCCCCAGTCCATAGGAAAAGGGAGCCACAGACCTACGGCGCCCCAGCACTTAGGCTTAGGGAGCACCACGACTGGGGCGCCCCAGAACTTAGGCTTAGGGAGCCCCAGTCCTGGGGCTCCACTGCACTTAGGTTTAGGGAGCCCCAGGGCCTGGGGCGACCCACCCCAAATGCTAAAGGAGCCCCAGACCTGGGGCGCCCCAGCCCTTAGGCTTTGGGAGCCCCAGGCCTGGGACGCCCCAGCCCTTAGGCTTTGGGAGCCCAAGGCCTGTGGCGCCCCAGCCCTTAGGCTTAGGGAGCCCCAGGACTAGGGCGCCCCAGCGCTTAGGCTTAGGGAGCCTGGGCCTGGGGCGCCCCAGCCCTTAGGCTTAGGGAGCCCCAGGCCTGGGGCGCCAAGCACTTAGGCTTAGGGAGCACCAGGCCTGGGGCGCCCCAGAACTTAGGCTTAGGGAGCCCCATGCCTGGGGCGCCACAGCCCTTAGGTTAAGGAGCCCCAGAACTGGGGCGCCCCAGCCCTTAGGCTTAGGAAGCCCCAGGCCCTGGGAGCCACAGCCCTTAGGCTTTGGGAACCCTACGCCTGGAGCGCCCCAGCCCTTAGGCATAGGAAGCCCCAGGCCAGGGCTCCCCAGCCCTTATGCTTTAGGAGCCCCAGGCCTGGGGCGCCCCAGCCCTTAGGCTTAGGGAGCCCCAGGCCTTGCGCGCACCAGCACTTATGCTTTGGTAGACCAAGGCCTGGCGTGCCCCAGCCCTTAGGCTTAGGGAGTCCCAGGCTTGGGGCGCCCCAGCACTTAGGCTTTGGGAGCCCCAGCCCTGGGCGCCCCAGCCCTTAGGCTTTGGGAGCCCAAGGCCTGGGGCACCCCAGCCCTTAGTATTTGGGAGCCCCAGGCCTGCGGTGCCCCAGTCCTTAGGAAAAGGGAGCCACAGACCTAGGGCGCCCCAACACTTAGGCTTAGGGAGCCCCAGGCCAGGGGCACCCCAGCACTAAGGCTTAGGGAGCCCCAGGTGGGGCGATAAAACTTTTAGGCTTAGGGAGCCCCAGGTTTTGGACGCCCCAGCCCTTAAGCTTAGGGAGCCCCAGGGCCTGGGGCGACCCACCCCATATGCTTTGGGAGCCCAAGGCCTGGGGCGCCCCAGCTCTTAGGATTTGGGACACCAGTCCTGGGGCGCCCCTGTCCTTAGGCTTAGGGAGCCTCAGGCCTGTGGCGCCCCAGCCCTTAGGCTTTGGGAGCCCCAGGCCTGGGGCTGCCCCAGTCCTTAGGAAAAGGGAGCCCCAGGCCTGGGCGCCCCAGCCCTTAGCTTTGGGAGCCCCAGGCCTGGGGCGCCCAAGCCATTAGGCTTTGGGAGCCCCAGGTCTGCGGCACCCCACACCTTAGGCCTTGGGAGCCCCAGGCCTGGGGCGCCAAGCACTTAGTCTTAGAGAGCCCAAGGCCTGTGGCGACCCATCCCATAGGCTTAGGGAGTCCCAGGGCTGGGGCGCCCCAGCGGTTAGGCTTAGGGAGCACCTGGCTTGGGGCGCCTCAGAACTTAGGCTTAGGGAAGTCCAGGCCTGGGGGGCCCATCCATATGCTTAGGGAGCCCCAGGCCTGGGGCGCCAAAGCCCTTAGCCTTAGGGAGCCCCAGGCCTGGGGCGCCCGAGCCCTTAGGCTTAGGGAGCCCCAGCCCTGGGGCCACCAGCCTTTAGGCTTTGGGACCCCAGGCCTGGGCGCCCCAGCTCTTAGGCTAAGGAGCCTCAGGACTGGGGCGCCCTAGTCCTTACGCTTAGGGAGCCCCACGCCTGGGATGCCCAGCCCTTAGGCATAGGAAGCCCAAGGACCGGGGCGCCCTAGCCCTTAGGCTATGAGAGCCCCAAGCCTGGGGTGCCCCAGCCCTTAAGTTTAGGGAGCCCCAGGCCTGGGGTGCCCCAGCACTTAGGCTTTGGGAACCCAAGGCCTGGGGCGCCCCAGCCCTTAGGCTTAGTGTGTCCCAGGCTTGGGGCGCCCCAGCTCTTAGGATTTGGGACCCCAGTCCTGTGGCCTCCAGTCCTTAGGCTTAGTGAGCCCCAGGCCTGTGGTGCCCCAGCCCTTAGGCTTTGGGAGCCCCAGGCCTGGGGCTGCCCCAGTCCTTAGGAAAATGGAGCCCCAGGCCTGGGCGCCCCAGCCCTTAGCTTTGGGAGACCCAGGACTGGGGTGCCCAAGCCCTTAGGCTATGGGAGCCCCAGGCCTGGGGCGCCACAGCCCTTAGGTTAAGGAGCCCCAGAACTGGGGCACCCCAGCATTTAGGTTTAGGGAGCCCCAGGCCTGGGGCGCCCCAGCCCTTAGGATTAGGGAGCCCCAGGCTTGTGGCGCCCCAGCCTTAGGCTTAGCAAGCCCCCGGCCCAGGGAGCCCCAGCCCTTAGGCTTTGGGAACCCCACGCCTGGAGTGCCCCAGCCCTTAGGCATAGGAAGCCCCAGGCCCGGGGCTCCCCAGCCCTTAGGCTTAGGGAGCCCCAGGCATTGCGCGCACCAGCACTTATGCTTTGGTAGCCCAAGGCCTGGGGTGCCCCAGCCCTTAGGCTTAAGGAGTCCCAGGCTTGGGGCGCCCCAGTTCTTAGGCTTTGGAAGCCCCAGACCTGTGCGCCCCAGCACTTATGCTTTGGTAGCCCAAGGCCTGGCGTGCCCCAGCATTTAGGTTTAGGGAGCCCCAGGCCTGGGGCACCCCAGCCCTTAGGATTAGGGAGCCCCAGGCTTGGGGCGCCCCAGCACTTAGGCTTAGGAAGCCCCAGGCCCAGGGAGGCCCAGCCCTTAGGCTTTGGGAACCCCACGCCTGGAGCGCCCCAGCCCTTAGGCATAGAAAGCCCCAGGCCCGGGGCTTCCCAGCCCTTATGCTTTAGGAGCCCCAGGCTTGGGGCGCCCCAGCCCTTAGGCTTAGGGAGCCCCAGGCCTTGCGCGCACCAGCACTTATGCTTTGGTAGCCCAAGGCCTGGGGTGCCCCAGCCCTTAGGCTTAGGGAGTCCCAGGCTTGGAGCGCCCCAGCCCTTAGGCTTTGGGAGCCCTAGACCGGGGCGCCCCAGCCCTTGGACTTTGGGAGCCCAAGGCCTGGGGCGCCCCAGCCCTTAGGATTTGGGACCCCAGTCCTGGGGCGTCCCAGCCCTTAGGCTTAGGGAGCCCCAGGCCTGTGGCGCCCCAAACCCTTAGGCTTTGGGAGCCACAGGCCTGGGGTGCCCCAGATATTAGGAAAAGGGAGCCATAGACCAAGGGCGCCCCAGCACTTAGGCTTAGGGAGCCCCAGGTGGGGCGATAAAACCTTTAGGCTTAGGGAGCTCCAGGCTTTGGGCGCCCCAGGCCTTAAGCTTAGGGAGCCCCATGGCTGGGGCGCCCCAGCCCTTTAGCTTTGGGAGCACCAGGCCTGGGACGCCCCAGCCCTTTGGCTTTGGGAGCCCCAGGCCTGGGGTGCCCCAGTCCTTAGGAAAAGGGAGCCCCAGGCCTGGGGCGCCCCTGCCCTAAGGCTTTGGGTGCCCCAGGACTGAGGCGCCCCAGTGCTTAGGCTTAGGGAGCCCGGGACTGGGGCGCCCCAGCCCTTAGGCTTAGGGAGCCCTAGGCCTGGGGCGCCCCAGCCCTTAGGCTTAGGGAGCCCGAGGCCAGGGGCACCCCAGCACTAAGGCTTAGGGAGCCCCAGGTGAGGCGATAAAACCTTTAGGCTTAGGGAGCCCCAGGCTTTGGGCGCCCCAGCCCTTAAGCTTAGGGAGCCCCATGGCTGGGGCACCCAAGCCCTTTGGCTTTGGGTGCACCAGGCCTGGGGCGCCCTAGCCCTTTGGCTTTGGGAGCCCCAGGCCTGGGGTGCCCCAGTCCTTAGGAAAAGGGAGCCCCAGGCCTGGCGTGCCCCAGCGCTTAGGCTTAGGGAGCCCGGCCCTGGGGCGCCCCAGGCCTTAGGCTTAGGGAGCCCTAGGCCTGGGGTGCCCCAGCCCTTAGGCTTAGGGAGCACCTGGCCGGGGGCGCCACAGAACTTAGGCTTAGGGAGGTCCAGGCCTGGGGGGACCCATCCATATGCTTAGGGAGCCCCAGGCCTGGGGCGCCCCAGTCCTTAGGTTTAGGGAGCCCCAGGCCTAGGGCCACCAGCCTTTAGGTTTTGGTACCCCAGGACTGGGCGCCCCAGCTCTAAGGCTAAGGTGCCCCAGGCCTGGGGCGCCACAGACCTTACGCTTAGGGAGCCCCAGGCCTGGGGCGCCCCAGCCCTTAGGCATAGGAAGCCCCAGGCCCGGGGCGCCCCAGCCCTTAGGCTATGAGAGACCCAGGCCTGGGGCGCCCCAGCCTTTATGCTTAGGAAGCCCCCCCCTGGGGTGCCCCAGCACTTAGGCTTTGGGTACCCAAGGCCTGGGGCGCCCCAGCCCTTAGGCTTAGTGAGTCCCAGGCTTGGGGCACCCCAGCCCTTAGGCTTTGGGAGCGCCAGGCCTTGGGCGCCCCAGCCCTTAGGCTTTTGGAGCGCCAAGCCTGGGGCGCCCCAGCCCTTCGGCTTTGGGAGCCCAAGGCCTGGGGCGCCCCAGCTCTTAGGATTTGGGACCCCAGTCCTGGGGCGCCCCTGTCCTTAGGCTTAGGGAGCCCCAGGCCTGGGCGCCCCAGCCCTTAGCTTTGGGGGCCGCAGGACTGCGGCACACAAGCCCTTAGGCTTTGGGAGCCCCAGGTCTGGTGCGCCCCAGCCCTTAGGCCTTGGGAGCCCCAGGCCTGGGGCGCCACAGCCCTTAGGTTAAGGAGCCCCAGAACTGGGGCGCCCCAGCCCTTAGGCTTAGGAAGCCCCAGGCCCTGGGAGCCACAGCCCTTAGGCTTTGGGAACCCCACGCCTGGAGCGCCCCAGCCCTTAGGCATAGGAAGCCCCAGGTCCGGGGCTCCCCAGCCCTTATGCTTTAGGAGCCCCAGGCTTGGGGCGCCCCTGCCCTTAGGCTTAGGGAGCCCCAGGCCTTGCGCACACCAGCACTTATGCTTTGGTATACCAAGGCTTGGGGTGCCCCAGCCTTTAGGCTTAGGGAGTCCCAGGCTTGGGGCGCCCCAGCACTTAGGTTTTGGGAGCCCCAGCCCTGGGCGCCCCAGCCCTTAGGCTTTGGGAGCCCAAGGCCTGGGCCACCCCAGCCCTTAGTATTTGGGAGCCCCAGGCCTGGGGTGCCCCAGTCCTTAGGAAAAGGGAGCCACAGACTTAAGGCGCCCCAGAACTTAGGATTAGGGAGCACCTCGCCTGGGGCGCCCCAGAATTTAGGCTTAGGGAGCCCCAGTCTTGGGGCTCCCCTGTACTTAATTTTAGGGAGCCCCAGGGCCTGGGGCGACCCACCCCATATGCTTTGGGAGCCCAAGGCCTGGGGCGCCCCAGCTCTTACGATTTGGGACCCCAGTCCTGGGGTGCCCCAGTCCTTAGGCTTAGGGAGCCCCAGGCCTGTGGCGCCCCAGCCCTTAGGCTTTGGGAGCCCCAGGCCTGGGGCTGCCACAGTCCTTAGGAAAAGGGAGCCCCAGGCCTGGGCGCCCCAGCCCTTAGCTTTGGGAGCCCCAGGACTGGGGCGCCCAAGCCATTAGGCTTTGGGAGCCCCAGGTCTGGGGCGCCCCAGACCTTGGGCCTTGGGAGCCCCAGGCCTGTGGCGCCACAGCCCTTAGGATTAGGGAGCCCCAGGCTTGGGGCGCACCAGCCCTTAGGCTTAGGAAGCCCCAGGCCCAGGGAGGCCCAGCCCTTAGGCTTTGGGAACCCCACGCCTGGAGCGCCCCAGCCCTTAGGCATAGAAAGACCCAGGCCCGGGGCTCCCCAGCCCTTATGTTTAGGAGCCCCAGGCTTGGGGCGCCCCAGCCCTTAGACTTAGGGAGCCCCAGACCTTGCGCGCACCAGCACTTATGCTTTGGTAGCCCAAGGCCTGGGGTGCCCCAGCCCTTAGGCTTAGGGAGTCCCAGGCTTGGAGCTCCCCAGCCCTTAGGCTTTGGGAGCCCTAGACCTGGGCGCCCCAGCCCTTGGACTTTGGGAGCCCAAGGCCTGGGGCGCCCCAGCCCTTAGGATTTGGGACCCCAGTCCTGGGGCGTCCCAGCCCTTAGGCTTAGGGAGCCCCAGGCCAGGGGCACCCCAGCACTAAGGCTTAGGGAGCCCAAGGTGGGGCGATAAAACCTTTAGGCTTAGGGAGCCCCAGGTTTTGGGCGCCCCAGCCCTTAAGCTTAGGGAGCCCCATGGCTGGGGCACCCCAGCCCTTTGGCTTTGGGTGCACCAGGCCTGGGGCGCCCCAGCCCTTTGGCTTTTGGAGCCCCAGGCCTGGGGTGCCCCAGTCCTTAGGAAAAGGGAGCCCCAGGCGTAGGGTGCCCCAGCGCTTAGGCTTAGGGAGCCCGGCCCTGGGGCGCCACAGGCCTTAGGCTTAGGGAGCCCTAGGCCTGGGGCGCCCCAGCCCTTAGGCTTAGGGAGCACCTGGCCGGGGGCGCCACAGAACTTAGGCTTAGGGAGGTCCAGGCCTGGGGGGACACATCCATATGCTTAGGGAGCCCCAGGCCTGGGGCGCCCCTGTTCTTAGGCTTAGGGAGCCCCAGGCCTGAGGTCACCAGCCTTTAGGCTTTGGGACCCCAGGCCTGGGCCCCCAAGTTCTAAGGCTAAGGAGCCCCAGGACTGGGGCGCCACAGTCCTTACGCTTAGGGAGCCCCAGGCCTGGGGCACCCCAGCCCTTAGGCATAGGAAGCCCCAGGCCCGGGGCGCCCCAGCCCTTATGCTTAGGAAGCCCCCCACTGGGGTGCCCCTGCACTTAGGCTTTGGGAACCCAAGGCCTGGGGCGCCCCAGCCCTTAGGCTAAGTGAGTCCCAGGCTTGGGTCGCCCTAGCCCTTAGGCTTTGGGAGCGCCAGGCCTTGGGCGCCCCAGCCCTTAGGCTTTGGGAGCGCCAAGCCTGGGGCGCCCCAGCCCTTCGGCTTTGGGAGCCCAAGGCCTGGGGCGCCCCAGCTCTTAGGATTTGGGACCCCAGTCCTGGGGCGCCCCAGTCCTTAGGCTTAGGGAGCCCCAGGCCTGGGCGCCCCAGCCCTTAGCTTTGGGGGCCCCAGGACTGCGGCGCCCAAGCCCTTAGGCTTTGGGAGCCCCAGGTCTGGTGCGCCCCAGCCCTTAGGCCTTGGGAACCCCAGTTCTGGGGCGCCACAGCCCTTAGGTTAAGGAGCCCCAGAATTGGGGCGGCCCAGCCCTTAGGCTTAGGAAGCCCCAGGCCCTGTGAGCCCCAGCCCTTAGGCTTTGGGAACCCCACGCCTGGAGTGCCCCAGCCCTTAGGGATAGGAAGCCCGAGGCCCGGGGCTCCCCAGCCCTTATGCTTTAGGAGCCCCAGGCTTGGGGCGCCCCAGCCCTTAGGCTTAGGGAGCCCCAGGCCTTGCGCGCAGCAGCACTTATGCTTTGGTAGCCCAAGGCCTGGCGTGCCCCAGCCCTTAGACTTAGGGAGCCCCAGGCCTGGGACGGCCCAGCCCTTAGGATTTTGGAGCCCCAGCCTAGGGAGCCCCAACCCTTAGGCTTAGGGAGCCCCAGGCCTTGGGCGCACCAACCCTTAAGCATTGGGACCCCAGGCTTGGGGAGCCCCAGCCTTTAGGTTTAGGGAGCCCCAGGCCTGGGGCGCCCCAGCCCTTAAGCTTAGGAAGCCCCAGAACCGGGGGGCACCAGCCCTTAGGCTTTGGGACCCCAGGCCTGTGGCGCCCCAGCCCTTAGGCTAAGGAGCCCCAGGACTGGGGCGCCCCAGCTCTTAACCTTAGGGAGCCCCATGCCGGGGGCGCACCAGCCCTTAGGCATAGGAAGCCCCAGGCCCGGGACGCCCCTGCCCTTAGGCTTTGAGAGCCCCAGGCCTGGGGTTCCCAAGCCTTTAGGCTTAGGGAGTCCCAGGCTTGGGGCGCCCCAGACCTTAGGCTTTGGGAGCCGAAGGCATGGGGTGCCCCAGCCCTTCGGTTTTGGGAGCCCCAGGCCTGGGGTGCCCCAGTCCTTAGGAAAAGGGAGCCCCAGGCATGGGGCGCCCCAGCCCTTAGTCTTTGGGTGCCCCAGGACTGAGGCGCCCCAGCGCTTAGGCTTAGGGTGCCCGGGCCTGGGGCGCCCCAGGCCTTAGGCTTAGGGAGCCCCAGAACTGGGGCGCCCCAGCGCTTAGGCTTAGGGAGCCCGGGCCTGGGGCGCCCCAGCCCTTAGTCTTAGGGAGCCCTAGGCCTGGGGCGCCCCAGCCCTTAGGCTTAGGGAGGACCTGGCCTGGGGCGCCCCAGGACTTAGGCTTTGGGAGCCCCAGGACTGGGGCGCCAAGCACTTAGGCTTAGGGAGCCCCAGGCAGGGGCGCCCCAGCCCGTAGGTTTGGGAGCCCCGGCCTGGGACGCCGCAGCCCTTAGACTAAGGAAGCCCCAGGCCTGGGGCGCCCTAGGACTTAGGCTTAGGGAGCCCCAGGCCTTGGGCGCCCAAGACCTTAGATTTACAGAGCCCCAGGCCTACGGCGCCCAGCCCTTAGACTTAGGGAGCCCCTGGCCTGGGACGGCCCAGCCCTTAGGCTTTTGGAGCCCCAGCCTAGGGAGCCCCAACACTTAGGCTTAGGGAGCCCCAGGCCTTGGGCGCACCAACCCTTAAGCATTGGGACCCCAGGTCTGGGGGTCCCTAGCCTTTAGGTTTAGGGAGCCCCAGGCCTGGGGCGCCCAAGCCCTTAGGCTTAGGAAGCCCCAGGCCCGGGGTGCACCAGCCCTTAGGCTTTGGGACCCCAGGCCTGTGGCGCCCCAGCCCTTAGGCTAAGGAGCCCCAGGACTGGGGCGCCCCAGCTCTTACCCTTAGGAAGCCCCAGGCCCGGGACGCCCCAGCCCTTAGGCTTTGAGAGCCCCAGGCCTGGGGTGCCCAAGCCCTTAGGCTTAGGGAGTCCCAGGCTTGGGGCGCCCCAGACCTTAGGCTTTGGGAGCCCAAGGTATGGGGTGCCCCAGTCCTTAGGAAAATTGGGGCGATAAAGCCTTTAGGCTTAGGGAGCCCCAGGCTTTGGTCGCCCCAGCCCTTAAGCTTAGAGAGCCCCATGGCTGGGGTGGCCCAGCCCTTAGGCTGTGGGAGCCCAAGGCCTGGGGCGCCCCCGCCCTTAGGCTTTGGGAGCCGCAGACCTGGGGCGCTCCAGCCATTAGGCTTAGGGAGCCCTGGGCCTGGGGCGCCCCCAGGCCATAGGCTTAGGGAGCCCTAGGCCTGGGGTGCCCCAGCCCTTAGGCTTAGGGAGCCCCAGGCCTGGGGCGCCCCAGCCATTAGGCTTTGGGAGCTGCAGGCCTGGATCGCTCCAGCCCTTAGGGTTAGGGAGCACCGGGCCTGGGGCGCCACAGGCCTTAGGCTTAGGGAGCCCTAGGCCTGGGACGCCACAGCCCTTAGGCTTAGGGCGCACCTGGTCTGGGGCGCCCCAGAACTTAGGCTTAGGGAGCCCCAGCCTGGGGCGCCCCAGCCCTTAGGCTTAAGGAACCCGAGGCCTGGGGCGCCCCAGCCCTTCGGCTTAGGGAGAACCTGGCCAGGGGCGCCCTTGCACTTAGGCTTTGGGACCCCCAGGCCTGGGGCTTCCCAGCCCTTAGGCTTATGGAGCCCCACGCCTAGGGCCCCCCAGCCCTTAGGCTTAGGGAGCCCTAGGCCTGGGACGCGTCAGCCCTTAGGCTTAGGGCGCACCTGGTCTGGGGCGCCCCAGAACTTAGGCTTAAGGAACCCGAGGCCTGGGGCGCCCCAGCCCTTCGGCTTAGGGAGAACCTGGCCAGGGGCGCCCCTGCACTTAGGCTTTGGGACCCCCAGGCCTGGGGCTTCCCAGCCCTTAGGCTTAGGGAGCCCCACGCCTAGGGCCCCACAGCCCTTAGGCTTAGGGAGCCCTAGGCCTGGGACGCCCCAGCCCTTAGGCTTAGGGCGCACCTGGTCTGTGGCGCCCCAGAACTTAGGCTTAGGGAGCCCCAGGCCTGGGGCGCCACAGCATTTAGGCTTAGGGAGCGCCAGGCCTGGGGCGACCCACCCTTATGCTTAGGGAGCCACAGGCCTGGGGCGCTCCAGCCCTTAGGCTTTGGGAGCCCCGGCCTGGGACTCCCCAGCTCTTAGGCTTAGGGAGCCCCAGGTCTTGGGCACCCCAGCCCTTAGAGTTAGGGAGCCCCAGGCCTAGGGCGCCCCAGCCCTTAGGCTTAGGAGCCTCATACCTGGGGCTCCCCAGCCCTTAGGATTAAGGAACCCCAGGCCTGGGATGCCCCAGCCCTTAGGCTTAGGGAGCCTCATGCCTGGGGCGCCCCAGCCCTCAGGCTTAAGGAACCCCAGGCCTGGGGCGCCCCAGCCCTTAGGCTTAGGGAGAACCTGGCCAGGGGTGCCCCAGCACTTAGGCTTTGGGACCCCCAGGCCTGGGGCTTCCCAGCCCTTACCCTTAGGGAGCCCCACGCCTGGGGCGCACCAGCCCTTAGGCATAGGAAGCCCCAGGCCCGGGACGCCCCAGCCCTTAGGCTTTGAGAGCCCCATGCCTGGGGTGCCCAAGTCCTTAGGCTTAGGGAGTCCCAGGCTTGGGGCGCCCCAGACCTTAGGCTTTGGGAGCCCAAGGCATGGGGTGCCCCAGGCTTCGGGTTTGGGAGCCCCAGGCCTAGGGTGCCCCAGTCCTTAGGAAAAGGGAGCCCCAGGCCTGGGGTGCCCCAGCCCTTAGGCATTGGGTGCCCCAGGACTGGGGCCCCCCAGCGCTTAGGCTTAGGGAGGCCCAGGCCTGGGGGAACCCATCCCATATGCTTAGGGAGCCCCAGGCCAGGGGCGCACCAGCCCTTAAATTTAGGGAACCCCAGGCCTGGGGCGCTCCAAAACTTAGGCTTAGGGAGCCCCAATTGGGGCGATAAAGCCTTTAGGCTTAGAGAGCCCCAGGCTTTGGGCGCCCCAGCCCTTAAGCTTAGGGAGCCCCATGGCTGGGGCGGCCCAGCCCTTAGGCTGTGGGAGCCCAAGACCTGGGGCGCCCCAGCCCTTAGGCTTTGGGAGCCGCAGGCCTGGGGCGCTCCAGCCATTAGGCTTAGGGAGCCCCTGGCCTGGGGCGCTCCAGGACTTAGGCTTAGGGAGCCCTAGGCCTGGGGAGCCCCAGCCCTTAGGTTTAGGGAGCCCCAGGCCTGGGGCGACCCAGCCCTTATAGTTAGGGAGCCCCAGGCCTAGGGCGCCCCAGCCCTTAGGATTAGGGAGAACCTGGCCAGGGGCGCCCCAGCACTTAGGCTTTGGGAGCCCCAGGCCTGGGGCTTCCCAGCCCTTAGGCTTAGGGAGCTCCACGCATGGGGCCTCCCAGCCCTCAGGCTTTGGGAGCCCAAGGCCTGGGGCGCCCCAGCCCTTAGCCTTAGGGAGCCGCAGGCCTGGGGCGCCCCTGCACTTAGGCTTAGGGAGCCCCAGGGCCTGGGGAGACCCAACCTATAGGCTTAGGGAGCCCCAGGCCTGGGGCCACCAGCCTTTAGGCTTTGGGACCCCAGGCCTGGGCGCCCCAGCTCTTAGGCTAAGGAGCCTCAGGACTGGGGCGCCCTAGTCCTTACGCTTAGGGAGCCCCACGCCTGGGATGCCCCAGCCCTTAGGCATAGGAAACCCAAGGACCGGGGCGCCCTAGCCCTTAGGCTATGAGAGCCCCAAGCCTGGGGTGCCCCAGCCCTTAAGTTTAGGGAGCCCCAAGCCTGGGGTGCCCCAGCACTTAGGCTTTGGGAACCCAAGGCCTGGGGCGCCCCAGCCCTTAGGCTTAGTGTGTCCCAGGCTTGGGGCGCCCCAGCTCTTAGGATTTGGGACCCCAGTCCTGTGGCCTCCAGTCCTTAGGCTTAGTGAGCCCCAGGCCTGTGGTGCCCCAGCCCTTAGGCTTTGGGAGCCCCAGGCCTGGGGCTGCCCCAGTCCTTAGGAAAATGGAGCCCCAGGCCTGGGCGCCCCAGCCCTTAGCTTTGGGAGACCCAGGACTGGGGTGCCCAAGCCCTTAGGCTATGGGAGCCCCAGGCCTGGGGCGCCACAGCCCTTAGGTTAAGGAGCCCCAGAACTGGGGCACCCCAGCATTTAGGTTTAGGGAGCCCCAGGCCTGGGGCGCCCCAGCCCTTAGGATTAGGGAGCCCCAGGCTTGTGGCGCCCCAGCCTTAGGCTTAGCAAGCCCCCGGCCCAGGGAGCCCCAGCCCTTAGGCTTTGGGAACCCCACGCCTGGAGTGCCCCAGCCCTTAGGCATAGGAAGCCCCAGGCCCGGGGCTCCCCAGCCCTTAGGCTTAGGGAGCCCCAGGCATTGCGCGCAACAGCACTTATGCTTTGGTAGCCCAAGGCCTGGGGTGCCCCAGCCCTTAGGCTTAAGGAGTCCCAGGCTTGGGGCGCCCCAGTTCTTAGGCTTTGGAAGCCCCAGACCTGTGCGCCCCAGCACTTATGCTTTGGTAGCCCAAGGCCTGGGGTGCCCCAGCCCATAGGCTTAGGGAGTCCCAGGCTTGGGGCGCCCCAGCCCTTTGGCTTTGGGAGCCCCAGACCTGGGCACCCCAGCCCTTAGGCTTTGGGAGCCCAAGGCCTGGGGCGCCCCAGCCCTTAGAATTTGGGACCCCAGTCCTGGGGCGCCCCAGCCCTTAGGCTTAGGGAGCCCCAGGCATTGCGCGCACCAGCACTTATGCTTTGGTAGCCCAAGGCCTGGGGTGCCCTAGCCCTTAGGCTTAGGGAGTCCCAGGCTTGGGGCGCCCCAGTTCTTAGGCTTTGGGAGCCCCAGACCTGGGCGCCCCAGCCCTTAGTCTTTGGGAGCCCAAGGCCTGGGGCGCCCCAGCCCTTAGAATTTGGGACCCCAGTCCTGGGGCGCCCCAGCCCTTAGCCTTAGGGAGCCTCAGGCCTGTGGGCCCCAAACCCTTAGGCTTTGTGAGCCCAAGGCCTGGGGTGCCCCAGTCCTTAGGAAAAGGGAGCCACAGGCCTACGGCGCCCCAGCACTTAGGCTTAGGGAGCACCACGCCTGGGGCGCCCCAGAACTTAGGCTTAGGGAGCCCCAGTCCTGGGGCTCCACTGCACTTAGGTTTAGGGAGCCCCAGGGCCTGGGGCGACCCACCCCAAATGCTAAAGGAGCCCCAGACCTGGGGCGCCCCAGCCCTTAGGCTTTGGGAACCCCAGGCCTGGGACGCCCCAGCCCTTAGGCTTTGGGAGCCCAAGGCCTGTGGCGCCCCAGCCCTTAGGCTTAGGGAGCCCCAGGACTAGGGCGCCCCAGCGCTTAGGCTTAGGGAGCCTGGGCCTGGGGCGCCCCAGCTCTTAGGCTTAAGGAGTCCCAGGCCTGGGGCGCCAAGCACTTAGGCTTAGGGAGCACCAGGCCTGGGGCGCCCCAGAACTTAGGCTTAGGGAGCCCCATGCCTGGGGCGCCACAGCCCTTAGGTTAAGGAGCCCCAGAACTGGGGCGCCCCAGCCCTTAGGCTTAGGAAGCCCCAGGCCCTGGGAGCCACAGCCCTTAGGCTTTGGGAACCCTACGCCTGGAGCGCCCCAGCCCTTAGGCATAGGAAGCCCCAGGCCCGGGGCTCCCCAGCCCTTATGCTTTAGGAGCCCCAGGCCTGGGGCGCCCCAGCCCTTAGGCTTAGGGAGCCCCAGGCCTTGCGCGCACCAGCACTTATGCTTTGGTAGACCAAGGCCTGGCGTGCCCCAGCCCTTAGGCTTAGGGAGTCCCAGGCTTGGGGCGCCCCAGCACTTAGGCTTTGGGAGCCCCAGCCCTGGGCGCCCCAGCCCTTAGGCTTTGGGAGCCCAAGGCCTGGGGCACCCCAGCCCTTAGTATTTGGGAGCCCCAGGCCTGCGGTGCCCCAGTCCTTAGGAAAAGGGAGCCACAGACCTAGGGCGCCCCAGCACTTAGGCTTAGGGAGCCCCAGGCCAGGGGCACCCCAGCACTAAGGCTTAGGGAGCCCCAGGTGGGGCGATAAAACTTTTAGGCTTAGGGAGCCCCAGGTTTTGGACGCCCCAGCCCTTAAGCTTAGGGAGCCCCAGGGCCTGGGGCGACCCACCCCATATGCTTTGGGAGCCCAAGGCCTGGGGCGCCCCAGCTCTTAGGATTTGGGACACCAGTCCTGGGGCGCCCCAGTCCTTAGGCTTAGGGAGCCCCAGGCCTGTGGCGCCCCAGCCCTTAGGCTTTGGGAGCCCCAGGCCTGGGGCTGCCCCAGTCCTTAGGAAAAGGGAGCCCCAGGCCTGGGCGCCCCAGCCCTTAGCTTTGGGAGCCCCAGGCCTGGGGCGCCCAAGCCATTAGGCTTTGGGAGCCCCAGGTCTGGGGCACCCCACACCTTAGGCCTTGGGAGCCCCAGGCCTGGGGCGCCACAGCCCTTAGGTTAAGGAGCCCCAGAACTGGGGCACCCCAGCATTTAGGTTTAGGGAGCCCCAGGCCTGGGGCACCCCAGCCCTTAGGATTAGGGAGCCCCAGGCTTGGGGCGCCCCAGCACTTAGGCTTAGGAAGCCCCAGGCCCAGGGAGGCCCAGCCCTTAGGCTTTGGGAACCCCACGCCTGGAGCGCCCCAGCCCTTAGGCATAGAAAGCCCCAGGCCCGGGGCTTCCCAGCCCTTATGCTTTAGGAGCCCCAGGCTTGGGGCGCCCCAGCCCTTAGGCTTAGGGAGCCCCAGGCCTTGCGCGCACCAGCACTTATGCTTTGGTAGCCCAAGGCCTGGGGTGCCCCAGCCCTTAGGCTTAGGGAGTCCCAGGCTTGGAGCGCCCCAGCCCTTAGGCTTTGGGAGCCCTAGACCGGGGCGCCCCAGCCCTTGGACTTTGGGAGCCCAAGGCCTGGGGCGCCCCAGCCCTTAGGATTTGGGACCCCAGTCCTGGGGCGTCCCAGCCCTTAGGCTTAGGGAGCCCCAGGCCTGTGGCGCCCCAAACCCTTAGGCTTTGGGAGCCACAGGCCTGGGGTGCCCCAGATATTAGGAAAAGGGAGCCATAGACCAAGGGCGCCCCAGCACTTAGGCTTAGGGAGCCCCAGGTGGGGCGATAAAACCTTTAGGCTTAGGGAGCTCCAGGCTTTGGGCGCCCCAGGCCTTAAGCTTAGGGAGCCCCATGGCTGGGGCGCCCCAGCCCTTTAGCTTTGGGAGCACCAGGCCTGGGACGCCCCAGCCCTTTGGCTTTGGGAGCCCCAGGCCTGGGGTGCCCCAGTCCTTAGGAAAAGGGAGCCCCAGGCCTGGGGCGCCCCTGCCCTAAGGCTTTGGGTGCCCCAGGACTGAGGCGCCCCAGTGCTTAGGCTTAGGGAGCCCGGGACTGGGGCGCCCCAGTCCTTAGGCTTAGGGAGCCCTAGGCCTGGGGCGCCCCAGCCCTTAGGCTTAGGGAGCCCGAGGCCAGGGGCACCCCAGCACTAAGGCTTAGGGAGCCCCAGGTGAGGCGATAAAACCTTTAGGCTTAGGGAGCCCCAGGCTTTGGGCGCCCCAGCCCTTAAGCTTAGGGAGCCCCATGGCTGGGGCACCCAAGCCCTTTGGCTTTGGGTGCACCAGGCCTGGGGCGCCCTAGCCCTTTGGCTTTGGGAGCCCCAGGCCTGGGGTGCCCCAGTCCTTAGGAAAAGGGAGCCCCAGGCCTGGCGTGCCCCAGCGCTTAGGCTTAGGGAGCCCGGCCCTGGGGCGCCCCAGGCCTTAGGCTTAGGGAGCCCTAGGCCTGGGGTGCCCCAGCCCTTAGGCTTAGGGAGCACCTGGCCGGGGGCGCCACAGAACTTAGGCTTAGGGAGGTCCAGGCCTGGGGGGACCCATCCATATGCTTAGGGAGCCCCAGGCCTGGGGCGCCCCAGTCCTTAGGTTTAGGGAGCCCCAGGCCTAGGGCCACCAGCCTTTAGGTTTTGGTACCCCAGGACTGGGCGCCCCAGCTCTAAGGCTAAGGTGCCCCAGGCCTGGGGCGCCACAGACCTTACGCTTAGGGAGCCCCAGGCCTGGGGCGCCCCAGCCCTTAGGCATAGGAAGCCCCAGGCCCGGGGCGCCCCAGCCCTTAGGCTATGAGAGACCCAGGCCTGGGGCGCCCCAGCCTTTATGCTTAGGAAGCCCCCCCCTGGGGTGCCCCAGCACTTAGGCTTTGGGTACCCAAGGCCTGGGGCGCCCCAGCCCTTAGGCTTAGTGAGTCCCAGGCTTGGGGCACCCCAGCCCTTAGGCTTTTGGAGCGCCAGGCCTTGGGCGCCCCAGCCCTTAGGCTTTTGGAGCGCCAAGCCTGGGGCGCCCCAGCCCTTCGGCTTTGGGAGCCCAAGGCCTGGGGCGCCCCAGCTCTTAGGATTTGGGACCCCAGTCCTGGGGCGCCCCTGTCCTTAGGCTTAGGGAGCCCCAGGCCTGGGCGCCCCAGCCCTTAGCTTTGGGGGCCGCAGGACTGCGGCACACAAGCCCTTAGGCTTTGGGAGCCCCAGGTCTGGTGCGCCCCAGCCCTTAGGCCTTGGGAGCCCCAGGCCTGGGGCGCCACAGCCCTTAGGTTAAGGAGCCCCAGAACTGGGGCGCCCCAGCCCTTAGGCTTAGGAAGCCCCAGGCCCTGGGAGCCACAGCCCTTAGGCTTTGGGAACCCCACGCCTGGAGCGCCCCAGCCCTTAGGCATAGGAAGCCCCAGGTCCGGGGCTCCCCAGCCCTTATGCTTTAGGAGCCCCAGGCTTGGGGCGCCCCAGCCCTTAGGCTTAGGGAGCCCCAGGCCTTGCGCACACCAGCACTTATGCTTTGGTATACCAAGGCTTGGGGTGCCCCAGCCTTTAGGCTTAGGGAGTCCCAGGCTTGGGGCGCCCCAGCACTTAGGTTTTGGGAGCCCCAGCCCTGGGCGCCCCAGCCCTTAGGCTTTGGGAGCCCAAGGCCTGGGCCACCCCAGCCCTTAGTATTTGGGAGCCCCAGGCCTGGGGTGCCCCAGTCCTTAGGAAAAGGGAGCCACAGACCTAAGGCGCCCCAGAACTTAGGATTAGGGAGCACCTCGCCTGGGGCGCCCCAGAATTTAGGCTTAGGGAGCCCCAGTCTTGGGGCTCCCCTGTACTTAATTTTAGGGAGCCCCAGGGCCTGGGGCGACCCACCCCATATGCTTTGGGAGCCCAAGGCCTGGGGCGCCCCAGCTCTTACGATTTGGGACCCCAGTCCTGGGGTGCCCCAGTCCTTAGGCTTAGGGAGCCCCAGGCCTGTGGCGCCCCAGCCCTTAGGCTTTGGGAGCCCCAGGCCTGGGGCTGCCACAGTCCTTAGGAAAAGGGAGCCCCAGGCCTGGGCGCCCCAGCCCTTAGCTTTGGGAGCCCCAGGACTGGGGCGCCCAAGCCATTAGGCTTTGGGAGCCCCAGGTCTGGGGCGCCCCAGACCTTGGGCCTTGGGAGCCCCAGGCCTGTGGCGCCACAGCCCTTAGGATTAGGGAGCCCCAGGCTTGGGGCGCACCAGCCCTTAGGCTTAGGAAGCCCCAGGCCCAGGGAGGCCCAGCCCTTAGGCTTTGGGAACCCCACGCCTGGAGCGCCCCAGCCCTTAGGCATAGAAAGACCCAGGCCCGGGGCTCCCCAGCCCTTATGTTTAGGAGCCCCAGGCTTGGGGCGCCCCAGCCCTTAGACTTAGGGAGCCCCAGACCTTGCGCGCACCAGCACTTATGCTTTGGTAGCCCAAGGCCTGGGGTGCCCCAGCCCTTAGGCTTAGGGAGTCCCAGGCTTGGAGCTCCCCAGCCCTTAGGCTTTGGGAGCCCTAGACCTGGGCGCCCCAGCCCTTGGACTTTGGGAGCCCAAGGCCTGGGGCGCCCCAGCCCTTAGGATTTGGGACCCCAGTCCTGGGGCGTCCCAGCCCTTAGGCTTAGGGAGCCCCAGGCCAGGGGCACCCCAGCACTAAGGCTTAGGGAGCCCAAGGTGGGGCGATAAAACCTTTAGGCTTAGGGAGCCCCAGGTTTTGGGCGCCCCAGCCCTTAAGCTTAGGGAGCCCCATGGCTGGGGCACCCCAGCCCTTTGGCTTTGGGTGCACCAGGCCTGGGGCGCCCCAGCCCTTTGGCTTTTGGAGCCCCAGGCCTGGGGTGCCCCAGTCCTTAGGAAAAGGGAGCCCCAGGCGTAGGGTGCCCCAGCGCTTAGGCTTAGGGAGCCCGGCCCTGGGGCGCCACAGGCCTTAGGCTTAGGGAGCCCTAGGCCTGGGGCGCCCCAGCCCTTAGGCTTAGGGAGCACCTGGCCGGGGGCGCCACAGAACTTAGGCTTAGGGAGGTCCAGGCCTGGGGGGACACATCCATATGCTTAGGGAGCCCCAGGCCTGGGGCGCCCCTGTTCTTAGGCTTAGGGAGCCCCAGGCCTGAGGTCACCAGCCTTTAGGCTTTGGGACCCCAGGCCTGGGCCCCCAAGTTCTAAGGCTAAGGAGCCCCAGGACTGGGGCGCCACAGTCCTTACGCTTAGGGAGCCCCAGGCCTGGGGCACCCCAGCCCTTAGGCATAGGAAGCCCCAGGCCCGGGGCGCCCCAGCCCTTATGCTTAGGAAGCCCCCCACTGGGGTGCCCCTGCACTTAGGCTTTGGGAACCCAAGGCCTGGGGCGCCCCAGCCCTTAGGCTAAGTGAGTCCCAGGCTTGGGTCGCCCTAGCCCTTAGGCTTTGGGAGCGCCAGGCCTTGGGCGCCCCAGCCCTTAGGCTTTGGGAGCGCCAAGCCTGGGGCGCCCCAGCCCTTCGGCTTTGGGAGCCCAAGGCCTGGGGCGCCCCAGCTCTTAGGATTTGGGACCCCAGTCCTGGGGCGCCCCAGTCCTTAGGCTTAGGGAGCCCCAGGCCTGGGCGCCCCAGCCCTTAGCTTTGGGGGCCCCAGGACTGCGGCGCCCAAGCCCTTAGGCTTTGGGAGCCCCAGGTCTGGTGCGCCCCAGCCCTTAGGCCTTGGGAACCCCAGTTCTGGGGCGCCACAGCCCTTAGGTTAAGGAGCCCCAGAATTGGGGCGGCCCAGCCCTTAGGCTTAGGAAGCCCCAGGCCCTGTGAGCCCCAGCCCTTAGGCTTTGGGAACCCCACGCCTGGAGTGCCCCAGCCCTTAGGGATAGGAAGCCCGAGGCCCGGGGCTCCCCAGCCCTTATGCTTTAGGAGCCCCAGGCTTGGGGCGCCCCAGCCCTTAGGCTTAGGGAGCCCCAGGCCTTGCGCGCAGCAGCACTTATGCTTTGGTAGCCCAAGGCCTGGCGTGCCCCAGCCCTTAGACTTAGGGAGCCCCAGGCCTGGGACGGCCCAGCCCTTAGGATTTTGGAGCCCCAGCCTAGGGAGCCCCAACCCTTAGGCTTAGGGAGCCCCAGGCCTTGGGCGCACCAACCCTTAAGCATTGGGACCCCAGGCTTGGGGAGCCCCAGCCTTTAGGTTTAGGGAGCCCCAGGCCTGGGGCGCCCCAGCCCTTAAGCTTAGGAAGCCCCAGAACCGGGGGGCACCAGCCCTTAGGCTTTGGGACCCCAGGCCTGTGGCGCCCCAGCCCTTAGGCTAAGGAGCCCCAGGACTGGGGCGCCCCAGCTCTTAACCTTAGGGAGCCCCATGCCGGGGGCGCACCAGCCCTTAGGCATAGGAAGCCCCAGGCCCGGGACGCCCCTGCCCTTAGGCTTTGAGAGCCCCAGGCCTGGGGTTCCCAAGCCTTTAGGCTTAGGGAGTCCCAGGCTTGGGGCGCCCCAGACCTTAGGCTTTGGGAGCCGAAGGCATGGGGTGCCCCAGCCCTTCGGTTTTGGGAGCCCCAGGCCTGGGGTGCCCCAGTCCTTAGGAAAAGGGAGCCCCAGGCATGGGGCGCCCCAGCCCTTAGTCTTTGGGTGCCCCAGGACTGAGGCGCCCCAGCGCTTAGGCTTAGGGTGCCCGGGCCTGGGGCGCCCCAGGCCTTAGGCTTAGGGAGCCCCAGAACTGGGGCGCCCCAGCGCTTAGGCTTAGGGAGCCCGGGCCTGGGGCGCCCCAGCCCTTAGTCTTAGGGAGCCCTAGGCCTGGGGCGCCCCAGCCCTTAGGCTTAGGGAGGACCTGGCCTGGGGCGCCCCAGGACTTAGGCTTTGGGAGCCCCAGGACTGGGGCGCCAAGCACTTAGGCTTAGGGAGCCCCAGGCAGGGGCGCCCCAGCCCGTAGGTTTGGGAGCCCCGGCCTGGGACGCCGCAGCCCTTAGACTAAGGAAGCCCCAGGCCTGGGGCGCCCTAGGACTTAGGCTTAGGGAGCCCCAGGCCTTGGGCGCCCAAGACCTTAGATTTACAGAGCCCCAGGCCTACGGCGCCCAGCCCTTAGACTTAGGGAGCCCCTGGCCTGGGACGGCCCAGCCCTTAGGCTTTTGGAGCCCCAGCCTAGGGAGCCCCAACACTTAGGCTTAGGGAGCCCCAGGCCTTGGGCGCACCAACCCTTAAGCATTGGGTCCCCAGGTCTGGGGGTCCCTAGCCTTTAGGTTTAGGGAGCCCCAGGCCTGGGGCGCCCAAGCCCTTAGGCTTAGGAAGCCCCAGGCCCGGGGTGCACCAGCCCTTAGGCTTTGGGACCCCAGGCCTGTGGCGCCCCAGCCCTTAGGCTAAGGAGCCCCAGGACTGGGGCGCCCCAGCTCTTACCCTTAGGAAGCCCCAGGCCCGGGACGCCCCAGCCCTTAGGCTTTGAGAGCCCCAGGCCTGGGGTGCCCAAGCCCTTAGGCTTAGGGAGTCCCAGGCTTGGGGCGCCCCAGACCTTAGGCTTTGGGAGCCCAAGGTATGGGGTGCCCCAGTCCTTAGGAAAATTGGGGCGATAAAGCCTTTAGGCTTAGGGAGCCCCAGGCTTTGGTCGCCCCAGCCCTTAAGCTTAGGGAGCCCCATGGCTGGGGTGGCCCAGCCCTTAGGCTGTGGGAGCCCAAGGCCTGGGGCGCCCCCGCCCTTAGGCTTTGGGAGCCGCAGACCTGGGGCGCTCCAGCCATTAGGCTTAGGGAGCCCTGGGCCTGGGGCGCCCCCAGGCCATAGGCTTAGGGAGCCCTAGGCCTGGGGTGCCCCAGCCCTTAGGCTTAGGGAGCCCCAGGCCTGGGGCGCCCCAGCCATTAGGCTTTGGGAGCTGCAGGCCTGGATCGCTCCAGCCCTTAGGGTTAGGGAGCACCGGGCCTGGGGCGCCACAGGCCTTAGGCTTAGGGAGCCCTAGGCCTGGGACGCCACAGCCCTTAGGCTTAGGGCGCACCTGGTCTGGGGCGCCCCAGAACTTAGGCTTAGGGAGCCCCAGCCTGGGGCGCCCCAGCCCTTAGGCTTAAGGAACCCGAGGCCTGGGGCGCCCCAGCCCTTCGGCTTAGGGAGAACCTGGCCAGGGGCGCCCTTGCACTTAGGCTTTGGGACCCCCAGGCCTGGGGCTTCCCAGCCCTTAGGCTTATGGAGCCCCACGCCTAGGGCCCCCCAGCCCTTAGGCTTAGGGAGCCCTAGGCCTGGGACGCGTCAGCCCTTAGGCTTAGGGCGCACCTGGTCTGGGGCGCCCCAGAACTTAGGCTTAAGGAACCCGAGGCCTGGGGCGCCCCAGCCCTTCGGCTTAGGGAGAACCTGGCCAGGGGCGCCCCTGCACTTAGGCTTTGGGACCCCCAGGCCTGGGGCTTCCCAGCCCTTAGGCTTAGGGAGCCCCACGCCTAGGGCCCCACAGCCCTTAGGCTTAGGGAGCCCTAGGCCTGGGACGCCCCAGCCCTTAGGCTTAGGGCGCACCTGGTCTGTGGCGCCCCAGAACTTAGGCTTAGGGAGCCCCAGGCCTGGGGCGCCACAGCATTTAGGCTTAGGGAGCGCCAGGCCTGGGGCGACCCACCCTTATGCTTAGGGAGCCACAGGCCTGGGGCGCTCCAGCCCTTAGGCTTTGGGAGCCCCGGCCTGGGACTCCCCAGCTCTTAGGCTTAGGGAGCCCCAGGTCTTGGGCACCCCAGCCCTTAGAGTTAGGGAGCCCCAGGCCTAGGGCGCCCCAGCCCTTAGGCTTAGGAGCCTCATACCTGGGGCTCCCCAGCCCTTAGGATTAAGGAACCCCAGGCCTGGGATGCCCCAGCCCTTAGGCTTAGGGAGCCTCATGCCTGGGGCGCCCCAGCCCTCAGGCTTAAGGAACCCCAGGCCTGGGGCGCCCCAGCCCTTAGGCTTAGGGAGAACCTGGCCAGGGGTGCCCCAGCACTTAGGCTTTGGGACCCCCAGGCCTGGGGCTTCCCAGCCCTTACCCTTAGGGAGCCCCACGCCTGGGGCGCACCAGCCCTTAGGCATAGGAAGCCCCAGGCCCGGGACGCCCCAGCCCTTAGGCTTTGAGAGCCCCATGCCTGGGGTGCCCAAGT